>NW_023603184.1:98200991-98419993 GCF_014898055.3 Talpa occidentalis | reverse complement strand
TTTTATACAATGTTTGCTTCCCCTCACCCAAGGTATAGTTCCCATAGAATTTCCCTCACTAATACACCCATGTACCATCACCACAGTCCCCTGTGCTCCTCCCTTCCTCCCTCTGATCCCTCTCCCTTCTCCTCCCCTGCAGGATTAAATATGATTGTAACTTCTGAGAGTGAATCTGTGTTTTCACTTTGAAATATTTTAAATATTATTCATTGTTCTTAATGGTATGCAGTTTTACTACTGCATTCTGAATGTAGATTTTTTCTATTATCATTGCTTAGTACACAGTGTGTTTTGTCAATTTGTAGACACAGCTTTCTCAACACTAGAAAATTCTGTCATCAGCTATTTGACAATTATCTTCTATAATCTTTAACCCCTCATTCTAAAAATTATTAGAAATATACAAATTTTAAAAACAATTCTTTTATATGCCCTACTCTTGTTGGATTTAGAAATTTACCAAATTACATTATCAAAATCACTCACTCTTATATCCAATTTACTATTAATATGTGTATTGATTTTTAAGCTTACCAATTAATTTTTAAAGTTAATCATTTTTAAGCAAATGCTTAATTTCCAAAAATTATGCTTAGCTTTTTTACATTTTTCATCTCTTCTTTTGTAATCTATTGTTTTATTCATCAATGGTCTTTGAAAACTTGAAACAAAATTGTTTTAAAATAAAATCTACAGACGAAAAACTCTAACTGCAAATTGTCATTCAAGTATGACGCAGAAATGAAGGTTTTCTCTGATAAACAAAAAGTTAATAGAGATTACCAACAGTCCTGGCCTACAAGAAATGTTGAAAGCATCCCTTTTAATCAGGAAAATACAAATTAAAACCACATTGAGATACCACCTTACACCAGTAAGAATGGCACATATCAAAAAAACTAGCAACAACACCATGTTGGCGAGGATAAGGTAAAAAAGGAACTCTCGTACATTGCTGGTGGAAGTGCAAACTGGTCCAACCACTATGGAAAGCTCTCTGGAGTTCCTCAGTCTTAGTCTACTAAAAATGGAGCTACCATACAACCCAGCAATTCCACTACTAGGGATCTACCCAAAGGATACAAAAACATTGATTCAAAAGAACACCTGTACACCTATGTTTATTGTAGCACTACTTGTAAAATGTGGAAACAACCCAAATGCCCAAAAATAGATGACTGGATCAAGAAGATGTGGTACATATACACAATGGAATATTACGCAGCAATCAAAAAAGATAAACTCATGCCATTCACAGCAACGTGGATGGAGCTAGAAGGAATTAAGCTCAGTGAAATAAACCAGAAGAAAAAGAAAAATATAGGATGGTTTCACTTATAGCAGGAATATAGGGAAACCAAATAAGATATCAGTATAAAAAAATAGTAACAGTACAAAACACAATAAAGCAAAAACGGACAATTCTAAGTCAGAGACACACTGCAGGGGAGAAGGAGGGAGAGGGATCAGACGGAGTGAGGGAGGAGCACAGGGGGCTGTGGTGATGGTGCATGGGTGCACTGGTGAAGGAAATTCCATGGGGATTACACCTGAGGGTGGGGGGAAGCAAATATTGTTTAAAAATGAACAATGATGTAGAAATAATATAAAAAAAATAAAACGTTGTTGGAAGAAAAAAATGTTGAAAGGAGTTCTTCTATATGAACAGGAGAAGCAAAAGAAAAGAATAACTTGGGCAATGTGATTTAGAGTAATATAGAACCAGAAACATAACCTAGAATATGAGACAGTAACAAAACATTAAAGGGGTGGAGGAAAGCCTACAACCTGTTTAGTCAAATGATGGTAAGTCAATGTAAGCACAGAAAAACAGATGTAGAAAGTTTGCCACAATTAACACTGTAACCACAAAACAAAAGTCTGGAGTACAGATAATTACAAAGGGAAAAAAATAGTCATTAAGGACATAATAATGTCAACATGAAAAAAAAAAAACAATTACACTGGAAATACACAGAATGTCTCCTAATGAACCTCTATATAGAAGATAAAGATTCTAAAACAAATTTAAAACTTAACAGAAACAACAAAATATTTATATTAATATTTGTATTAATAACTGACAGTAAAAGTATCAAATCACTTTTTTTAAGTAATTACATTTTGTTTGTATTTTAAGTAGTTAGATTTCTCTGCCATGATGCTCCTAGGATAATCTCACCAACCCATATTAGTTATAGTATTTCACCAAAGTAATAACTTCTACACATAGGGAAAATTGAGAGGAAAAGAACTGAAAACTGTCAGATGCAAACATATTAGCAGAATAGCAAAGCTTTTAAGTATACATTAAGATGACTTTGTACAGATACACTTTACTTTCCTTAAAGTGGCAGAAATAATTAATACCGTCACAAAAATTATTCAACAGTATTTCCATTCTATAGCATGTAAGATCAAGAAGCAAAAGTATAAATCTTAAAGTTATCCTTAAGCATCAATCATCTTTCAGTATCCAATGTTAGAAATTATCTAGGGTATAAAAATTATCCATTAATTAATATTATTTAATATAAATATAAAATATACTTAGCTTCTGTTCAAAATAGGAAATGCAGGGGCCTCCCTGGTGGCACAATGGTTAAGCACTGCAATATGAAGCAATTTGCAGCCTCTGCAGCACCAGTCTATACCCAGCCAGCCAGGGAGCAACCCACCCACATGGAGCAGCAGACCTCTCCTGACTTGCCCGCTGTTCCCCTCAGCAGTGTACTTGGGTCAATCTGCTTGTTCTTTTCCCCGCTCTGTCTCTGGTGAGTCCTCTCACCCCCGCATCTCTGGCCTGTACCCCAGCTATTGTATGCATAAATCAATAAATCTTAAAAAAAAAAATAGGAAATGCAAAACATAGCCACTGTTACATAAAAGCTTCTGTCAGTATTGTGATTCAACTTAGTTCAACACTAATTTACACTTTTCATAAGATTAAACATCATGTAGAAACATCAGCTTATTTGATCAGTAAGCTAATAAAAGTATCAGAGTCACTCACTAGTTCTTTCATGAGGATACAAACCTAAATCTTACAATAAATAATCTTATAAAAAATATGTGCTTTTGTAATATACTTGACAATAATATATCAGAGGAAAAATACTCACTGCTTTTTTAAATCAAAATTATAAATCAGTATTATTTGCTGAAGATTCATTTTGATTTTGTAACTTAAATCTTCAAATGTTTTTGAACTAATAGTATCTGTAAGGCAGATTATTTTTAGAGGAGGTGACTAAAATTTTTGAAGTATTAGGAAAAAAGTTTTACTGTGGTTCTTAAAAATACATAATTTATGTTAAGTACTTGTTTGTTCTTGAAAAACCAATCTACAGAATTAAGAAACATTATAATGCCAGAGATAGGAAAATACTTCACATTTGTCAAAAAAAAAAAAAAAAACACTTTGTTGAGTAACAGACACACAAACATAAACACAGATGTAAAGAGAACTTACACTTTCAATTCTGCAATTTTAGTTTCAGGCAAAAGTTGGTAGAGAAGGGGCCTCCCCAGTGGCGCACGGTTGAGCACCGGGTTGAGAAGCTGCCCGCAGCCTCTGTGGTGCCGGTTCGATCCCCAGCTGCTCCCCGGCCCTGGAGGAGGGTCCCACATGGCGTGCAGACCTCTCCTGCCGCCCGCTGCTCCCCTCAGCAGTGTCCTTCGGTCCTTCTGCCTGCTCTGCTCCCCGCTCTGGCTCTGGTGAATTCTCTCACCCCTCCGCGCTTCTGACTGTGCCCAGTGCTTGTATAAATAAATAAATAAATAACTCTTTAAAAAAAAAAAAAAAGAAAAAAAAAGTTGGTAGAGAAACAAAACTCACCAGTTCAAAAATCAAGGAATTTTCTTCCTTCCCACTGGACAGAAAATTTAATCAAAATAGAATAGAAAAAAGAAAAATAACAAATCAAGTTCTATCATTTATCTCCTAAGAGAAGACAGATCATCATCATCCATAGAACAGGTATCTTACCAAATGTTTTAAACCACAGTATCTGACTCCTATCCATTGTTACCACCAATGGGGAATAAACTATAAGCTATGCATAAAGCAGAAACAAAAACAAAAACAGTAGGAAACAAAAACCTGGAGAGTCAGAAAAGTTAACACTGTCACTTGAGTTTCACTCTAGGCAACAAAACTGGACATGCCTAAATTGAAACAGCCCTTGGGGTACAGGTCTCCTACAAGATAATACACCTGGGTCTGTCATGAGTCCATTTGGGCATCTCAGCAGATAATCTCCAAACAAAGAAAGCATAACTTTCAAAAGTTGAAAAACATGATTCTTATAAATTTAAAATGAATATATCAAAGATTTTATTGAAATCATTAACTAATAAGGAAATCAGTCAACAATGTGACTGGTTCAAGAGCCTATGGCATTAAAAGTATACGAGATTAAACAAAGAAATGTTAGAGTAAGATTTCTGTATTAGATCTGACACTGCTTATATACCATACGTCCACAGAGAGTAATCTTTAGTATTTTCTATCGTGGACATTACTTGCTTCTTTTCAGACAAAAGTCTAACTTCTTGTCCCTTTAGTGTGAAAACTGCCTCGGCAATAAACAGTTTAGACCAGAACTGTACTCAATAATATAGTAATCTTTCTTGGCTGTTTCAAGTTTGAACTAATTTTTCTGACAGTTATATAACAGTTAAGTCCACACTTAATAGTCCTAAATAGGTTCTTGGAAATAGCAACTTCAAGCAAAATGAAACACAGGAAAGTAGGTCCTTGAATAACATCATTTAAATATTGTCATTTTGTTCAATGTTGGTCAAGATTTTTTTCTCATCAATGTTATAACAAAACAATGTTATTGAAGGACCTGCTGCATATAAATTTCTGGGTTTTATTAGATCTCCACTTAAGTAATTCCAACTCTGTATATTTACAGCTGACTTGCCATCCATATAACTTTAGGTCCTACTTAGCACTATGAAATACAGTACTTTGTACAAAAGAAAATATTACCATGAAAATTAAAGTATATTTCAAAGTCGGTAGTAGTAGAATAGACTAATACTTTTTATAATTTGGTTAGTTCATTAAACCATCAAAAAACTGGCTGCAAAGTCAGTTAAGGTTTTATTTAGAAAGTCCTAGTAGTTTGTTTAAATTAGCATATGGTTTTATTCATCATGGATAATAACAAAATAAATGTGCTAACAAATTGCTATTAAATTAAAATGATATATGAGTTCTATTACATTCACCTTGTAAAATTTCATTTTTCCCCAATTTCATTAACTTGCCCTCAGTCTATGCAATTATATGGTTCAGGGGAGCACAACTTCACATCTCAACATTGCCCCATGTTTCATTCACCTTCCACCAAACCCCCAGTGCCAATACCTGATAACCTTCCCTTCCCCCCAACCTCTCCTCCCTATTCATACCCTATCCCACCGGTAACTATTATATTTTTCAGAGTCCAAGAATTATTTTTTATTCTGTTCACCAGCTTGTTTTCTTTGGTTATTTATATTCCACAAGTGAAAAACCACAGTAACTTTCACTTTCTGACCTATTTCACATAACATAATCACATCAAGATGTATCTACTTTATCCTAAAAGATAACATTTCACCTTTTTTAATACCTGAGTAGTATTCTATGCGGTTTATATTCTATAGTTTGTTATCTAGCCTCTGACAATGAGTTTTTAAGTTTGTTCTATGATTTGACTATTGTGAATAAAGCTGCTATAAACATAAGAGAGCATGACTTTTTAAATTAGTGTTTTCATAGTCTTTGGGTAAATACCTAACAGTAGTATTTTGGATCATATGGCGTTGCCATTTTTTTTTTTTGATAAATCTCCATTATCACTTTCCACAGAATACATAAGGATAACTGTTTATGGTAAATATAATGAAAAATGAGTTTTAGGAGAAAGTGACTTAATGCATCTTATCTTCTCTGTTCCTGAGGCTCATCAAGAGGTGTCCAAACATATCCTCTCACAACCTCAAGCCTCAAGTCTCTTTGACAGACATGGACTCTTCCTTCTGTATCTGAGTATATTAAGTAAAATTTCATTTCTAAAATAGCTTTTTCCTAACTTCAGGGCTTTTGTTTAATGACCATAGCTGCCATAAGATATCAATGAAGATTTAGCAAGGAGTAGATAAAATAAGTTATTCCAGATAATTACAGTTTTCAAATGGTCCATTGTAAGCACAAAAATTTTCTTTATTACTATATCATTTGTATTTATATTATCACCATATTACATGTAAGAGAAATAATTTTTTACCAGGAAAATGAATAACTATAAGAAAGTGAAAATCAAAATCAACAAAAAACTATGAACCAGAGACACTTTTTTTGGGGGGAGAGGGGAGGGATTGGGGTCAAAATGGGGGGTTGCAATTGTATGGGGAATATAAAAATAAAATTTATTATTTAAAAATAAATAAATAAATAAATAAATAAGGGCAGTAGTAAAAGTATTGACAAATCATAAAATTAGAACTGAATGATCATTTTCATGATAATACTTCAGGCAACCTTGAAAATTATAAAGTGTTTGTTTTTGAAATGGGATTCATAACTATTTTGATTAAGAAATAAGACATATTAAAAGGTAAAACAAACAAACAAAAAAAAAATAATTTTTTGAAAACTAAATACTTTTACTAATGCTCACTAACCTAACCAATTAACACCAGTAAATGGTGAACATTAATAATGCTTGCAGACTTCCCTAATATTTCTATTCCATGTAACAAATTTATTTTATCCAATTACCTCTAAACTTTGGTCTTAAAGTAAATATCATGGGAAAGGTTGCCTTGGTCCTCAATACAGTTGTAATTAGGTTGGTGTTTTCAACACCATCACCAATCTATACTTTTTTTCCTTTTCCAGTTAATAGGCTCTCCCACTCTGCCTTGAAAATGAAGGATGCAATGGTCAGACCTGGCTGCATCACTCCATTTTGGATAGGTTCTCATACTTTTTAATTTTCTTTATCCTCAACAATAATATGTTTGTTTCTCTCATTTCTTCAGAGAATCTTTCTTTTTCTGGAATATATGTTAATAGCTGCTAATATATTCATTGTTCTTTAAAAAAAAAAACAAGTATTTTTAAAAAGGCCTTCATAGTCACAAGGGAAAGGAGTGTCATTGACATTCAGGTTTATTAGGTTCCTAGGGTTACCATAACAAATTACCACTAAGTGTGTGACTTAAAACCATAGAAATTTACTTTCTCACGGTTCTGGAGCTAGAAGGTGTCACTGATCCATACACTCTCTGAGCTCAAAGAAAGAATCTGTTACATACCTTTCTTTAGCTTCTGATGTTGCATTTCTTGGTGATCCTTAGCTTACAGATGCGTCACGCCCAGGCCTACTTTCATAATCACATGACATCATCTCTTCTGTCTTCTACCCATGTCTTTTCTCCTCTTCTTTAAGGACACCAGTCTCATGGAATAAGGCCCACCCTAATTGAGTGTGACCTTATCTTGATTACACCTGCAATGATATTTCAAATGAGATCACATTCACAAGTACCCAGGGTTAGGAATTATGTATTGATGGACAGACACAATTCAACCCTTAATACCAGGTATTATGATACAATTTCTAAATATTTATGACACAATCTCCAAATTTTTCCCAAATGGTTAGAGAGATTCTAGAACAATACATTAGAGGGCATGCAACAATAATTGACCATCAACTATATTTCACAAGCTATGAGGAAATTATTCATTGATATGCTTTTGCTTCAACATAGACATGTTCGGCTTTTGCTCTCAATCTTAGAGCCTTAACAGTTAAGGAAAATTAGGGAAATATGCTAGTTGGCATCATATATCATCTACAAATTTTTCAGGTAAATTCTGACTCCAAAAGTCTTTTTTAGGTTACTGACTAGAAGCAGTATAAAATGGTTTGATTTGTGGTCAGCTTGCTATGTGTGAAACATTAGAGCATTAGAAAAACTGTTGAATCACCAAAAACCCCGAATAGCCAAAGCTCTACTGAAAAAAAAAGAAGGAAATGGAGGCATCACACTCCCAGACTTCAAACTAACTACAAAGCCATAATCATCAAAAACTGCATGTATTGGAACAAGAACAGACATACAGACCAATGGATCGAATAAAAATCCAGAAATAAACCCACAGATTTATGGTCAACTAATCTTTGACAAGGAGCAATAACTATGCATTGGAGCAAAGAAAGTTTGTTCAATAAATGGTGCTGGGAAAACTGGGTCGCTACATGCAAAAGAATGAAGCTTGGCCACTACCTCACACCATACACAAAAATCAACTCAAAATGGATAAAGAACTAGACATAAGACCTGAAACCATAAAATACATAAAGGAAATATAGGCGAAACACACGGGATTTGCACATCAAAGACATCTTTACAGGACACATCACCCAAAGCAGTGATAGTGAAGAGAAAGATAAACAGCTGGGACTACATCAAATTAAGAGCTTCTGCACAGCAAAAATGACAATACAAAAACAAAGAGAAGACCCCACCAACTGGAGAACATTTTGCACACAACACTAATGATAAAGGACTGATCACAAAAAATCTGCAAAGAGCTGATGAGACTCAGCAACAACAAAGAATATAATCCAGTCAAAAATGCAGAAGAGCTAAAAAGAAAACTTCTGGAAGAGGAAATCAAATGGCCAACAGACATATGAAAAAATGTTCAACATCACTTGTATCAGGGAAATGCAAATCAAAACTACCTAGATACCATCTCACACCAGTGAGAATGCACATATTAAAAAAACTAGCAACAACAAATTGGCGAGGATGTGGAAGAAAAAGGAACTCTT
Organism: Talpa occidentalis; assembly: GCF_014898055.3. Classification (NCBI taxonomy): domain Eukaryota; kingdom Metazoa; phylum Chordata; class Mammalia; order Eulipotyphla; family Talpidae; genus Talpa; species Talpa occidentalis. Next base: position 98,411,144 of record NW_023603184.1, on the reverse strand, counting down.
GTGCACTGTGGTGGGAGTGCAAACTGGTCCAACCACTATGGAGAGCTGTTGGAGATTTCTGGACCTACTAAACATAGAGCTTCCATATGATCCAGCAATTCCACTCCTAGGTATTTACCCAAAGGACACAGAAACATCAATTCCAAAGAGCACCTGCACTCCTATGTTTATAGCAGCACTGTTTACATAGCTAAGCTTGGAAACAACCCAAAATGCCCAAATAGATGACTGATCAAGAAATGTGGGTACATATATACCATGGAATATTACTCAGCATTCAAAAAAGATAAACACATCAATTTGCAGCAAATGATGGCACTGGAAGATCATGCTCAGCGAATAAGCAAAAAGAAAAGAAAAATACCGGATGGTCTCACTCATAGCAGGAATCTAGAAACTTAAAATAAGGACCAGGAAAATGAATATAAGAAAGTGAAAATCAAAATCAACAAAAAACTATGAACCAGAGACCTTTTTGGGTGGGGCGAGGGAAAGGATTGGGGCAGAATGGCATTGCAATTGTATGGGGAATATAAAAATAAAATTAATATTTAAAAAAAAATAAAAAAAAAAAAAAATAAAATCAGATAAATTAAAAAAAAAAAAAAAGAAAAACTGTTGAGAGGCATAAACTAAGAATATTTAATATGGAAGTCACTGATGCAGTCTTAGGAGAGAAGTCTTTTCAAAGAATAGATTCATTTATTGCTTCTTTTAACATTCACCACATTTTGTAGCAGTCTTTCCACATAAATATAAATGATAACTTAGAGTGATTTATATGCAAATATATGGATATTAAATATCAAAAGATTGTAAGGCTATTAGAAACTGTTTTTAATGCTACAGGAAAAATTAATTTGGGTCCAACTGATACCCATTTTGATACTTCAGAAAGGGGTCAGCTTAATTTTACCTTTGCTTATGAGAAATAATTTACAAAGCATATTTATCTTGTGAAGAAATTGCCCTGCTTATGTGATAAATTGTATACATAATCTTTGTAGCTTGGAAACATTTACAAATGAATAATTGATACACTAATTATAAATCATTCTTAGCTGTTAGTTAAATCAAGTTCTTACATTCATAATAGGCTGTGTAGTTCAAGGTTGACTATAGCATGGGGGAGGGTATTATAAAAAGGCAATTATATACAACAAAAGCTTTTTAATCCATAATTTTAATGATTCAAATAGGTTTATTCGGTATTTTTAGATGAAGAGACTCAGAACATAATTTTTATAGTAGATATTATTCCTTATTTCTAATTGTTCACATTCTGAAATAGAAATAAAAATTTGAGTGGGTTGATATTAACACTGGTTTTAAAGTAGAAGTTGATTAAAGTCTGTTTCCCATATTTTAAACTTAGCCTTTTGACTGAATAAATTTCTAATTTGTACTTAGGCTTAATAAACGAAAATGAATTTTGGTTTAGAGTTAGATCTGAAACACAAAAAATTATTTGATCATACTTGGTTTAACATATTATTTTTTGGGATCCCAAATGAAACCTCTAATTTTTCAGAACAGTTCTCCAAAAGACTGAATGTTTATATAAATTGAAAAATATACTTCATATATTTTGATGTATTTATTGTCTTTATATTTGAACATCAAGCACCTGTCCATTAGCGGTTATATCATGATAGGGATTACAAGAAAAGGAATACTGCTTGTGAAAACCCTAAATCATATTGAGAGAAAATAAGAACCTAATGCTCTTAAATGCCTGACTCAAAATGTGGAAAAAAGACAAGGAATCAGAAAATATCTTTGGAAACTTTAGAAAGTTCTTTGTCATCTATAGCCACAGTAAAATGCTGAGTCTGAGTGTAAGGGGTACAAAGTTAAAGTGCTAGTTAGATGTAAAGCTCCAACAGATGTCATCACAATTATCAAGGTATGATTGGAAAAAAGTGGGAACCCTAAGTAATGGTCATTTTGGTAAAAGCATGTAGACCAAAAAAAAAAAGGAGACCTTCTAGGTGAGATCAGGTTTTCATTTCCTTTCCATATTGATGATTAAAAAAAAATGTTCTACCACCTCACCATCACTTAACCTGCTTGTCTGATTCCAACATATCACAAAGTGCCTCCTTTGTCATCACATGCATCTATCTCTTCCAGAAATTTTTACACCCAGTGTCCAGGCTGCCAAGTTGGTGCTTTCCTGGCCCTATTCCCTCATCCTCACCCTCACACACACACACACCAACCCAGCATGTGCCCCTTTCCCCCTGCACCACCTACCCCCCCACCGTGTGGGCAGAGGCTGCATCTGTCAATATCTCCCTCTCTGGGCCTCCCTGGTGGCACAGGTGCTGAGCGCAGCGCTGAAGCTGTCTGCAGCCTCTGCAGCGCTGGTTTGATCCCTGCTGGCCTCAGAGCAATTCACATGGCGAGCAGACCTCTCCTGTCTGGCCCGCCACTCCCCTCAGCAGTGTATTTCATCAGTCTGCCTGTTCTGTTCCGTGCTCTGTCTCTGGTAAATACTCTCACCCTCCCGCTCATCTGGCCTGTACCCCGGTTCTTGTATAAATAAAATAAATCTTAAAAAAAAAAAAATCACCCCCTCTACCAAGCCCAGTATCATGAACACGGCAGCACTAGGAATTGTCAAATTCAAGCAGGTCTTATTGCATACCTCAGTATAATTTGTGATATAGGGTCTCTGGCACTACTATGTGTGTAATATTTTTATAGAAATGTTGGTGAATTAAAACAGCTATCTTCATGGAAAAAAATAAGAAACATTATCCCTAAGCAAGACTTCATAACTTACAGAGCTGCCATTGTATATTTGGGAAAATCAATATACTGTCCATAAAACCTTTCACCTCAAGAATGCTGAATTCTCATAAAGACCCAAACTTACCAACCCTCATTGCCTGCAGGCCTTTCACAGAGATGTTATCCGATCATAGCCCAAATGAAGACCAAAAGACCTACTCTGAAAAAAGATAGCCTTTACCCAAAAGCACTGCAGAAATTGCTTAAGTATCAGAAAGGTGAACATGCCTGAGGAAAAAAAATACCCAGATATTCTAGGAATTGTTGGAGGTTAGCTTTGAACTAAAGCTAATTCCTAGAGCTCCAAAGCTCCACTATGATTCACTGGTTATAATGAAGGGTATTTGGAGGTCAGTTAAAAGAAGGAAATAGGATATAGGTAATCACAAGGCAATCAATGAAACCATGGTTAAATATTATATTTTTCCTGATATATACCTACTATTGAAACAACGTCCAAATTGGTTCCTGTGACATGAGGGTCATTATAGTGGGTGCACCAAGGGAAGCCATTATGCCACACCTGCACCAGATACTAAATTAAAAGTAATATTCTATTTCAGGAGTTAAGGAGAAATCAATGCTACTATCAACTAACTGGAAAATTCAGTGATGATTTCTACTGCAACCCATTAATTTACCTTTTAGGACTGATTCAAAAGCCAGACAGGCCTTGCAACTGTATTATTGGATATTATTATAAAGCTAATAAGGTAGTTTTACCAATCACAATTGTGGTGGGGAAAGTTTTTTGTTTTCATTTTATATATTTTTACATCATTTTTCATTTTTTGCACAATGTATGCATTTTCATCTTGGTTTTAGTCCCCATACAATTCCCACCCCCCTTATTTTGATCCTACTCCCTCCTCCCCCCACCCCCTGTAGTGTGGCTCTGGTTTATAGTTGCTTGTTGTTTTTGATTTTTACTTTATTAGAACGTCTTTTCCCTGGTCCCTTATTTAGGTTTTCTAAGTTCCTGCTATGAATGAGACCATCTGGTATTTTTTTTTTTTTCTGGCTTATTTCGCTGAGCATGATCCCCTCCAGCTCCATCCACATTGCTGCAAATTGCATGAGTTTATCTTTTTTGATTACTGAGTAATATTCCATTGTGTATATGTACCATATCTTCTTGATCCAGTCATCTATTTTTGGGCATTTGGGTTGTTTCCATAGCTTAGCTATTACAAATAGTGCTGATATAAACACAGGGGTGCAGATGCCCTTTGGAATTAATGTTTCTGTGTTCTTTGGGTAAATACCTAGGAGTAGAATTGCTGGATCATATGGAAGCTCCATCTTAGCAAGGTTGAGGAATCTCTAAAATATACAGAAGGAAAATATATGCGAAACACTACATGACATACACCTTACTAACATCTTTAAAGACACATCACCCAAAGCACTGATAGTGAAGGCAAAGATAAACAGCTGGGACTACATCAAATTAAAGAGCTTCTGCACAACCTAAGAGACAATAACCAAAACAAAGAGAAACCCCACCAACTAGGAGAAATTTTTGCACACAACACTAAATAATGACTGATCACAAAAATCTACAAAGAGCTGATGAGACTCAACAAAAACAAAGTAAATAATCCAGTCAAAAAAAATGGGCAGAAGAGCTAAAAAGAAACTTCTCCAAAGAGGAAATGCAAATGGCCAACATGCATATGAAAAAATGTTCAACATCACTTGTAATCAGGGAAATGCAAATCAAAACTACAGTGAGATACCATCTTACACCAGTGAAAATGGCACATATTAAAAAAAACTAGCAACAACAACTGTTGGCGAGGATGTGGAGAAAAAGGAACTCTCCTGCACTGCTGGTGAGAGTGCAAACTGGCCCAACTACTATGGAAAGCTGTGGGGAAAGTTTTTAATGGACAAAACCAGTATCTGTGGCATTCTTCAGAATTCCTATCAAGATAATGATGTTCAGGAACTGCAGAAAACCTTGACTGTCTCACTGGAGCATATGTCAGCTCTTATGTTCCCTGTCATCATGTAGCCCAGAAAAACTTTGCTACCTTGTTATTCCTCAGAATATCTGGCTGGCTCATCCATCTATGACATCATGCTAGTTGATAGGCAAAGCAGCTGTCTTAGTAAGATACAGCATGCACAAACTTAAGAGATAAACCTTGTAAAAGTTAAGAAGCCTTACACGTCTATGCAGTTTCTAGCAAAAAAAGTGGCACATTTGAATATACTTTCTAAAGAGGCAATTTACACCTAACCCTATGAGGAAAAAAATATGTTACTTGGATTCTTAAGGTAATTGGAGAAAACACACACCATGTTAGAGGCCACTCTTCTCATTCATTTACTGGTCAGTTTAGCATGGAGTCTGGAAGGGGAAAAGATTCCATAGGAGACCCACATGCAACATAAGTTACTTCCCCCACTTAGGAATTTTTATTTGCCCTGCCCAATAGCAATAGAAGTATCAGTGAAAAAATGCTATAAAAAGCATTCGGCAAGTTATAAGGGAATCATAATATAGGGTTTTGAGTTAAGGACATGTCCTTTTTTACACAGTTCTCACATTGCTACTACAACCTGGTGGAGACTGGCACTGATAGTTAATTCAAGTTAACTGTCCTTAATGACTTCAGTAATTATCTGACCCCTGAATAATAAAGTAGCAACATTTCATGATTAAACAAAAATACTTGTATACTTGTTGAAATTTTTAAAAAGTTACTTTTAACAGTTTTAAAGCACTTCATTTTCCTTGTATATTAGTTTTCTCTGATTGATGCATTTTTAATTAAAAGGCAATAAGGTAATCATTAGAAAATTTAACTTTCTTAAAAGCATAGATATTTTAAATATTAATCCAAAAGGTACTGAAATACAGAAATAAGCTAACAGCCCACAAAATAGCAAATGATCCAAAAAATGACTGCGGATTCCTTCAAGTGCTTGTGCATTCTCTCTCCTTTGGTTAACAAATAATTACACACACATATAATGACCACATCTATCTAGTCATTCATTATCAATTGGCGAGACATAGAAAGTATGGATCATAAACAGAGCAGAATTTATTTATTTTTTTAGTGTAAGGAAGAACAATGTTTATTTTTATAATATTAATGACATTTGTGGAAAAAATTATGTCTTTGATTTGGTCTCTTGTGGGAATGAATATATGTATTATAGTTAAGGTTTAAATTGTACAAATTCATTGATTCCTTGGTCAAAACTGATCTTCACACATTCATGCTCAATGTACAGAATATACGAATTTGTCAATCTATTTTTCTGGAGAGTTGACCAAAGAACACATTTTATTAAATTTTAATTTAAAGAGTTTCTTTCATAAAAAAGTGGCATGAAGTAAAACATAAAATTCCAGCTATTAAAATACTATTTATGTTTCTGGGATCAGTTCTAGTAGCTTTCAAATATCTTTTTTTTCTTTTTTTAACTTTATTTTTATTTTATATAATTCTTACATCATTTTTCATTTTTGTACAATGTATGCATTTTCACTTTGGTTATATTCCCCATACAATTACACCCCCCCTTATTTTGACCCTAGTCCTTCCTCTCCCTCACCCTCCCCCCTGTAGTGTGTCTGTGGTTTATAGTTGCTTGTTGATTTTGATTTTTACCTTATTTTTACCTTATTACCTTTTTACCTTATTTAGGTTTTCTAAATTCCTGCTATGAGTGAGACCATCCGGTATTTTTCTTTTTCTTTCTGACTTACTTCACTGAGCATGATCCCTTCTAGCTCCATCCATGTTGCTGCAAACTGCATGTGTTTATCTTTTTTGATTGCTGAGTAATATTTCATTGTGTATATGTACCATATCTTCTTGATCCAGTTTTTTTTTTTTGGGGGGGGGCATTTGGGTTGTTTCCATAGCTTAGCTATTGTAAATAGTGCTGCTATAAACACAGGGGTGCAGGTGCCCTTTGGAATTAATGTTTCTGTGTCCTTTGGGTAAATACCTAGGAGTGGAATTGCTGGATCATATGGAAGCTCTATGTTTAGTAGGTCCAGAAATCTCCACACAGCTCTGCAAAGTGGTTGAACCATTTTGCACTCCCACCAGCAATGCAGGAGAGTTCCTTTTTCTCCATATCCTCGCCAACAGTTGTTGTTGCTAGTTTTTTTAATATGTGCCATTCTCACTGGTATAAGAAGGTATCTCACTGTAGTTTTGATTTGCATTTCCCTGATTACAAGTGATGTTGAACATTTTTTCATATGCATGTTGGCCATTTGCAGTTCCTCTTTGGAGAAGTTTCTTTTTAGCTCTTCTGCCCATTTTTTGACTGGATTATTTATTTTGTTTTTGTTGAGTCTCATCAGCTCTTTGTAGATTTTTGTGATCAGTCCTTTATCTTTAGTGTTGTGTGCAAAAATTTTCTCCTAGTTGGTGGGGTTTCTCTTTGTTTTGGTTATTGTCTCTTTTGTTGTGCAGAAGCTCTTTAATGTGATGTAGTCCCAGCTGTTTATCGTTGACTTCACTATCACTGCTTTGGGCGATTTGTTTCTAAAGATGTCTTTGACTTGCATGTCATATAGTGTTTTGCCTATATTTCCTTCTATGTATTTTATGGTTTTGGGTCTTATGTCTAATTCTTTAATCCATTTAGAGTTGGGTTTTGTGCATGGTGTGAGATAGTAGTCAAGCTTCATTCTTTTGCATTTAGCGACCCAGTTTTCCCAGCACTACTTACTGAACAAACTTTCTTTAGAGCAGCAGATTTTAAATTAGTCTCTATGACATTGGATGTAAAGACTGGTAAAGCAAATGCCTATGATTCCATTGATTCAGTGTCTTCATCTCTAAATAGGGGTAGCTTAAGTTAATATTCTAAAGAGAGATAAGATATGTTACTCATAAATTTAATAAATTTCATCACACTAAATAAGAATTTTCTTAAAATCTGAACAATAGCTTGTGTTTACTGTCTTTATAATTGGATTAATGATGCTTAACAAACTTTAACAATATTTAAAAGTATTTAAGTAAAGCCAAATTGATTTAACAACCTAAGTGTTTTGTCAACCATGAAAAAAATGTTAAATGAGCCCATTGTAATTAGCTTTTGATGGCTAACCAGTCTTATCTAGGTTTTGAACCTAAAAACACTGCAACTTTTTTTTATATATAGTTATTCTCAGCTTGGTTTAAGAGGGTGAAAGACACTAATGAGGCTTAACTTAGTTTAATGGAGTGTAAGAATTTTAATGAATTTTAAGTTTTAATGAGACATACAATCCCCTTCTATTTAAGATTATGAAGATTTTCTTAATATCTGGAAAATACCTTAATTTCTAAAGCAATTATGAATACAATGAAAATCTCCTTGATAAATAAGGATAACTTCTAAAGAATACCACATGCCCTTTGGACTGGACAGGAAGGGGAAGACAGGGAACTGAAATTATGAGTATTCCAACAAAATACCAGATAATATAGTAAATTCTGAGCATTTGAAAGGGCGTTTTCTTCATTTAATTTAATCTTCTATCCAAGGCAGGATCCCCTCTCTATATTATACCTGAAGCACTGCAACATCACTGTAACCTTGAAAAACCCTCATGATAAGCTTACCACTTTAACAAAACATCACATTAGAATTTTGAAAAAAAAATCATTTATGGATAATAAATTATACATTGAGATCAAAATGACATAATGAATCCAGATTGACTTGCATCTGAATATTAACACAGTAGTTACCAATTGCATTTATAGACATATAAGGAATAAAATATACTATTTAAGAATGGCTTCTGGATTTAGACTGCCTGAGTTTATTATTACAACACCAGTACTCACTATCTATGACCTTTAGGAAGTCAGCTAAGCTCTCTGAGCATTGATGACCCAAGAGGATTTAAATAAGTTATTTACAGAATTGTCGTATGCCAACAGGTGGATGACTGAAGAATCTGGACAAAAGTTACTCAGAAATTCTCCATTCTATTCCCACATATTCTAAATATTAATATTAGAAATTATTTCAAAATAAAAATCAAAGCAAATATAATAAAAATGCAGCTTTTGTGAACTTAGCTTGTTAAATTTATAATTTTAATTTTTCAAATGCAATCTCTACCTGTTAACTGGAGCTTTTAATCCATTTCAATTTAATATAATTGATTTTTTCAGCTATTTTGGCATGTGTTTTCTGTTTTCTTTTCTGTTCTTTCCTTTAATACTCCTTTCTAGATGAAATTTAGAATTTTCAAAAACAATTTTGGCATTGCATTTTACTTCTTACATTTTTACATATACTTAAAAAAAGTTTTAGTGGTTGCTCTAAAAAATAAAAAAAATCCTTAAAATCACAATCTCTATTGGATTAATATTACACCAGTTTAGGCATAATTAATCTTCTATATTACTCCCTTGCTACCTCTGTACAACTGTTGTGATACAACTACCACTACATGTGATATAAACCTCACAACAAAATGTTATTTATTGTGCTTTAAAGAATCATATTTTTATGAAATTAGAACTGTCTTTTACATATACTTCCTTACAATTTATTTTTTGGTTTCAATTTTCAGTTTATTTCTTCAGTTTTCAATTTTTCAGTCCTTCTTATAGATCCATCTTTCCAATTTGTATTATTTATGGTTAGCACTCTTGGCTTTTTTGTCATAAATTAACCGTTCCTGTGTGGGTTTATTTCTGCATTCTCAATTCTATTCCATTGGAGTATATTGTCTGTTTTTGTTCCAGTGTGTACTGTTTTGACTACTATAGCTTTGCAGGATAGTTTGAAGTCTAAGAATGCGATACCACCACTCTCTCTTTGTCAGGATTCTTTGGCTATCTGGGGTCTTTTGTGATTGTATATGAATTTCTGAAATGTTTGCTCTATTTCCCTGACAGAGAATGCACTGATTCTATATACTGCTTTGGGTATGATGACATTTTAGCAATGGTAATTCTTCCAATCCATGAGCAGAGAATATCTTTCCATTTCTTGTGTCTTCTATTTATTTTAACAAAATCTCATAGTTTCATGCATAGATTATTCACCTCTTTGTTAAGCTTACTCCAAGTTATTTACTTCTTTTTCTTGCAATGTGAATGGGCTTTGCTTGATTTCTTTCTCTTCTAGCTCATAACTTATATATAGAAATGCAACTAATTAGATTGATTTTGTACCTACAATTTACTATATTGATTTATTATCTCAGTGAGGTATTTAGTGGTGTATGGAGGGTTTTTTTAATGTATATTATCACATATATTGTCATCTATTGTGATAGTTTTAGTTCTTTAATAATTTGGCTACCTTTTATATCATTCTCTTGCTTAAGCACTCTAACTAGAATTTCCAATAATATGTTGAATAATAGTGGTGAAAGTGGACATCCTTATCTTGTACCAGACCGTAGGAAAAAAACTCTTAATCTTTGACCACTGAGTAAGATATTGGCTGTGGGTTTATCACATATAGCCTTTACTGAGTTTTTTAAAATCATTAATGGATGTAGAATTCTTATCAAATGCATTTTTTACATTGTCACATCATTCATTTTTTTCTGCATTTCTTCCATTTCTTTTATCATGGTAATTTTGAACTGTCTGATAGAAAAATATTATCTCTGTTGGATTCTGTGGAATTGTTCCCTCATTGTGGTGTTATCATCTCTTGAGGTCTCAAATTGCTGTGTGTTGGTTTTGTTTTGTTTTGTTTTCTGTCCACTTTACTAATTTAGATCTTTCCCCCAGGAGTTTTGCATTCTCCAGCAGTAACAAATTGCAAGCTTCAGGTGAACCCAAGATTAGACACTGGGGGAGGCAGGTAACACTCCTGATTCCTCACTCTAGCCAAGAGCAACCAGGATGCCCTTTGTTTACAGACTCTGTTCACTGTGGTTACTTGTAGTTTCTGACCACACATTTTGAGGGCAGGTACAGATGTCACACATGGTGGGGGCAGTACTGAAGAGAGAAGTGTATACCCAGGCTTTCTTAAGCCCTGCAGTAGAGGAGTTCCCTGCCAAGAAGGCTACAGTTTCAGGTGTGTGCTTTGGTTGACACCCCAAGGCAGGCACCAAAAACCAACAAAGAAAAAAAAAAAAAAAAAAAGAACCACCCAGTAGACAGATAGAGTTCACTATGGCTATTCACAGTTTCTTTCTATGTACTTTAGGCACAGGCCAGAGGCCTGCCCAAGGGGGAGAGGTGGGTGTTTATGCAGTCTTTCTGAAGCCTGTGGTATAGCAGGCCCTGCCACAAAAGCTACACGCATATGTCAGAAGTGCTGCATTATCCCCCTTTGGAACAAAGCAGGTGACCAAATTTCTCCAATTCCAGGGCTGCGCTTTAACTCCCCAAGGCAGGCCGGAAAAAAAAAAACCCTGGGCAGACTGAGCTCGTTGTGGCTATTCACAGTTTCTTTCTCTACACTCTAGGCACAAATCAGAGGTCACATGGGGGTAAGGGTGGGTGGCCTCCTCTCAGGGTGGTACAATCCTGAGAACACAGAGATGGTGTGGTGACAGATGAATGGCTCTCCCCACTGTCAAAACTAGTCACTGACCACATGGATGCCTTTTATTGAACAAACAGGCTAGACACTCTAGAAAGTATGCATTTTCTTTCTTTTGCTGGAGCACTAGGAGAGCTTGGGGAGCCAGTGAAAAAATTGTGGGTATCTCTACCAGTGAACCAGCACCATTGCTGACTTACTGTTTCTCTGTCTTTCCTACCCTTTCCACTGGTTTCTGGTTCTCTTTTAAGACATTGGTTCTCTTCTAAGACTAAGCCATAGATGTGGCTTCTTTCTATAGATACCTACTCTCAGTGTCCCAGATGTCCACTGACCATATTCCACAATCCCCAGAAATAAATATTTTTTACAACACCATTGTAAACACCCACAGTACAATTAGCTACTACATATTTGAGATGTTTCTTTTCAATGTTAAAACAGATTGGTATCTCTGTGACTAAAATATACATGAAAAATTGTAAGTACTATATCATTTTGAAAACAATTTCAAAATGTTATCTTTTGCCAAGGGTTAGTGTGAAATTGCACTGTCCAATGAAGAGGCTGGCCCAAATTAATGACTTGGGAAAAGTACACTGAAACCCAAGTTTTATCTTTATAAAATAAAACTATGAAAATAAATTTGATTAAGCTGCTAAAATATGTCTATGTATTAAACAATACTATTTGCAATTATGTTTTGCTAGTGTATCATCAAAAGACCAAAAAGTGAGTAAACTCTTCCAAAAGCTGTAATTATGGCATTTTAGATTTTTAGAATCTTGACTAACAAATAGCAGATTAAAAATAATTTGCATGATTATGGAAAATAATTTTTGAAACATTACTCACATGAAAGACTTTAGAATGGGGACTAAAATAAAGCATTTTAAGATTTTGAGAAAATTATTTCTTTTAAATGACTAAAATAATCTCTTAAGTCTTGGTATCATTTATTTTTTATTTTATTATTTTATTTATTTACTTTATTTGTTTGTTTATTTATACAAGCACTGGGTACAGTCAGAAGCGCGGGAAGGTGAGAGAATTCACCAGAGCCAGAGCGGGGAGCAGAGCAGGCAGAAGGACGGAAGTACACTGCTGAGGGGAGCAGCGGGCGGCAGGAGAGGTCTGTGCGCCATGTGGGACCCTCCTCTGGTGGCCAGGGAGTGGCCGGGGAGCAGCCGGGGATCGAACCGGCGCCACGGAGGCCGCAGGCAGCATCGCAACCCAGCGCTCAACCGCTGCACCACCAGGGAGGCCCTATTTTTTATTTTATTTTTAATGAAACAGACTGAGACCAGTTCACTCTTTGAAGGAGCCTCTGCACATTAAACAAATATAAAGATCTGGGAAAGGAAATTTTTTTTCAGTATAGCAATTCTCAAAAATAACAAACACCGACAATCAGAAATAGAATGAGATTCAAAAAACAGGGTTGAAACTTCCGATCTATTGGGCTTTGTATCCAACAGAAGGCAGAGTAAATAGTAAACAGTAGGAACTGAAAATGCCTCAATTAGGTGGATACTGAATCTGAATTCACTATTTGAATCCAGGTCTATGAAGGGAGTCAATGAAAAGCTCTAACACTTCCAAGGATATAACTTATATAAAGAGGCATATCTAAGGACATGGGGGGAAAAAGAAAATCTTAATACTGAAGGCTGCTAAGCTGCTTGCTAGGACATGACTTGATCTGAATTTCTCCACTATCCCCATAAGATTAAAGAGCTAAACTGGCAATGTAAGATCTGGTTATACATCTGGAACTACAAGGACAAAAGCAAGACACCTGAAGCTACAGACAAGGGAAATAAGAGCAAAGAGAAGGGATGTAGGAGAGATAAATATTATCATAGATGGGCCTGCAAACCAAAATTTCAAAACTAATGAGGAAAAAAATGCTAAATACAAAATGCTAAAGAAAAAAATGAAAAATCTAGAGATTATAACTTTAGATACAATACAAAATAATAAATCTAAGATGACTTTTTTAAAAACCTGTTATAGATTATCAAAGGCAAAAGAGAAAGCAAACCATGCAATGCAAAAGCAAAAGATTATGAAAAACAATTGCAACCAAATACCAAGTATCAAAAAGGTAATCACTGAAATTAAAAACTAAGATTGTTAAAAAGGGACACTGCCAAAGGAAATATTAGCGTATTTTCTTATCATCGCAAAGAACTCATAACACATGAGCCAGTAAAACAGGAATAAACACACACAAACACACTCACTCACACACACACACACACACACACCGGTTCAAAACAGATGTCATGACAGATTAAGGGAGAGGACCAAATTTATCTCTAACAGAAATGCAGAAGACAACTGAGGAAGTATTAGGAAAACAATATCTAAGAAGACTGGAAATACTCTAGCACAAGAAGAAAACATAATTTTTCAGATGGAATGTACACCTGGAGGATAAACAGGATAAATGAAAATTAAACACTGTAGCAATGCATTGGAGTGATGCAATGGTAGTATAGTTCAGTACTAAATAATAGCAACAACAAATAACCGGTGCAAGAATAACTAACAAAAAACATTTCACATTCAGAAATGTATTCAGAGAGGCCTCATTCTCCCTACTAAATCCAATCCATTCAAATGTTCAACATATTCCTTTTTAATTGAAGTAACACTGACGTACAATGTTGTTTGTGTTTTAAAAGTATAGGATCTCTCTCTTCAGGTGATGTTACTACACCACACCCACTACCCCGGCACCCATAATCCACCACCATAATCCATTATGCTCCCTTCCCACTTTGTTCTCTCTACCCACCCCTCTTCCTCTGGTAACCTCAGTTCTACAGTCAGAATTCCAGGGTTTGTTACTAGTTTGGCTTTATCTCACCTTTTGTTTGGTTTCTCTTTCCTCCACACAAAAAAGAAACCACCTGGCATTCATCTTTTTCTGACTTATTTCAATTAGCATAATTTCCTCTAGCTCCACCCATATTGTTGTTGCAGATGACAAGTTTCATCTTTTTTAATAGCTGAGTAATATTCCACTATGTATATCTGCCACATCTTCCAGAGCCACTCATCTGTTTTGGGGTACCTAGGTAGTTTCCATATTCTGGCTATCGTAAATAGTGTTGCAATGTACACAGAAATGCCTATTTCCTTTCTAGTGATTTTATATTATTCAGGTAGATAGCTAGGAGTGGAACTGGCTGGATCATATGGTAGACTCACTTTTTTCTCTTTTCAGAAACCTCCATATTGTTTTCCATAAGAGTTTCCCCACCAACAGTGTGTGGGATTCTTTTTTCTCCACATCCTCACAAGCACTTGTTATTTTTGGTCTTTCTGATGTGGACCATTCTCACATGTATGATGTGGTATTTCATTAGAATAAAAAATTTGCCCGCTGAATTAATATAACTCAATTATTAGAAACATAAAGTTTATGTTTTAAAAGAAAATGTAGGGCCTCCCCTGGTGGTACAGGCGGTTGAGCGCAGCTCTGTGAAGCTGTCCGCAGCCTCTGCAGCGCGGCCACCCTGCGAGGATCCCACATGGCATGGCAGGCCTCTCTTGTCCTGCCCGCTGCTCCCCTCAGCAGTGTGTTTCAGTCAGTCTGCCTGTTCTGTTCCCTGCTGTCTCTTATGAATCCTCTCACCCTCCCGCGCATCTGGCCTGTACCCCCGTTCTTGTATAAATAAATAAATCTTAAAAAAAAAGAAAAAGAAAAAAGAAAAGAAAATGTAAAAGAATATACTGATGGGGTTAGGATATGGGGAAAATATTCTTAAACCACATCTCTCCAACAAATGTGAGAGTAAAGCAATCTTTTTCACTGGGCTAGATAAGCAATTAAAGAATCAGCAAGTACCATCTGACTGGTTTCTTTCTTTCAATTTTTTCTATTTAGATTACTAATTCTGAAAGAATCAAATAAAGTTTCACCCAGAGAGAAATCATGTCTCATTTGGGAAAAATTTTAAACCATCTTGGCCATGAAGATTTGGAGCCTTCTAAGTAAACACTGAATTCCATCTAAAGGTAATTCATACTGTGCGAAGTTCAGACTCCTGGCAATAGGAGAGGCAAATAAATTTGATACCTTCCCCTCCGTTTTGACCTCTGTAGGGTAAGGAAAAAGTATCAGGCTTTTCTGCCCTCCGCCATTAGGATAGATGAGGGAACCCTGTGATCCTGAATGCATGCCTGATGGCGGGCACCTGGAGTGGGTGCACCTGGCCTAAGACTGGGCTTTTAGGGGCGGCAGCATGGGAACGCCAGCAGAAGAGGGGGGAAGAGGGAGAGAGAGGGAGGGGGGAGGGAGAGGGTGAGAAGGGATGAGGGGGAGAGGCAGAGAAAGAGGGGGACAGAGATAGGGAGGGAGAAAGGGGTAGGGAGGGAGGGGTAAGAGGAGAGAGGGAGGGGGAGGGAGAGAGACAGAGGTGGGGGAGAGAGAGGGGGGGAGGAGGGAGCTCATAGATAGAGTGAAAACTTGCTGGAGGCTGGGAGGACTGCCAGCCTCCCGGCCCCCAGCCCCCCTGCCTGCCATATGCCTGGTAAATCTAAATAAAAGACCTGCAAAAGCCACTGAGGACTCTGACTCCTCCTTTACCCGGTCCGCTGGATCAGAAAACCAGCTCTGTCCCTACAACCTCCTTTTGCTCAGGCTTCCCCAGGTTTCCACAACAGGAAACTTGCCATGTTTTTCACTCCAGGAGCGTCTCTGGCTTGGAGAACTCTGGCGCGCCTGGAGAGGTCACGGAAGCTCTGAACCCTGACCCACATACCTCGAGATAATCATCTCTTCAGCTGGCTTTTGATTTCCACATGTTCAAGGACTCGCCTTTCCCAAGAAGATCTTGGTCCGAAATGGTTGCGGCGTCCTGCTGACCAGAGGACCCAGCAAGGGAGAGGGTGGGGGGAGATGCCAGGTCAGTGACCCCAGGTAACTGCACTTGCGCCTGCGCAGTGGCCACGGCCTACTGCGCTGCGGCCGCCGGTTCCCGCGGCTCCTCCTTGCGCGCTGTGGAGAGTCTGACTGTGCAGCCGCCGGAACGGCCTCACCTTGACTTCGGTGGTTCAACCATGGCGTTGGAACCATTACTTTCAACACCACAGCTTTCATTCAAAACATGATGGTTACATTTGCTGCCAGACCAACAACCCAAGTTGTTGGAAAGAAGATGCTGAAAACGAATTCACACAAGACTGATTCAGGTGCGGGATATTCCCACAGGCCCAATCAACACAATACAGTAAAGCTGAGAACTTTTCAGGCTCAGGAAGCGTCGGTGTCCGATATTGGCAGCTTTAGCCGGCAGATGGCAGAATTAGTCGAAACTGACACAGCTGGACTTTGACTTGGGTGGGAGACCACGCCACAGTATGTTTTCCACCACTGGATATGAGGGCTAACAAGGGAATCAGTCATTGCCTGAAGAACCCTTCAGTTGTTCATCCTAAAACAGCTCACCTTTCTGTGCCTGTTGATTTAAAGAAAGTGGGTCAATTTGAACCTTTCTTGTTCCAACCATACTTTTATCTGGCATGATTCGAAACCATCTCCACTAATGAAGACGAAATTGACGCTGAGTCTGCTACCAAGCATAGAATTAGAAATTCCCAATGCGGGTATCCTCTACCTTCATTCAAGAACCAAGTACTTCAGGAGCTATTTAATAAATAGGGCCAAACCTTGTATGTTTCGCCTAATGCTCAAGGCGAAAATTCCTTTTTTTGAGAAATAATTATGTTGAAAAGGTTCCTGAGACTACCAAAAGAGTTTCAGGTTTCCTGGAAGCAGCGATAATGGGAGGAATAAGTGGATTCAGCTAAATCTATAAAACTTTATGTTAAACATTAAGAAGATTCTAAGATCTCCTACATGAATTCTCAATTCTACTTGCCAAGTGTAGAGGTAAGTGAGCAGCAATATGCCCAAGACTTTAATCTGAGTTCATCAGTTACAGTATTCAAAAGTTCTGTGAATATTCTAGGTAAATAAGGGCTTTGTCCTTAGGTGTTGTTTAAGGTAATTAGCCCTGGAGTATATAATTCAGGCACATCCTAATTTTGCTTACTGATATTTTTATTGGTAATACCACACACTACTACCCATTTTTTAAAATTCATTTTCAACTAAGTATTTTAACCTACTGTAAGGCAGGACAGGCCACAGTGCAGGTTTTCTGATCCCATGCAGACCGGGTAAAGGAGGAGTCAGAGTCCTCAGTAGTTTTGCAGGTTTTTTATTTGGGGTTCGCCAGGCATATGGCAGGCAGGGGTGCTGGCTGGGGGGCTGGGAGGCTGGCAGGCCTCCCAGCCCCCAGCAAGTCTTCACTCTATCTGGGCTTTCTAGTGTTCGTTCTGCTGCTTCTCGGCTTCTCTTTCGGCTTCGGCTTCTGTTGCTGCTACTTCGGCTTCTACTGCTGCTGCTGCTGCGGCTGCTGCTGCTGGCGTCCCCGTGACGCCGCCCTTAAAAAAGCACAGTCTTAGCTCAGCTGAATCCCATCTACCTAGGCCCACACCCTATTCCAGGTGCCCGCCATCAGGCATGCATTCAGGACAAGGATCCATCATCTATCCTGATGGCGGAAGGGCAGAAAAGCCTGATATTTTCTTTACCCTACACCTGCCAAAACTTTAATTCAAAAGACAAGAGTTGGGCCTCCCCGGTGGCGCAGCGGTTGAGCTCTGGGTTGCTAAGCTGCCTGCAGCCTCTGCAGCGCTGGTTGGATCCCCGGCTGCTCCCCGGTCACTGGAGGAGGGTCCCAAATGGCGCGCAGACCTCTCCTGCCGCCCGCTGCTCCCCTCAGCAGTGTGCTTCGGTCCTTCTGCCTGCTCTGCTCCCCGCTCTGGCTCTGGTGAATTCTCTCACCCTCCCGCGCTCCTGACTGTACCCAGTGCTTGTATAAATAAATAAATAAATCTTACAAAAAAAAAAAAAAAGACAAGAGTTACCATATTACAATATTTGGGTTTAGTATTTGTAACTATTGCAGTTGTAGCTCCTAACTCCTTCCCTGAGAGAACAATTGGATTAGTCTACCACAAATAAGCTTAGGGGAAAAAAATAACCTACTTCAACATGAAACCTTTTAAGCACTGGTACTTTTCATATATCTAGACACTTTAGCTTTAAAACAATTTTCTCTTCCATGTTTGATTTCTTGTAATAGATTTTGAAAATGTCAGATTTCTTTTCCCTGGTTTTACAACCAATCTAAACCAGTCCTTCTGTTCTATCTTCTGGAGAATGTTGAGAAACAAGCTACTTATGAAAATTTTCCTTCATTTGCATTTTCTTTAGCATTGTTTAAATATATAGATACATAGTCTTTTTTCCGTTTATCTTTTAGTTTATGTGAAATAGACTAAAGCAGTTAACAAACTGAAATGCCTTCCATTTCTTTCTTTTCTACTTTTCAAAGATATGTTAACGACTATTGTGCACAAAAAAAAACCACTCTGGATTTTAGTCTGTATATGAATATCGAGACAATAGCACAATAAACTACAACCTAAAGTAGGGTTGATTTGGGGAGAAAAAAACGATGTGTCCTTTAGGATAAGCAATAAGTGAAATTTTAGCGCCACCTAGGGTGCTATACTGGTATGACACCTTGGAAATAGAAGCATTCCTCTTTGGCAAGACATGCATTAGGCAACTAGGCTGGGCACTGATCAGATCAGGTATAGTTAGGGATATTCTGAGTTACTGTCCTGAAGAACAGCCATGGAAAATAAACCATTCTTAGATTTAAGGAATTTACCAAATATATACAGATCCATTCAACGGAAGTACTCATTCATATGTCAGTTTTAAAAATATTAAGGTTTGAGTGATAGAAATCCTGATTTGATGGAAATAGCAAAGAATTTGTGATGGAAGTCAGGGTGGTAATAACATCTTGGAATAAGACAGTTCATGTGCATCTAAAGATAATTTTATATGCATAAATTAGGTCATTATCGTGCTTTGGTTTTTGTTTGAATCTATTTTTTAAATGAATCTATTTTTATTGTATCAAAATATATTGGCATGAGAAGAAGAAGAATGACAATAGTATTTACAATTACTATTGCAGCTGTCATTTTGGTGGTACATTTCTATTGGTCATAAACTTTATGTAGTGTTTTGATGTAATTTTTCATTTATGCTCAACAGCCCTGTGAAATAGATACTGATATTATTACCTTTTTAGCTGGATAAATTGGGGTTTAGACACTTAAGAGACTTATCTAGTGTTCTCTTTGGAGTTGCAGTTTGAAATTTGAAGTCATGTCTGATGAGTTCAAGTTCTAAACCATTCCATAGAAATACTTGGAAGTCAAGGTTTCATACAACTAGCTCCTGAAGGCATTTTCCCTGGATTTAGAGAACTATTTCCCCATGTTTATGTTTCTATAAAGGCACTTCCACTCCATTTCCCAGGAAGGAATACCTCAACTCATCCTTTACCACCTAGTCCTAGTATCAGGTTCTCCCCATGGTAGAAGTGAACATCCCCATTAAGTCTGTCTGTCATTTCCTGAGTCTCATTAACATGAGGTTAGGACCCAAACATTATAATTAATTACCATGGCTCCAACTCTCTTTTCCCTTGGAAAGAACCATATCCTGGCACAGCAAATCTTTGCTCTTAACAATTCCATAGAGTAAGCTGAAGAAGCCAGGCTTGTTGCAGGTCCAGCTTTTCACCTGGTGTATGATAGGTAGGTTGGAGACTAGAAGATCTCAGTTTCTAGGATCAGCATACAGGCAGAAAGATTCTGTTATACTCTTCAATTCAGCTAGTAAAAAAATCTGCACCTATTTTAATACTTCCTGGCTCTTGCTCTTTGTCTGACATCAATTGATTAAGTTCCCACAGATTGGAAGAGTGATTAACTAGGTTCATTCAAACCTCTTGACTATGGGAAGCATTGAAATTACAATACAAGCCTAAGGCTATTTTAGAGCAAGTCCAGGTTGTTTCTGGAATGATCTCATTTGCCTAGAATATACCCAATGGCAGAGTAAGTCTAAAGCCTACTGAATTTTCCTCCATTTGACAAATCATTAAATGTGCTTCTTAAATGATTGCCTATAATGAAGTTAATGGAAGACTAACAAATTACAGTCTTGTCATGAAACAGGGTGGAACTGAACCTAATGAGACAATGTGAAATTGCAAAGAACTGCAGAATGAATTACAGGGGTCAATGGTAGTTGTCACTTAAATGAACTGTTTGACTTGATGAAGTTCAACTGCAAAGTGATGATTGATGTAAGAACAAGTACATAGAAGGAAAGATAGTTACCAATTCTCTGTTTTCATGGAGTTTAAATGATCATACTTATGTGAAGAATTTAATTTAGACTCAAGGATACAGTCTTTTTTTTTTTAAGATTTTTTTATTTTATTTATTTATGCAAGCACTGGGTACAGTCAGAAACACGGGAGGGTGAGAGAATTCACCAGAGGCAGAGCAGAGAGCAGAGCAGGCAGACTGACGAATACACTGCTGAGGGGAGCAGCGAGCGGCAGGAGAGGTCTGCGCGCCATGTGGGACCCTCTCCTGGTGGCAGGGGATTGAACCGGCATTGAACCAGCTTCACAACCCAGCGCTCAACCGCTGCGCCACCAGGGAGGCCCACAAGGATACAGTCTTTAACTGAAAAAAATGATGGCAGGCCAATAAGTTATTGAGATGAGAAAAAACTAATCTGTCTATGACATTTTATTTTTTTAAAGATTTATATTTTTTTTTATTTATACAAGAACTGGGGTACAGGCCAGAAGTGTGGGAGGGTGAGAGTGTTATAGGACAGGGAGAGGGGCAGCCCAAACCCCGCAAACCTGCCTATTCTAAATGGGTTCTGTCATCCGCCGCATCAACATAAAACATATGAGACTTTAATGGGAAGGAACTTTAATAAAACTAGGAAACAATACAGGTAAGGCAAAGAGTCTAGTTTCTAAATGAAGCACCCAAAGTTACCCGTCCCCTCGTGGGTAAAAGTCCATCCAAATGGGATTGGCCCAGAGCAAAGCCCCAAAGCCTGCCACAAGTCTAAAGCATCTTCCAGTGGGGACCCACAGCAAAGGGTCAGAAATAACCAGACAAGCCCGGAAGGAAAAGAGCAAAATCAACATCAAGATAAAAACTGCCATTGTCACCTTCCCATGGGTCTCACCCACATCTGTGTCACCCAGTCTACGACCAAAAGACAAGCACAGTTTCTTCATGTGTCTCTAGGCTCCATGCGCCTCCTCCAGGTCTCCTGGCTCCATTCTGCTTTCTTTCTCAGTCTCTTCTTCTGCTTCTCCTCTTCCTGCTCCGCTCCACCCTTCCTTGGGTGGGGCAGGGAAGCTGGAACCTCCCCCTTTCCTGGGGACCACCCTGTTACAAGAGGATTCACCAGAGACAGAGCAGGAAACAGAACAGGCAGAAGGACCGAAATACACTTCTGAGGGGAGCAGTGGGCGAAACAGGAGAGGTCTGCTTCGCCATGTGGGATTCTCACTGGCCGGCCAGGATTGAACCCGTGCTGCAGAGGCTGCGGACAGCTTCACAGTGCAGGCACTCAACTACCTGCACCACCAGGGAGGCCCTGTCTATAACATTTTAAACGACTCTTTTTAGATTCTAAAAGTCTTGCCTAAACCTATGACACGGGACACTCATCAGAACTATGCTTTCATGCCATGAGGCAGAAATAACAAATTCTCTTGGTATCATCTAGTGAGATCACAGCCTGTCAGTTTGTACTCTGCACCTACTAGGCAAGTAAAACTTTGCTTGGAGGGGGAGGAGGGAGAAACAGGGAGAGGAAGAACTAGAGTCAAAATAAGGGGGGAGGGGTGTGCAATTGTATGGGGAAAATAACCAAAATGAAAATGCGTACATTGTGCAAAGATGAAAAATGATGTAAGAATTATATAAAATAAAATAGTTAAAAAAAAAACAAAAACCTTTGCTTGGGTTGTGAGAATTCTCCCTGAGTGAGAGTGGGTAATAGGGATGTCTGGCAGGTAGAAGATTTCTCTTAAGTTATTTTGATGCTAAAACTTGCTAATCACACATCATTTAATAAGCAGAGTCAGAAGGTATTTGGAATTATTCCTGGTTTATTTGCATAGTATCAGTAATAATATATAAAGAATATAGGCTTTTTTCTCATTCTTCTGTATTTTTTTTAAAAAAAGATTTCTCTCTTTTTTTTAAGATTTATTTATTTGTTTGTTTGTTTGTTTGTTTATACAAGCACTGGGCACAGTCAGAAGCGCGGGGAGGGTGAGAGAATTCACCAGAGCCAGAGTGAGGAGCAGAACAGGCAGAAGGACCGAGGTACACTGCTGAGGGGAGCAGCGGGTGGCAGGATAGGTCTGCGCACCATGTGGGCCCCTCCTCTGGTGGCCGGGGAGCAGCCGGGCATCGAACCGGCACTGCAAAGGCTGCGGGCAGCTTCGCAACCCAGAACTCAACCGCTGCGCCACCGGGGAGGCTCTCATTCTTCTGTATTTGAATATAAGATTATATCAAGCTGTGAATTTCTTCAACTATTATTTAAATATATATTCATTCAATATCAGAAAAGGTTCTATACAGTAGGTAAATAGATTACATGTACAACAAATGGGCAAAGATATATGTCTATTATTTGGACATAAAGAAGAAATTAAGTATTTAGATTATGGGCAAAATTATGTGGAAGACTATACTATAGTGGAAAATAAACAATTTGAAGTATAAATTATAGTTTGGGATATGGTTAACACAGAAGTAAATGTAAATATTGCTTCTAATTTGCTACATAAACTTAGTTCAAATAATATAATTCCAGAATACCTTTTATGTAGTAAGAAAAGTATATTTTACTGATACATGTTTAGGTATTTCATTAACTCTCAGGAGCTGGTTTTTTTCCCTTGGATTATTTTAAACAATGGAATAAAAAATGGTGCTGTTTATATTAAGCACATATCTAAATAAATGTATATATTACTTACATCTCCAATGCTTCAATTCCCTTCCCTCATGATCAATTTCATGCTCCTCTGGAGTAATCCTGCAAGTACAAATTATTTCCATAATGTGAGTCTCATGATCCTAATATTTATTGCCCTTCCCATTTGGAGGCCCACGCTTCATAGACCATGACTCTCAGAAGAAAGGAACAACAGGGTGGTAGGAAGGAAAGTGAAGACAACCTAAACACAGAATACAACTTACTATGAAACAAAACAAGAGGTATAGGTGACTAACTTCAAACCAAGATAGATTATTAAAGTGCTAGACCCCCCCCCCAACAACATCACCACAGTCCAAGGTAAATTAAGAAGATGACAAATAAAGATAAATCCCCAGTGCCCCAATCATATACACATGCATAAGTAGCTACAAAAAGGCAATGTATATCCCTAGGAAGCAAGGACTATCTCCACACATTTGCAGTTTTCTGTACCAACAGCTATGAATACACTTTCTTCTCCAGTGCACATTGGACATTTTCAAGAATAGATCATGTACAGGGACATAAAAAAAAGTCTATGAAAATAGAAGTTATATCAAGCATCTTCACAGATCACAATGTTATAAACCTAGAAATTAACCATAAAAGGAAATTTGGAACAACCCAAAATATGTGAAGACTAAAAAAAAAAAAATGCTTTTGAATAACTCTTGGGTCAATAAAAAAGAGCTTAAAATACATTTATAGACTAATAAAAATGAAGAGTCAAGCTAGACCCTATGGAATGCTTTAAAACAGGACTACACAGGAAGATCATAGCAATATAGACCCACGTAAAAAAACAAGAAAGACCCATTTTAACAATTAAACTCTGCAGTTGAAGAAACTGGAGAAAGAACAACAGAAGCACCCAAAAACCACTAGAAGGCAAAAGATAATAAAAATTTAAGCAGAAATAAAAGAAATACAAAAGTACAGGCCAAAAGATCATGAAACCGAGAGCTGATTCTTTGAAAAATGGGAATATATTGAAGCCACTCAAGCCATCTCTGAAAACAAAACAAAACTGGATTTCTTCAACTTTAGAATGTTAATTAGCTAGGTCCTCAACAACAGCAGAATAAATTGAAACAGAGTTAAATCAATACTAGTTCTTTGGTCCTAAAACACTACAAATTTTTTCTCTTATGGTATGGAGACCAGACCTCCTGACATCAAGGTATTAGGTAGGACATCAGTGAGCTATTCATCTGAACAGGTGCAAAAGCATCAGTCTGTGAAATAATAGACACCTAAAGATCCACAGTAAAATATCTAGGGCTATACCCAGTTTCTTGTAAGTAGGATATAAAGTCAATTTTTAATATTAAAAAGAACACATCTTATTACAACCCATAAAAGCTAAAAATGAAGAGATAGAAGGACATTTTACGAATAGAGGCAAAGTCTTAATCTAGTACTACTGTGGAATATGCCTAATGAAAATTTTAAGGTAGTGCTTATAAACCATGCTTACCAAATTAAGTAAAACAATGGATGATGAAAAACAAGAACACAATAAATATTAAGAAAATATGAGACTACTACTACAACTAGTACTAATGGATCTATAACTGAATTTAAAAATACATTTGTCAACAGTAGGCAAATGTAAGTAATGAAGAGAATGAGTGAACTTGAAAGTATATGGCAGAGAACACACAAATAGAACAATTAAAAAAAGGATTTTAAAAATGAAAAACCAGATATGAAAGAAATACTAAAGAGGTTATTAATAAGCAACGGCAACAAACATATATAGAGAGAGGTATAACTAAATTGTACAAAGTGGAGAAGGAAGAGAGTAAATATGTGGCCCATGAGAATGAATTTGAGATTAGATCATGCAACAAGCCAGAAAATTAGTCTCTCATACACTAATTTCAGGAGAACCTTTAAAAGAAAATCATTAGAAGTAACACATAAGACAATAGAAATGGAACCTAAGCAAGACAAACAAGGAAGATGAAAAAAATTGAAAAACAAAGACAAAAATGTTTTCAACATGACAATAATCACTATGTCTCAATAATCACCTTAAATGAGGATAGCTTGAATTCACCAATTAAAAGGCTTAGAGTGTCTGTCTGTATTTCAAAACAAATTGCAACTTTCTGTTGTTGACAGGTAAGTCATCTTACCAACAAAGACAAGCACAGACTTAAAGGCTAGAAGACAATCCTACAAGCAAATTGCAATCAAAAAAGCTTATAATTATATCAGATAAAATAAATTTCCAACTAAAACAGGTAATAAGGGATGGAGATGGACATTGCGTCATAATTAAGGGCCGAATACAACAAAAAGAAATCATAAATATGCCTGCACCCAATGATGAAGAATCAAGATATGTAAGAAAATTATTAATGGAAATAAAGAGCAGTGTTGACTAGAACACAATAATACTAAGAAATTTTAGTGCTCCACTTACAGTGATGAATAGACCAACAAAATAGAGAATAAATAAGGAAACAATAGTCTTAAATGAGGAGCTATACCAAATGAGCTCAACAGATATGTACAAAACGCTCAGCCCCAAAACACAGCATATATATGTTTACAAGTACATAGCAAACATTTTCAAGAATAGACCATATGTTGGCACACAAGTCAATTGTCAATAAAACTATGAAAATTATACCAAATTCTCATTCTGATCATAATGCCTTAAGGCTAGAAATCAACTATTAAAAACAGTAATACATGGAGACTAAATAATATGCTGGATAATAGCCATAGAATGAAAGAGAAATTTAATGCATAAGTCCAAAAGTACCTTGAGACCAATGAAAGTGATATTTCAGATTATCAGAATTTATGGGATGCAGGAAAAGCAGTCATAAGAGGGAAGATAATTGCAATACAGACCACATTAAGAAGCAAGAAAAATTCCAAATAAAGAACTTAATACTTCACATAATCAATTTGAAAAAGAGAAACAAAGCCCAAACTAGAGAAAGAAGAAAATAATAAAAATAAGAGTACAAATAAATAGAAATCAAAAAGTCCATACAAAATATTAATGAAATTAAGAGTTAGTTCTTTGAGAAGCAAATAAAATTAATAAAGTTCCCACTCCACTAGACTAACAACGGGAAAAGAGAGAACATTAATAAAAAGAATTGGAAATGAAAGAGAAGTTGCCACAGATGGCAGGGAAGTACAAAAGTTTATAAAAGATTATACAAACAAATAGATGTGAATAGATTTGAAAACATTTTTTCTCACTAACAACAAAATGTACTATTTCCCCCCAAGTTCACAGGGAAAATTTAATAAACTATACCATGTCTGGGACCATAAAGTCCAAGTTTTTTTTTAAGATTTTTTTATTTATACATATAAGAGCTGGGGCACAGGCCGGAAGTGTGGAGGGTGAGAGGATTGACCAGCAGCAGAGTGGGGAACAGAACAGGCGAATCGACCAAAATACACTGCAGATGGGCCTCCCCGGTGGCGCAGCGGTTGAGCGCTGGGTTGCGAAGCTGCCTGCAGCCTCTGCAGCCGGTTCGATCCCCGGCTGCTCCCCGGCCACCAGAGGAGGGTCCCACATGGCGTGCAGACCTCTCCTGCCGCCCGCTGCTCCCCTCAGCAGTGTACTTCGGTCCTTCTGACTGCTCTGCTCCCCGCTCTGGCTCTGGTGAATTCTCTCACCCTCCCACGCTTCTGACTGTACCCAGTGCATGTATCAAACAAACAAACAATAAATAAAATAAATAAATAAGACATGCCTCTAGAAAATTAAAAAAAAAAAAAAATACACTGCAGAGGGGAGCAGCTGATGAGACAGAAGAGGTCTGCTGCACCATGTGGGATCAATCCCTGGCTGGGGATCTAATTCATGCTGCAGTGGCTGTGACAGCTTCACAGTACCACAACCCAACTCCTTGTGCCACCAGGGAGGGCCCCATACAGTCCAAGTTTTAAAAATTATACAGAATACTTAATGTGACTACAATGGAGTTAAGATAGTAATGAATAACAAAACAAATAAATATGGAAATTTCTAATTGTTTAGCAATTAAATAACACATTTCTAAATAGCCCATTTTATAACAAATGGTTGAAGAAATAAGACAGTTTGAGCTAAATGAAAATAAAATAAATAGAAATTTGTAGAATATAGCTAAATAATACTAGAACTAGTTCCCCATGAATATTGAAGGGTGATTAGATACATAAACTCTCCGAAAATAGAAACTATTCAAACTACTCAAACTCTTATATGATGTCCACATAGCCACAAATCCAATATGTGACAAGGAAGACAAATTACATGCCAATGTCTCATATTCATGGATGCAAATATTAAGTCAAATTCAATAGTATATAAAAAAATAATGTGCCATGAACAAATTGGTATATTGGCAAGAAAATAAAACTGTTTTGACATTGGAAAAGCAGTTATTCTAGACTCTCTTCTAAACTAGGATTCCTTCTCTCAGATGAATTCTGATCCTTTTGCCTCTTTTGCGCATTGATTTTACCAAATTCATATTTTTATATTACTATGTTTTCTTTTCCCTTGCCTTTTAATTGTCTTCCTAGTTTTAAATTGTATGGCTTTCAATTACAATTTCAAATCTTCTAGCAATACTCAGGCAGCTACGAGTAAATAGTATTGGGCATACACCTCTATAAGAGCAGTTTCTGAATTCCCAAACGCTGGCTTCTCTGGTGAAGTATATTTCTGTATGACTTTCTCTTTGTCCTTCAGTGGGAGCTAAACAAGCTCTTAACACCCATTACAACTTGTGTTAGGACTAAAATTATTAAACATTGCCCAGCCAGACACATTATCTTAGGTCAGATTACATAAAAAATTGAATCTGAAGTAAAAGTTTATGTGCCTGATTTTACATTGGTGATGGCAACCGCATGGGAGCTAAGGTCTGAGGATTGCAATCATCAATAAAACATTAGCAAATAGCTTTTGCTTCAGGTTCTGATAGCCATAATAAAAGAGAGAACAGATACACAGGTGTCCATTATTGAGGCAACTACAGTTTTGTATCAATAATATTGCTGGATTTTTGCTTGGTCTTGCTGGATGTTGTTGTTTTAACTGTATTTTTTATTGAGGTAACTGATATACAACATCATATAAAATTCAGAGGTATGGATCACACCTTTTCAGATGTATATCATCATACCACAACCACCAGCCAACACTCGTAGTCTACCACAGTCCATAGTCCATTGGGCCCCTTCGCACTTTCCTCCTCACCTTTTCTCTCCATCTAGTACTTGCTATATGTCTTTATAGAAGCAGCATCTCAAGTAGTGCAAACCAGGAGGATGTTGAGAAGGAATTTATTCTGGTTCCTCTGGACTCCTACCTCCCATTGGTCAAAATTTTCCCTATGGAGGATTAATTGGTCTTCACTTTTCGGCTCCTGTAAAGAAGTTGAGTCAAAATCAGAAAGAGGAGCAAATATATAAAATTGAGCATTAGATCATGCTCAAACAGTTGGGACAAATTTTACATAAAGTTGGTAAATTGATAGCAATCAGAACCAAAATACTTATAAAAGCAACCAGCAACTGGGACAGATGTATTCTAGAAAATCTGCAGCAGTAATGTTGCCTGAGTCTGGCTGTTAAACTCTACAAATATATTCCATTCTTCTACAATGTTACTTTTTTAATGAATAAGATTATTTGCTGGTTTTCAATTTAATGTTCAGCAACACTATCAGATTAACTTCCTGATTTATTATAAATTCTGTACTACTACATCCTAGTAGACACATATACTGATAGAGCACTGATAATTAATATCCCCAAGTGATTTATCAAAAAATAAAAAGCATATATTGAAACTCAGAATATATTATAAGATTACAATTAACATCAAGTTTTTGAAAGCCAATGATTTTACCCAAACATTTTTATTTCATATTGGTATAGCACTTAGAGCACACTCAGTTGTGTTAACATTTCTTGAGCATGTGTCCTTAGCAGACATAAAATGTGGTATGATGACTAAACTCAGTCCATTTTAGGTGGTTATAAATAATATTCACTGTAAAATAAGCTTAGAAAACAGTGAAAGTGGAGAATGAGTGGTTAGAAGTGAGAAATAAAAGTAGCCAATATGCTAACAGCTTTTACAAGCTGTTTAATACCTCTCCTTTATATGCAAGTCACAGTGAAACTGGAAATTATGTTATTACTATGAGAAAGGGCTATTCCATACTTTTAGCATCTCTATTTAATTGTATTTAGAAAATGGATTAGAGTTTAACTTGTCACTTATGGCTCTTTTAGTGAAGCTTGGAAAGAGTTGCTTTCCAATGCTCTCTGCTCTGCAGTCCCAATGGGCCTGTGAGGAGTATTATGTTCTTCTAACTCTTGGCATAATATTGTAAGACGATACCGATGCTTAGCCAAAGCAGTTACATTAGAGAAGTGAGTATTTGGAAGAAACCAGTGCTGCTCTTCTAGAGCTAATAGGGCAGTCCTCGGAGGAAACTTGACTGGTGTGGGCCAAGATGCTTGGAGACAACTCCTGGGGGAGGGAGGGTTCTAAGTAAAGGAGCTGACTCCTCCACCTGGTAGAAAACAAATATGTGACTCTCACAAGTACAAAATGACTACATCATTTTATTCATGATCACCAACCAGAATAGAATGGTCCTTTGGTTATTCTATACTTGTGATTGGGGCTACAATTAAAATGTAAGTCCTTGGACCCCACTCCATAGCTATTAGATTTGCATTAAATTCTTCAGGCTATTTTTATGCAACCTGACGTTTGAGGACTATGAGTTAGCTTAGAATTTAAACATTAACTGCTTATGCACTAAGGATTAAAAGCATAGACCCTGAATAAACCTGCATAGTCTTAACTACTTAGGCTGGGTTGATAAGTTTATTTCCTTTATGAGCTTTTAGTCAGCCTATTATATGCTCACTGTAATGACCATTGTCAAGACAAAGCTCTGTTTTCTTTCTTTTTTTTTTTTTAATATTTGTATCTCCTTTAATTGAGTTAACTGGGTTACATTACCGTTTATAATTTAGGGATATAGGTTCATATCTTTTCAGCTGTAAAGTGCTGTTTTCAGTGCCTTTGCTCCTTATATGCTGACTTTTAATAAATTCATTTCTCATGTAAGAATGCTTCCAAAGATCATTTTAACTATATCTCAAAACTATAGAATAGAGGATGCTTTTAATTTAAAAAAATAGCATTTTTCTGGGGTCAGGGACTTATTCCATTTTATCTAGTTATTTCCCTACATGTGGGAAAGCCTAGAATGGTTAAGTAGAACCAACATTGTTCAGCTATATTAAATGATAGTTATCCCTAAGTAACTGGAAGCCATGTAAGCAGCTCAGGATTCCCTGATGTCTCAAAACAAGTGCAGAATACTAGATGGACAGGGAATGAAGGAATTGGGTGAAGAGTGAGAAGCCCTGCCAAGAAAAGAATGTAGGCTGTTTTTCAAGCAAATAATTTGAGAGTCAATACACTGCATTATTCACATATTCCATTATGCCTCTGACTTAATAAATAATGAGCCCTCCATGAAATAAATACCTACCATAAGTTTTAGTTTAAGCTAATGTATATACTATGTATAATTGTATCAGCAAAATCTACAACTATAATATTTTTAAATAACTGATTTTAAGTAAAATGAAGATATCATGCTTCTGATATCATTGTGAAATCTCAGTCATAGTCTTCTTAGTTTAAAGATTCCAAGACTCAGAGAATTGCCTATGCTGTTATATATCTTTTATATTGTCTTCACTCTAAGTGCATTTTCAGTTTCCTTCCCTGCTCTTAGACTATTGAAAATCATTGCCATTGCAGCAAGACTAATTTTTGTACCATTACAAATACTGACATTTACTCATAATGACTGTGAGTGTGGAAGCTAAAAAGCAATTGAAATTTATCCCATGCAGAAAGTTCTTTTAGTTACAATTATGGCATTTGTATAAGTTTAAAAATGTTCAGTTGTAGGTTTTTCAGAAGACAAATTCTCAATTACCATTAAAATACAAAATACAGTTTTTTAAAACATGTTTTTCTAAAACAAGATCTTGAACTTGTAACAAATTCTGATCCCTAAAATGTTGTTCTTTTATTATTAGATCCCAGTGTAAGTGTTAATTTTTGTACTACCCCCTCCTCAAAATGTGTCAAATTAACTTGGATTTGAGTTCTCAAAATAAATGATCTTATTAAAATAAACTTTCAGCACTAATTTCACATAAATTCCCTATGGGATACCTAAAATTTCAAATGTGATTCTTTCTCTGCAGCACTTCAGTGCTATTTTTTAATTTAATCTGTGGCTGTTATTTTTTACTGAACATTGTAATGGCCTCCCTGCCAACTTACTTGTTTCTCTCTCTTCTTCCTTACAATTCCCTACCATTCCCTAAGCATGGGTAAGGGAAGACTCAAGTATTTAATCAGGAAAACAAGGGTTCTAAGTTTGGTTTTCTTTCTTTACACATCAATCCCTACTTCAGATCTAATATGGCCTCAGGAAATATAAACCTTTGCTCCTGCCTCACAGCCAAATGAGCCATTTGGCCATATTACACGTAACTAAAACCAAATCCATTATGTGATTGGTAAAATTGATGCATTGCTCAAAGCTTAGCCATAAATTTTGATGAGAAACGTTTGTTTTTTTTTTGTTTTTTTTTTTTTACCTCTGCCCACTAGATTCAGGAAAAGAAATATATTTTGATCCTACATAGTACCTCCTATCTTTTTTTTTTAATGTTCTTATCACATGGCACTGTGAATCCTGTTTATTATTGGTATCCTCTATTATAGTTTAGTCTTCCTGATTGCAGAAAGGAATCTGCCTTGTGGCTAATACAGTATCTGGCACATAATAGGTATCCTACAAGTTTTTGTATATACAATTAATATTGAAAAAATCCCTTTCTGCTTGCTTAAATTCCTATGAGAAAGTTAAAAGGAAAAGGCCCGAATGGGGGACAGGTCATCTAATAACTCTATCATTGGCACTGTTATCTTAAATATGCCTTATGAAATAATCATAAATTCTACAATAGAGAGTTGAATTAAACACTCTAGAAAGATCATTGTCAACTCTGAATGTCAAATAATATCTGACTTCTACTGTTATTTATCAATAATTTGAAAAGGAACATCTTTGCAAATGTGTGTGAATGTATATATAAACTGAGTAATTCATAAGAGGAAGAGAAGAAGCAAGGGAAGGAAGGGGAGTAAGATAAAGAGAAACTGACATGTAGACTTTAGATTGACATTATTTCAGATACAACAATTAAATCAATTCAAAAATATCAGGTATAATTACTTATTTCAACAAAGTCACAACTAGAATAAAATGACCTGAATGAAAATTTTGCTCAATGCCCTATCTCTAATAAGAAAAAGTGTAATAGAACAATGGGGATGCTAGGTGGACTGTGTAGCAGATAGGTCTTAATTTGGACACAAGGGGGCAGTAGGGTATTTTCTAATTTAAAATAGGTCTGAAGAGAAATGATCCTATACCTCTGAATCATAAACAGTGTTGTAAACCGGGCTTATCGCAATAAAAAAAAAAATTAAATATAAGATAAAATGTGTCTATAGGGAGATTTTAATTTGAAAGGTTTTCAATCAGTCACATTTACGTAATGCCTTCTGTGAGCAGACCCTTAAAGAAAACTGTTGCAGAAAATTCTTAAGAAATATTATAGAGTTGTAGGCATTTAAAGCAGAATAACTATTAAATCCATCGTTGTCCTATGTTAATAATAGTATTCCAGTGCTTCCTAACTCAAAACCAATGTAGCTAGTAAACTGATTTCTCTTTGAATTGAGATATACTTGATATATAACATTATATTAGTTTCAGGTATACAATATGATTCAATATTTGTATATTTTGCACAATGAACACCACAAAAGATAAGCCAACTTAACATCTATTATTAAATATAGTTATAAATTGTTTTTTCTGTGATAAAATCTTTTAAGTTCTATTTTCCTAGTAACTAATCTCTAATTTATTTGTTTCATGAATATAATTGACATATAACATTCTTCAGGTATATAACATAAAGACTTGATACTTGTATATATATATCAATATATCACCACAATTAATCTAGTTAACTTTTGTCACCATGAATTATTATAATTTTTTTTTGTGATCTTTTAGATCTCTTAGCAACTTTTAGATCTTATGCAGTCATCATACTGCACATTCCATCCCCATGATTTATTTATTCTATAACTTGGAATTTGAAGCTTTTGACATCTTTAGCCCATTTCATTTACTCCCTAACCCCAACTTTTGGCAACACTATGTGTTCTTTGTGTCTGTGAGCTTGGTTTTTGTTTATCTGTTTAGATTCCATATGTAAATGAGATCATACAGTATTTGCCTTTTTCTGTTTGATTTATTTCACATGATGTAATACATTCAAGTTCCATCCATGTTGTTGCAAATGACAAGATTTTATTTTTTATGGCTGAATAGTGTTCCTGCCTTCAGGAGGTTGTCTTTCATTTTGTTAATGACTTCCTTTGCTGTACAGAAAGTTTTTAGTTTGATATAAGGACACTTGTTTATTTTTGCTTTTAAAATCAGTTCCAAAAAAATTACTGCCAAGATCAACATCAAAGAATTTATCAGTTGGAGCTCAGAGGGGTATCCAGCCACCATCAGGGCAGACCGCAGGCGCAGGTAAGTGTGCCCTCCTGACTCACCATTTTAGAAGAGGTATCTTTGCTTCTAGAACCCACGTAGCCTGCTTGGAACTGGGAAAGGGCTGCCCCACAGTCAGAGGTGAGCTGAAAAGCTCCCACAAGCCAGGCCCTGTGTGGCCCCCAGTCAGTCAGAGCTCAAAGGGGGATCCAGCAACAATCCAGGCAGACCATGGGTGCAGGGAAGTGCCCTCCTAACTCGCCATTTTAGAACAGGTATCTTTGTGTCCAGAACCCAACTAGACTTCGTGGAACTGGGAAAGCACCCCCCCTCCCCAGCCAGAGGTGAGCTGAAAAGCCCCCACAAAGACATGACCTGTCTGGCCGCCAGTTGGAGTCCAGAGAGGGATCCAGCAATTTGGAGCCCAGTGGGCATTCCAGCCACGGCTAGGGCAGTCTGTGGGACTGTAAGACCCACCTCTGGAATTAAACAAATACAGAAGGAGATTTTCTGCGACAGCGACCACTAACATATTCATAATGCCACTGCCCTACTGGACTTCTGGCATAAAAGTTTTTGACTCCATTGGACCACCAGTTTCTGACATGCCAGAAAGAATACAACAAAAAGATGCCGGCTACTACCAGTGTCACAGTGTCCCAACACATAGGACAAATTAGAAAACAAGATGCAGGGAGAAGAAAAACTATAAGCAACCAAGCAAGTCCTCAAGGAAAAGACACACCACAGAAAGAAAATCACCCACCAGAATGCAACAACAGTGACTTGGAAGAACTTCTGAGCCTTCCAGATAAAGAATTTAAAATTGCCATGATTCAAAAACTGAAAGAGGGCCTCCCCGGTGGCGTAGCGGTTGAGCGTTGGGTTGCGAAGCTGCCTGCGGCCTCTGCGGTGCTGGTTCGATCCCCGGCTGCTCCCTGGTCACCAGAGGAGGGTCCCACATGGCGCGCAGACCTCTCCTGCCGCCCGCTGCTCCCCTTAGCAGTGTACTTCGGTCCTTCTGCCTGCTCTGCTCCCTGCTCTGGCTCTGGTGAATTCTCTCGCCCTCCCGCGCTTCTGACTGTGCCCAGTGCATGTATGGACAAAACAAACAAACAAACACATAAATAAATAAAATAAAACATGCCTCTATAAAAAAAAAAAAATCCTGGCCAAAAAAAAAAAAAAAACTGAAAGAAGTCATAAAGGAAAACAATGATAAGGGAAAAATAATCAATGATCAGAAGACACCCCACCGACTGGGAGAAAATTTTTGCACACAACACTAATGATAAAGGACTGATCACAAAAATCTACAAAGAGCTGAAGAGACTCAACAAAAACAAAGTAAATAATCCAGTCAAAAAATGGGCAAAAGAGCTAAAAAGGAACTCCTCCAAAGAGGAAATGCAAATGGAAAATAGGCTTATGAAAAAATGTTCAGCATCACTTGTAATCAGGGAAATGAAAATCAAAACTACAATGAGATACCATCTTACACCAGTGAGAATGGCACATATTTAAAAATCTAGCTACAACAAATGTTGGTGAGGATGTGGAGAAGGAACTCTCCTGCATTGCTGATGGGAGTGCAAACTGGTCCAACCACTATGGAAAGCGGTGTGGAAATTTCTCAATCTGCTAAAGATGGAGCTTCCATATGATCCAGCAATTCCATTCCTAGGTGTTTACCCAAAGGACACAGAATCATTAATTCAAAAGAGCACCTGCACCCCTATGCTTATAGCAGCACCTATTGACAATAGCTAAGCTATGGAAACAACCCAAATGCCCAAAAATAGATGACTGGATCAAGAAGATGTGGTACATATACACAATGGAATATTACTCAGCTTTCAAAAGATAAACTCATACAATTTGCAGCAACATGGATGGAGCTGGAAGGGATCATGCTCAGCGAATAAGCCAGAAAGAAAAAGAAAAATACCAGATGGTCTCACTGATAGCAGGAATTTAGAAAACCTAAATGAGGGACCAGGAAAAAACCTAATTATAATAAAGTAAAAATCAAAATCAAAAAGCAACTATAAACCAGAGACACACTACCTGGGGGATGGGGGGATGGAGGGGAGGCGGGGAGGAGGGATTAGTCCTTTATCAAAATAAGGGGGGTGGGAATTGTATGGGGAATATAACCAAGATGAAAATGCATACATTGTGCAAAAATGAAAAATTATGTAAAAAATATACAAAATAAAATAGTTTATCACTTTTGTTTTCTTTTAGGAGTCTTATGATTTCAGGTCTTACCTTTAAGTCTTTAATCCATTTTTAGTTAATTTTTTTTGTAAGTAAGATAGTGATGTACTTTCATTTTGTTACATGTGATAGTTCAGTTTTCTGATAAAACTTATTGAAGAAACCATCCTTCCCAAATTGTGTATTTTGGGCTCCTTTGTCATAAATTAATTGACCATGTATGATTTTTTTCTATGGTTTCTATTCTGTTCTGTTAACCAGTGTGTCTGGTTTTATGTCAATATTACATTGTTTTGATTACTATTGTTTATAGTAATCTGTATTATAGTAAACTATATATAAAGGAATCTTATTGTAAACTATGAAACTATAGTTTAAAATCAGGAAATGTAATGCCTCCAGATTTATTGTTCTTTCTTAAGAGTGGTTTGTTTATTTGGGTTCTTGTGGCTCCATACAAATTTTAGAAATTCTTGTTCTACTATGAAAAATGCTGTTGGTATGTTGATAAGGTTTGTATTATTTGTGTCTTCTTAAATTTCTTTCATCAATGTCTTCTAATTGTCAATGTGTAGGTTTTTCACTTCCTTGTTTAAACTTATTCCTAGGCATTTTGTTGTTTTTGATTTAATTGTAGATAGAATGATTTCTTAAATTTTCTTTCTGAGAGTATCAGTGCATAGAAATGCAATAGATTTTGTGTTTTGATTTTGTTTCCTGAAACTTTAGTGAATTTATTGACTCTAAAAGATTTTTTGGCAAATTCCTTAGAATTTTCTATATATAGCATATCATCTATTAATAGTGATAAGTTTACTTCTTACTTTCTGATGTGAATTTTTAGATTTCTTTTTCTTACTTAATAGCTCTTACTAGGACTTCTGATACTATGTTGAACTGAACTGACCAGAATAGGCTTCCTTTTCTTGTTCCTGATTTCAGAGCTTTTTTTGCCATTGAGCAAATGTTAGTGGTGGGCTTGTCATTTTGTTACATTGAAGTGCATTTCCTCTATATTCATTTTGTTGCATTTTTATCATAAATGGAGGTTGAATTTTGTTAAGTGCCTTTTCTGCATCTATTGAGATGATCTTATGATTTTTATCCTTCATTTGTTAATGTTTTATAGCATATTGATTGCTCTGCAGATGCTGAACCATTATTACACCCCTGGAATAAGTCCTGAATTCAGTCTGCATACATTTTGCTGAGGATTTTTCATCTATGCTATTCAGGGATATTGACCAGTAATGTTCTTTTCTTGTGGTTTCCTTGTCTGGTTTTGGTGTCAAGGTAATCTTGACTGGGCAAAATTAATTTTGAACAGTTTTCTCCTCTTCTATTTTTGGGAAATGTTGAGAAAGAAAGAGATTCTGTTTTCTTTTTAGTATCTATTTCATTTCATTTCCAAAAAAATTTGATCTTTGCTATTGCCTCTTACAGACTTTTGGCTTCAGTTGTTCTTTTTAATTCCTTTAGGTATAAAGTTGGGTTGTTTATTTGAGATTTTTCTTGTTTCTTGAAGTAGGCATTTATCACTGTGAACTTACCTCTTAAGTTAAAAATAATTTAAGTGCTTAAACTATAATTTCATGGGTAATGCTCCACTTCCTTTGTACAAATGCTCTTTGAATTAATGCCAATAACTAATTGAGTGCTAATTCTTTTCAGTATTCACATTGCTTCAAATCAGAAAGGGGAAAATCTTTACAGTTTATGTTTTTAAGAAATAATTTTATTCTTCAAATGAAGGAACCAAATCAAAATTTAGAGCTAGAGGGAAAAAGAATCATTAAAAGCAAATGTTCTTGAAGCATCCAGAGAAGGAGGTGGTGGAGGAGAGGGGAGAACAATGGACCATGGTGTGGACTGCGGTGATTTAATGGTAGATACACTATGGTAGCAATATCTGAAGTGGGGACCTATACTTCTAAAATACCGACAATAAAGTTAACCAATTTTATCTTAACAACAGAAAAAAAGAACAACTATTTTCACCCCTAGATTTTTGCAGATGAAGCAACTGGGAAGAAAAATGTCTTCTCTAAGATCACACTGTCAGGTATGGTAACCAGTAGTCACACATCACTATTTGAATTTAATTCAATTACAATAAAATAAAATAAAATGTATAATGTAGTTCCTCAATTTCACTAGCCATGTTTCAAATGCTACTAATGAACAGACTAATGACTATTGAAGTAGATAAGCAGATTTGGAATATTTTCATCATTGTAGACAGTTCTCTTGGGTAACACTGGACTAGAGAAAGAACTGGAATAAAATCAGATCTCTTGAGATGACACATCAGAGAAATTGAATCAGAATGTATGGTGTCAGCAAACACAAAGAAATAGTTTCAAGAAGGAAATATTACAATAGAGTTGTTAGGTAGATGGAAATTGATTCTGTCAGTTTAGGGACTTTTTTTTCCCATAAATTTATACAGTGCCTCCCAACTTCTCAGATCTTAATATAACATCATGATTTTCCAAAGAAGGATAATAATGGTTACAAATAAAATTAT
This sequence comes from Talpa occidentalis, assembly GCF_014898055.3. Classification (NCBI taxonomy): domain Eukaryota; kingdom Metazoa; phylum Chordata; class Mammalia; order Eulipotyphla; family Talpidae; genus Talpa; species Talpa occidentalis. Next base: position 98,372,461 of record NW_023603184.1, on the reverse strand, counting down.
TCAATTATAAGACATGATAATACATAATATCAGTTTTGAAACATTAGTTCTTTTAACTTTTGTAGTGCAAATATTTGTGAGAATATAAACTGAAGAAAGGCATCTTATAAAGACACCAAACACTAACTGTGTGCCTCTGCAAAGTATTTTATTCATATAACATTGTCACATTGTTGACTCTGGCAAGTGTATTTGAGTAGAAGATAAAGAATCTAAAACCAAATTCCCTAAAGAATGCATAGCAAGGAAGCAAATATACCAAGTATAAGTTGTTCAATACAGAAAGTAGCAAAATGGTAGCCCAACAGATCATCAATATACCTTAATGTTAATAAATGAGATTCAGCGTAGTTCATGAATCTTATGAAGCTAAGTGTAAAACTTTCAAAGTTTGTGTATTTGTGTCTTTTTTCCATATCAAAAGTATATAGCATGTCTATGGATTAATTGATGGGAGAATTTGAAGATAAAAAGGTGAAAACTGAGTAAACAAAGGCCCAGAGGAAGCAGGTAAGAAAAAAAATAGGAAGAGATTGGAAAAGTAAATCTTAGCAAAAAGTACAAAAGCATCAATTTTGGGCATCATGGGAAAGAAAAGCTGTATAGATGGAGAGAGAAAGTCTTGAATGATCAAATTAAGAAGTCCTACAATACAATTTAAGTTTCAATTTTCTTAGTTTGACCCAGACTTTCTCCAGGTATTTTTGCTATTCGTGTCCTCTATGTAGAAATAGTTTCCTTTAACAATATTTTATATTTTGTAGGAAATATCTAAAAATACCAATTACAAACCAGTTTATCAACAAATATAATTAAGCACTAAATATAAGTTGTTTATGCTCAGTTCTCTGTTTCAATATTTTTATATATGTTTACTTGTAGTAAGATCAGAACTATGCAAAGAAAGACTTAGTACAGTATAACTTTAATAATTTTAATACACTTAGTCATTTAGGAATCTTACTTTCCTTTCTTACTCATCATGCATAATTTATTATCTGCCTTTCTCCAGCATGTCCAAAATCTTCATTATACTTTACCTTAAGTAGTCACGGTTCCTAGGAACCTGTCTAATTATAGTGTGAACCTATTTCCTTTGACCCTTCTTTATTTTACTTTAAAGTAAATTTTGGAATTGCATTACTGTTCTGCTTTTGTTATCATTATTTCTTAATAATCTGTAATAAAGAGTCCAATAACAATAAAATATTTATTAAGTTATTGCTATATCAGAGTTTTATATGTATTGCATCATTTAATCATGCCAATGACTTTAGATTTATATACATTATTATTTGTTTTACAGATAAACATATGCAGCAATTCTTATCACCGTAGTTTATACTGAGACATTACTGGTAAGAATAATATGTTATCAGACTGGGAAGAAAATATAAATTGAACAAATGATGACATAGTTAGTAACTTCATTACAATAAGTAACTTACAATAAGTAACTTCATTACAATGAAAGTCCATGCCAGGGGTAGCAACTCTGTCTGGTAGGAGGCAGTAAAGGGTTCCCCAAAGATTTTTAAAATGAAGGTAAATAGTTAAAGGGAAAATAAGTCAAGAAGCAAAATAACTTGAGATGCTGTTGGAGAAGAAGCTGATTCATGATAAAACAATAGCTATTTCTTTCTGTTTTATATAGCAAGCTGAAAAAAAATTGATTTCTTCACCATTTATAAACATTTCAGAATACTGAATTTAAGTGATCAACTATTTACCTTGGCTGATGTTTGTTGTACAAGCTGAGACAGTGTTGGCAGGCTATCAACTTTCATCAATTGATTCATTCCAAACTGATGTGGTTCATTTAAGACTTTTTACCTTTATCAGCTGCAATATTGAAACCAGTGATGGGTGGGCTCCTGAGAGACAGTTACATTTTATATCTACAAGGGATACAATTGCTTTTGAGAGAGAATTGCCAACAGGGAGGAAGTTACAAGATGGAGTCTACAGGTAGGCATCAGTGAATGTGAGGGTAGAGTTTAGAAGGATGTGGAAGTGAATTTCTCAGCCTATGGTCATGAATGCAGTATTTACTTAACAAAGGAAAACCCAATTTAAGATTTGGTAGTTTTCTGGAAATTCCTCTCATTTTTGGTAGGGATACCATCTCTTTGGAAAGTCATATCTTGTTTTGAGAAATCTGTCATTCCGAGTCTGCTTTTTCTTGAGGCACAGTAAAGAGATAAAGCAGAAATCAGGGATAAAGTTTGTACATTTTTTACATTTTTATGTTGGTATAATAACTTCTTGGGAAATTATGTATTAATTTTACTTTCAATTTATTTTTATGATTTACTAAGGTGAAACAAAAATAGTTTAAAAACTTGCATTGTCCTAAGATACTAATTGAAATTCCCATCTTCTTGACTATTCTTCCCAATAGACAACTCTTTATAAATCATTTTATTTTTTTTAATAATATTTATTTATTTATGCATATAAGAACTGGGGCACAGGCCACAGGTGAAGGAGGGTGAGAGGATTCACCAGAGATAGAGCAGGGAACTGAACAGACTGACTGAAATACACTGCTGAGGGAAGCAGCGGGCAAGACAGGAGAGGTCTGCCGTACCATGTGGGTTTCTCCCTGGCTGGGGATCGAACTCATGCTGCAGTGGCTGCGGAGAACCTCATAGGTTGTGTCTTAACCCCTTGTGCCACCAGGGAGGCCCCATTTTAATTGTTTTATATATCTTCTACTGAACTTAAAAGGATGTGTGGCTACTACTCTGTTTTGATTAATCAATTTTAGATATCATCTATCACAAATCTACTATGTAAAATGAGCATTGCCCTCTCTTTCACTCTCCTCTCCATACAAGCATCCTTCCAATGTGAGTCTATAACCTTGGTAAAACCCACACTGGTTGCTTTCATAACATGATTCTGCTAAGTCAAAGATAGTACTGCAATTATATATCCTTACATGAGTGGGTTAGGTTTTCGTAGGGTTAATACTTAAATAAATTTTAAAATTTCTTTATTTTTAACTGTGGACTAAGTAGTCTCTTATGCTTCAAAATTTCTGTAAAATACCATATTGTACCTCTACCTTCAGTCTAGACTGGGTGTTCATGCGGCCTGCTATGCACTTTACATTCTGATACATTCATTTACATCATTAGGAAGTGCCTCTTTGCATTTTGCATGTGTTGAAATCCTTTTTATTGAATGCCAGAAACATTTTTGTATTGCTCCCCTCTTGGATAGCTCACTTTTTCCAATAACTTCTTAAGTAAGAATGCATAGAAGATGAAAAGTGCATGGAAAATAAATTTTTGAGAACCTCCATGTCTGAAAACTATTTATATTCTCTTATATTGACTGATGACTGGACTACATGTAGAAAACTAAATCAGAGATTTTTTTTCTAGAAATTTGAATGTAACACCCCATCACCTTCTGGATTCCAATAATGGCTATTGAGAAATCCTACATCCTTTTATAGCTCACTCCCTTGTTGTTATTGTTTTAAATCTATAGGCTTTATTAGAATTTTACTGGTTTCCCCAACAGTGTCATTTTTCTGCTTCAGAATCTAGTACAGAATTCCACATTATATGCCCTTGTCATGTCTCTTTAGTTTCTTATACTGTATAACCGTCCCTTGGTCTTTCTTTGCCTTTAATGACTTTGACACCTTTGCAGAGTACTGACAAGTTATTTCATGCAACATCCCTCAATTCGGGTTTGTCTTATGTGTTCTCCTCATTAAATTGAATTTATGCCTATTTGACAAATAGCACAGAACTGGTATTGATGCATCAATACGAATCAGTACATTATATCAGAAGGAGTATGATGCCTGCATGTTAACGATGATCATTTCCTTATATTGGCCTCTGCCAAGATACCTTGCTGTATAGTTGCTGTTTTCCCCTTGTAACTAATACCTATTTTGTAACTAGATTTTTTTGACACTATGGCAATAACCTGTTTCTCATATTTTTATCTCAAATAGTAGACTCCACTTTTAAGCAGTTTTGATTTATTTTTAAAAATTTGAGAGATATTATATGGAGTTCCCCTATTAACATCTCCCCCAATAGTTTTCCCCATTATTAACATCTTACCTTAGTACAGTATATTTGTTACAATTAATGAGCCAGTATTGACACATCGTTAAAAGTTCATAGTTATTTCAGATTTCTTTACTTTTGAACTTAATACCTTTTTTTCCTATTCTTGAATCCCATCCCACTTACCACATTAACATATAGTTGTCACATCCTTAGGCTCCTTTTGGACCTGACAGTTTCTTAGACTTTATCTATTTTGATCCTTTAACAATTTTGAGGAGTACTGATCAGGTATATTTCAAATTGTTCCTTTATTGGAATTTGTCAGATATTTTTCTTTTAGTCTGAGGTTATGGATTTGGGGAAGAAGATCATAGAAGTAAGGTGTCATTTTCATCAAGTCATGTCAAAGTTTGATGATAGCATCAAATCATGCTATGACCATGATTTAGTATAACTGTTGATAATGACCTTGAGCACCAGGATGAGGTAGTGTTTGTGAGATTTCTACACTGTAAGGTCAGTCTTTTCCCTATTTCCTTACTATGCACCTTGGGAGGAAGTATTGACGCTCAGTGGGCAGTAGAGGAGTGAGGAGTTAAGCTCCCTCTTCATTAGTATTGAATATCTACATAATTATTTAGAATTCTTTTCCATGGAAGATTTGTCCCTTCTTCCACATTAATTAATTTATTTATTTATAACAATGTGAATTCATGGATATTTTATGACAACACTATTTTGGTGCTCAAATTGCTCCAACTTTGGTCATTAATTCCTTTTTTAATTGGCTCCCATATCCCTTTCCTGTGACATATACTCATTATTGTGAAGGATTTTTTTTTAGCACTTCTTTACTTTCTGGCACTATAAGATCCTTCAAATTCTTCTTGTATATTTTCTGCCCCAGTCCTAGACTCAGCCATTTCTCAAAGAAGTCCTTGATGATTTGTATTAGAGAATGAGTTCTGGTTGATTTTTATTAAAGAATGGTACTAGGGGGGCTCCCTGGTGGTGTAGGGGTTTTTCTCAGTGCTATCACCACCACAGTCTAAGTTCCATCCCCAGCCAGGGAGCTAACCCATGCATACTGCAGCAGACCTCTCCTGCATTACCCGCTGTTCCCCTTAGCAGGGTATTTGAGTAAATCTACCTGTTTTGCTCCCCGCTCTGTCTCTGGTTAATCCCCTCACACCCCTCCCCCACACACACACCCTCACCTCTGGCTTACATCCCAGTTCTTCTACATATAAATAAATAAATCGTTTTTAAAAATGGTATTACATCCAAGATTCAGACAATTGCTATGTTCACCATCCCTTGTTTCTAACTCATTTTTTCCTCCCTCTAAGTTTTACAATCATTTTTTTACTCAAGTATTCTAAAATTTCATCATAGTTTTATTTTGTTAAGATACCATTTTTACTTGAACTTATTGACCCTCTGTGGGCCCACTTAATTAGGAGATGTAGACCCTTCAATTCTGAGAAATTTTGTTGTATTATTTATTTTGACAATGTGTTCTCAACTTGTTCTCTTTTCTCTCTGCATGGAGTTAATGTTAGCTGAAGTTTGCACCTTTGGAATTAACTCTTTAATTTAGTCTTTCAAACGCTGTTGCTTATCTATTTGTCCTTCCTCTATATACCCTCTTTGTAATTTCTCTAATAGTATTATCCAAACTCTTACTTAATCATCATCATCTTCACTATCATGTATCACAGATTTAGATTCCAAGATCTCTTTACTGTTCCTTTAAAGAAGGGATTCTGCATATATACTCTTATTTCCCAAATTAGTTACATTGTTTTTGAATTTTCTTCAGGGCCTTGTTCAATCTCTATCTCCACAGTTCTTTCAATACATTTGTTTCTGTTCTTCTTTTCCATGCTGAAGACATTCCTAAAATGTCCAGTGAGTCTTGTTTAGTCATCACTATGTAACCAATTAGATCCTCTATCTATTTATCTGTGGGACTGAGGGTTGAAGAAATAAATCTTGTATGCTGAATGACTTTATTCTAGAATGATCCGGTGACCAATTAACTTTTTTGCTGAAAACACCAAAATGTAAGTATCACTGGTCTGTCCTATGGGAAAGGTCAAGATTTCTAGGGAAAGATCCTATATAACCCTTCTGAAGTATGAAAGGTGACAACCAGAATTCTAGGTACTTTTAAAGGGAAGGAACCTGGAGTGGAAAGTCTTATCATTTAGAATACAAACTTTTATAATGTTCCTCTTTTCAATTCAGCACTTCTCTTCATTCTTCCCTGTGTTTAATATTCCATATTTCAAGACTCCGTGATCCAAATTTTCTAGAGAACATATTTTCCGCCATAAGTTGAGGAAGAGGGCAGTTATCAGGGTGTGCTAGAGTTGAACCTCCAGTGACAATGATTTTCAAATAACTTCCTGTTTTGAGCACTCAGCCTTGCCCAGTTGCAAGATAACCAGGTCTCTTAATTTAAGCTGGATTTTCTAGCTTCCCCAGTGGGGAGTGCTTGTCTCACTAGAACCACTAATTTTTTTTCAAGATTTATTTATTTTATACAAGAACGGGGTACAGGCCAAATGCATGGGAGGGTGAGAGGATTCACCAGAGACAGAGCAGGGAACAGAACAGGCAGACTGATGAAATACACTGCTGAGGGGAGCAGCGGGTGAGAGAGGAGAGGTCTGCTGCTCCATGTGGGACCCTCACCAGCCCGCCTGGATTGAGAGGCTGGAGTGCTGCAGAGGCTGCGGACAGCTTCACAGTATGGCGCTCAACCCCTTGCGCCACCAGGGGAGGCCCTAGAATATCTCTTTATAGGCATTTAAACTTTCTTTACTTCACTTTACTAAATCATTTATTATTTTTCCATTTCTATTCCACCTCATATATTGTTTCTTGCTGTTAAAAATGATTAATAGTTTCACTGAAATATAGTTAGCAATTTCTAGTTTTTATACTCCCTGTTTTGAAATAGGAGAGAGAAAATTTATGAGAAAGATTTTTAAGCTGGCATCTTAATACCAAATCAAAAATAAATTGGTGAAATGAATGAAATAATATGTGTAAAAATGGGTTTAAGAAAACAAAATATTTATTAGTGTAACTCTTCAGTTGGTTGTATTTCAATCTGAATTTCTTGTCTTCTAATCCTAATTTGGGGAAAGAGGATTTTTGCTGATAAATTTGGTTCTGCTTTCATCTTTTGAGGCTACAACATGTTTTCTAATTTGCTTTTTTGGGGGGTAGTATCCAGTCTAAATAGAAAGTTGATTGCAGATGCTGTGTGTCAGAAGTTGCTGGTCATCCCCAAATATTTATTTTACCTTTCTATACATTTGTAGAAATCCCTACTTTGGGCTCACTGAAGAGGCACCAGAATAAATGATATTTCCTGGCCTTCCTTGCAACCAGTTACATCTGTAGGGTTAAGTTCTGGGCAGCATGACTTGAAGTTAAGAGTAAGTAAAATGAAACTTTTGGAATATAACCTTTAATGGAATGAGTAGGCATCCCATTTCCTCTATTCCATTACCTGGAATGCAACTGAATCACACAAATGAAGCTATAGTACACTATAGATTGTAATTCAATAAGATTGAAGGGGCCTGCTTCCATGATATTTTGTAACATTGGGCTTTTTATACCTGGATTATTAGAGTTGACAGAAATAATCTTCTACCAAGCTTAATCACAGTTATTTCAGGTTTTTTTTGATTACAGCAATCAAATCTGACTTTTGTATGCAATGCCATGCTTACATCAAATTGTTTCATATATATGCACAAAAAATTATAATGGGACTTCCAGCTAAATAATAACAAACTACAATTTGTAATTAATAATATCTGTTATATATATTTTTTTTTCACCAGAATAACGCTTTGTAGGCAACTAATATATTCTGAACTTCTGCCAAGCCTGGCTAAGAATTATTTGATAGATGATTGTTGGATATGAAAAATGGAAAATAGAATATATTATGTGCTCAGAAAGATTTTGAACACAGACTTCAGTCTGTAATTTTTATAGTTTGATTTTTGGGACCAAGGAAAATTATAAAATAAATACAGGCACAGAACTGTCCAACTCATACTAGATGAGTGTATGTTTTTCAAATAAGATATTTGACATGTTTTTCTCTGCAGGTACTTCATTTGGCTTGGTGATATTCTTTACTTACTGTGCCTATATTTGGAATATTTTTAGAAAGAATCAAATTAGGACATGTATATGTCCCAGGGGAGCTGAGAAATTAGAGCTGGTTTAGAAATTTATTAACTGATAATTGATGCTCTAAAAGGGGTTTTGCCCACTTTTTTTCTGGAAACCTAACTATTACCATCTATTATCTCTTCTTTTGTTTCTGGGAATCCCTAAGAAGCAAGCCACTAATTTTGTTTCTCTGTGACTGTTAAACTACTTTTTACAGTTTGATTCAATTATCACCTTCGAATTCTTAGAGTTCTGAAATTGAGACAGAATTGAAGACTGTGGCAAGGTTTTCTTGGAATAGTTCTAAGGAACGCCGACATAGAAATAGACTGACTCATAACCAGAATCACTATTTTGTGTACCTGGAACTAACACAATATTGTGTGTCAATCATGTATCAATTTTTTGAAAAAAGGAAAAAGAAAGAAAATGACATGGGAAGTTTTGAATCAGCCTCAGCAGGAACGGGTAGTTTTCACATTAATCACAGACCGCTAGCCACATCTAACTTCCAGGAAGTCAGAAAATAAGGACCATTGAATGCCACAGGGTAGTATAAAATATTTTTATCCATAATACACCATTTTACCTGGTGTCCGGGGAAAAGAAGAGAGAGGGGTACATTAAAGAGACAGACTGTGTGATATGCAATTTTATCTCTGTGAAGATTTACCAGAGACTCTCTTTCATTAGGTTTGGGGTTTTTACAATGGGAGAATGGATTGTTTAGTGGGGAGCATGGAGGAGAGGAGGAAAAAAAGAAATGAAGAAGGCTCTTCAATATTAAAACAATGGTATATATCCTACAATCATTTTATAAAGTAACCTGCAGTTTAAATTGAACATTAGATGGTTAAAATAATTACAGAAAAAATGGGGTCCATCACTGACTTGAAAATGTCAGAATAAAATATATTTGTTTGGAAAGTAAGGTATCCAGATTTACAATAGATATTTGTCTATTTGCCTATGAAATCACCTTAAATTATCTATTTCTAGGGACAAGGAGAGGAAATAATAATGCCTTCCTCTCTCTAATAGAGAACATCACAAGGTGATTTGGTATTTATATAAAATGTGATCCTAAATAGACAACATGAAGTCAAATATCCTACTATTGTCAGAGGCACCTGAAATATCTTACATAATACTTACTTTCAAAAGAGTTTTGCATCACTGCTAAAGGTCGATTACCTCTGAAAGCAATTTCAAATTTTGGCAGTTGGATGACATACTATCGTCATGCCTATTTATACTTGAATCTAAAGGTTCAAAAAAATTAATTCAATAGATTTAGTAATTCGGAAGGTGGATTTAGTGGACTTGAATTTGTTATTTTCAAAACATGGCTAGATATTAATAAAGTTTACTAATAATGAACTTAGACTAATAAAAGTATTTCCTAGACCATTTTGCCCTCACTTCTGCCTTGCTTACTTACTTATCAGTAAATTAGGGTTTTATTTCCTTCAGGTCTTATATTCTGCAGGAAATAAATATCCCATGGACTGGATTGTAGAATAAGCAGGGTTGTTTCCATATGCTGAAAATATAGTTTTATCCTTTTTACCTAAACATCTTCTTGGATGTTGTTAAAAAGGATAATAGGGGCCTCCCTGGTGGCACAGTGGTTGAGTGCTGGGTTGCGAAGCTGCCTGCAGCCTCTGCAGTGCCAGTTCGATCCCTGGCTGCTCCCTGGCCACCTGAGGAGGGTCCCACATGGCATGCAGACCTCTCCTGCCGCAGCCCGCTGCTCCCCTCAGCAGTGTGCTTTGGCCCTTCTGCCTGCTCTGCTCCCTGCTTGGCTCTGGTGAATTCTCTCACCCTCCCACGCTTCTGACTGTACCCAGTGCTTATATAAATAAATAAATAAATCTTAAAAAAAAAGAATAATAGAATAAGAAAAAATCGATTCTAGATCTCTTCCTCTCACCAGGAAAAATTTCCACACCTATATATTATACAAGCATTAAGGTCTGTAAGTTCCAAAGATTAGACAAAATGAAAGCAAATCAACAATTCTTACATTCTTCATATTGCCCGTGCTCTAACAAATGTGTAACTTAACAAACAAAATACATACTGTGAAGTGTGGATGAACCAAGTCCCTGACTTAGTTTGCATAGAACCAGTATTTAGTTCCACTTTACTCTTCAGTTACATACTCTGGAACATAAAATTTGAATCTCTTATAAATATACTTGATTTTTTTCCCTTTTTCTCATTTTTGTTATCCTGCTGTATTGCAGATATTCTTTTACACTTCATCTTTTTTTTTAAAGGTGAGGTTATAAAATTAATGCTCTGTGTTATGACGAAAAATTCCAAACTCCCTTTGGAAAAGAAGATCCAACACCTCTTTCCTTCACCTACAAACTAAGCTGTTGTGCACCAGTTTCCCCAAATTTCCAAAATGTATAATTTTTCTTAGGCCCACTGGATTTCAAATCAGTAGAGTGGGGAAGAAATCTAGAGTGAGAAGGTTATAGTATTTCCAACCCATTCTTTCCTAAACAGTTGTGCATACACACACACACACACACACACACACCCTGCACCATGCCCAATTTTGCATGCTGCAGGCTGACCACACATACACATACACACACACACCCCACCCCCACCACCACCACCCCCCTCTGCACCATGCCCAATTTGCATGCTGCAGGCTGACAACTGCCCCTGACAAGCTAAGGTAGTTAGGTGATGGGAGAGAGAAAACAGCTGAAGGTAAAGAACCTAAATTTACTGTTGCTCTTTTCCTCTCCTCTTCCTCAGGTTGACACCCTCTCCTCTCCCCACCCTCTTAAGTGCTTCCCCTTGCTCTCCTCTCCCCTCCAGTCCTCCGTACACTTGCAGTCCTCTCCAGGTGCCCCCTCCTCACTGATCGGGCGCCTGTGGCCCCCTCCCTCCCCTGACAGCTGGTGGAGGAGACACCACAGCTGCTGCTTTCCCGCTACTGCAGCCTCTGCTGCCGGTCTCTGTCAACATCACTCCGCCCACGCCCGGTCTGGATGCTGAAGTCGCGCACTGGCCTGGAGATGAGGGTGGGGGAGAGGGTGGTGTGGCTGGGAGAGGGGAGGGAACAGTGGGAAGGACACAAAACAGCTTCCAGGCGGCAGGCAGGCGCGGCTCCACTGTGCCTCTGGCTGGAGGGGTCTCTGGGTCTGTGGCTGGGCAGCTGCTCCAGAGCCTGGGTTTCTGGCCTGCTCTCCAGTGGGGTGCCTTTACTGCCCAGCGGTAGGGGCTGGGTGGGATCTGCTGGTGAGGGCAGATGCCTGCCTAGCAACACCTCCTAAGCAACTAGAGCTCAGGAAACCAGAGAGATCTGGGAAGAAAAAGCCCAGGTGGAGGAAAGGGCTCCAGGGAACCCTGTTTCTCAGGGTTCCCTCAGGTGCCTGTGGAGAACCCTCACATAGTAGCAAGTAAGTACCTTTTTCTTGCTTTGTGTCCAGTTCTAGGATAGTGATGGTAATAGCGGCCATCAGCTGCCAGCTATTCCCATTAGCCCTGGCTGCCCCACCCCATACACACCCTTGAGGTTCTCAGCCAGAGACTAAGATTTAGACAAGAATTAAAAGCTACTTCAAGGGCAGCAGTGGTGTGTGGATTTTTGCTCTGCCCTGCATGTGTGGTCATTTTTCTCCTTCCACCACCTAAGCTTTTGAAATCAAGATATTCTATTAATAGTGCGAAATTTCTAGAAAACTATGTGGCAATGTCTTTAAAATTACCTGACACAATGATAGCATAGAAGGAACAGACGTTTATGTAGGAAGGAATATCCTTCTAGGAATCCTTGTCTTTTATGATTTCAAGATTGTTGCTTTTCACATAGGCATCCATAGTATAAAATTAGAGACATAGATGTGATGCAAAATGGTGTGCCTGGTTTAAATGGCCCAGCGTTTGGGTGGTGTTTGGATCAACAGGTATTTTGTTGGTTTTGCATTGTTTACTCTGTGAAATGCATTTCTTCCTCAGGTTTTCTTTTAGGAGTGATGAGGTATTCATTGTGACGCTGATTATATGATACCTCTAATACCTAAGATATATTGGTCAAGCAGAACATATGATGAATATATGTGAAATGAAAATTGATGGACTCCCTCTATTAATGGAAAAGATGGACTTAAGTTTGGATATTGGCCAGATAAATCTTTTGAAAAGATGATGAATATGGCTGGTGCTTTTGATGGATATTTTTGTCTCTGGCTATAGGTCATGAGAGTGGTTTATGGCAAAAATAGAGGAAGCTAGGCCGTGTAATCCAAGTACCATATCTACTATGACCATCTCTGATTAAAGTTTTTATAATACAACCACTCATTTTATAAGAAGATAAGGTTTGTAATGAGTAAGTTGATGACATTATGTGACTAATCAAATCCAGTAAAGAAGACTGACATTTTGAATGATAAAATGTGATTTCCATTTTTGTGACAATGAAGCAAGTTATTGAACTTTCGATTCAGTTTTATTTTTCTTATTTGTAAATAACACATTGAAATCTTATGTTACCAGGTAAGGACTTAATGACAAAAATTACATAAAGGGTGCTCTGAAGGTAGTGTTATTTGTAACTATTTTTTGTATATGGAATTGTTTTGCGTTTTCATCCACTTCACTATTCCAGCTCTCATTTTAAGTCTAGTTTAGTATAAGAATAAATGGGCATTCACAGTCCTCACTAGAATGCCCTAGAGGAAGTGAAATTCCTTTAAACCATGATCTCTTGCCATTTGTACAGTTTAAGATATTTTCTATACTGTGAGCCTCCATCCTTGCAAAATTGTGTGCTTTGGCTAGCAATTCATATTTAAACACCTTTGAATAATCTCAAAATATGCTTTTTCCTCTTTCTCTTTTTAGTTTTCAACTTAGGAATGTGGTCTTAATTCCTTGTGATGACACCATCAGTTATATTGGCTATTGATGAATATGTTTGGTCTTTTAACTAATATAGGAAAAATCAAATTTTAGGGATAAATACTATACTCTGAAATGCTGAAATTCATTACAATCCTGCACTCAAGGTAGCAGTACTATAAACCTGTTCTTTCCAATCGATGTGTTTTAAACAATAGGAGAAAAATCTGAAATTGGACATAGGCTCAAAAAAAGGTGCCAAAAGATTCCAGATGACATGGTGGGCTCTACAACCTGCTGACATTAGTCTCCATTGGCAAGCACGAGTCAAGTGAAGCACCTAGGGGCTGAGCACTCTGTCTCACAACCCCCTGTGGAATAGGCTCTGGCAGGATAGTTGACAGGCACTCCCAATAATTTTGCCCAGGTTGAGTGACTATAGCGCTAAACACAGAGAAGTGAAAACAGCAGTATCTTGCCCAAATCCTTACCAGAGAAGAAGTATTTTAATACACCTCAGCCCTAGATCTTATTACCACCATGTGCAACTGTAGTATGCATAGACTGCCTTACAACCCGATATCTACAAACAAACTAGAGTCAAAAGTTTACAGTGTGGCATAAGCATCAAAGGTGCATTTTTGACTTGGGGATTCTGGTTCGATTATTTCCACTAACCACTATCAAGATTGGTCAATTGTAAGAAGAATAACTGTAATCCCTACACCTCCTATCAGCAATATGGAGCTATCAGCAATGTATAGTCACCTACCATCACATCACACTAAGTTACACAGACAGATCTCATTTTCCCCTGACTTGGTCACATTTTCTTCTTTTAGTGTGAGTGAACCAAGGCTAGGTAATCATAGTCTCACCTCTGCATCAGTGAAAATGGAAACCTTTATGTCTGAAGGGAAAGTTTCCACCCAAGAACCTCCAGGGATGTTTTTTAGTGGTCCATATCTCTGCCCAGCTGGATCATGATTTCCATTTATTTGCTCAGTCATTGTTACTTACAAAATAGACTCAATCTCATTCTACTCTCTGTTTATGGGGAACTCCCATTTATCTGACAAACAAATATTCCTTGTATACACAATATAGAGACAGGATTGCTTCAACTTGTTACTGGCTAAGGACACTGATAATAATGACATCCAGATACCTGACTGACTATATCAACATCAAATAAGAGATTAAAGAAAATGCTAAAACTAAGGCACCACCCACGGAAATTCTTATTTTAAAAATCTGAGATTAAAACAGGTATTTCATAGTAGGCTAGAATATCAGAGGATGTTGATTTGGGAGCCATATTTCCTGCATGAAAACATGTTGTTCAGGAGAATATGCCTTCCCTTCTGCTTTAAATGTCAGATGAGTATCCTCATCCATGAGTCTCTCATTCTCTTAGTTCTTCCAGAAAATACATGGTCTAAGCACCTGAATATAGGTTATAACTTGTCTCTGGTCCATACTTAGTCTCACCTCAGTGTTTCAAGGCTCCTCTCTAGTTGCTTTCCAATTAAGGATATGGATATCTGTGTTTGAATCCATATTTGGAAAATCTAAGGCAGTTTATAGTGTTAAGAATAGGTCATGGATAACCACACTTAGTCTTTAAGAATTGATTAGGGGGCCTCCCCAGTGGTGCAGCGGTTGAGCGCTGGGTTGCGAAGCTGCCCGCAGCCTCTGCAGCGCCAGTTCTATCGCCGGCTGCTCCCCGGCCACTAGAGGAGGGTCCCACATGGCACGCAGACCTCTCCTGCCACCCGCTGCTCCCCTCAGCAGTGTACTTCCGTCGTTCTGCCTGCTCTGCTCCCCGCTCTGGCTCTGGTGAATTCTCTCACCCTCCCACACTTCTGACTGTACCCAGTGCTTGTATAAATAAATAAATACATCTTTAAAACAAACAAACAAACAAACAAATAAATAAATAAATAATTGATTAGGAAGAAAGGGAACTAGACTGTTCTAAGAGGCCTCCAAGTTTCCAGTGATTTTACCAGTTCTAGAATTTTTTATATACATATATATGTTGTATTCCACAGCTTCCAGTGACATCTAAAACCATAGGCCAAAAGTTCTCTGGATTTCCATGAGTAGAGAAGTTACATGCATAACAAGCTGTCCTTTGTATTACTTTAGCAGGAGCGAGAGAACATTCCTTCTTCTTGAGTTCTTAAATGGCTTCTGGCCATATTCATCTGGTCAAGGGTCTGACAAAGTAGGGTCACAAGAACAGTTAGTTCTGGAAAGCAGCTGGCCTTCCCCCAATGTGCTTGTTTTGGTGGACTAGACACAGCTTGGAAGTTAGTATTGTGTCCATAGAAACAAGGGACCCTGTTAGTGAACCCTGAAGTTGCCATAGAAAAGCTCAAGCAAGCATATTTAAAACTAAGGCAGCTTTCCTTCATGTTCCTGGAAGCCTCGCCTTCCTCCATTGTTTCACCAGTCACAATGGCTTGCCTTTCTGATATTCCATCTTCTACAAAAACATACCGCCTACATCCCCTAAAAGCATTCACATGGCTATTGAGATTTCCCTGGGGTCGTTCTCATAAGTGAATTTGAGACCTGGTGCTAAGACTGTGTTTTATAGCACATTTGTTCACATTTCTCCTCCTAAGCATCAGTTTTACCACGCTATGTTTAGGACCTGTTCTATGCCACCCTGGAAAGAAGCATTTGCAAAGAACTCAACTCCTGATAATGGTAATAAACCATCACTAGAATCATGTTTACCAGATTTGGTGGGCATTTTGGTTCTCAAAAGAGAATTTATAATTTGGGAAGAAGTGAAAACTGTTCCTCTGGATTTTTTTTTTTTAAGATTTTTTTATTTATACAAGAACCGGGATATAGGCCAGATGTGCGGGAGGGTAAGAGGATTAACCAGAGACAGAGCAGGGAACAGAACAGGCAAACTGATGAAATACACTGCTGAGGGGAGCAGCGGGACAGGAGAGGAGAGGAGAGGTGGACAGCTTCACAGTGCAGCGCTCAACAGCCTGCGCCACCAGGGAGGCCCCTCCTTTGGATTTTTGCTGGTATTGTTTATCTACAAAGTTGCCTTCTCTGGTTTTTTATTCCAGAATACCTGGATTAAAATTCTCAAGGAATATCATCAAAACAAAATATCAATGTACACTTACATTTTTTAAAAAGTTATTTATAATTTTGTTCTGCAAGATGACATATTCTAGGAATGTGTTGGTTGAAATTTTCAGGATGAAGGAGTTGATTCCAAAAGTAAATGGATATACAGAAGCCAAAATAGGCTGACCTGGGAGCAGGACACAGCTGCAGGCAGAATACAGGTCCAGGGACAAGGGAGAAAAGGTCAATTAAGTCAAGTAAGGGAAACTGCCAGGGAGAAGTAAAAGAGTAGGAGTCAGATAGTCAAAGCTGAACAGGAAGTAAACAACTCAAGTGGAAAAATAATCCCAAAGCAGAAAACCAGAGAGTTTGAAGTCAAAGAGAACAGACAGCTGCAAAATTCCAGGTGCCTTTCTGATCAATCTGTCCTTTAATCCTTCAATGTGTAAACTTTCCATTTCTGGATTTTAGTGTTACATATACATGGTAAATTATGTTTCGGTAGTATATAAATATTAGCCAGAAAACAACAGAATCCCCTGACACCTTTTCAGTCCCTCTCCATAGGCTAGTAATTTACCTCGGAAAGGAAGCATGCATGTTGAGAATATATATAGCACTATGTATGTAATTTAATAATATATCTTATTCAGAGATGACCGACACAAGCTATTCTTTTTTTTTTTAAAGATTTATATATTTATACAAGAACTGGGGTACAGTCAGAGGCACGGGAGGGTGAGAGAATTCACCAGAGACAGAGTAGAGAGCAGAACAGGCAGACGGACTGAAGACACTGCTAAGGGGAGCAGCGGGCGAGGCAGGAGAGGTCTGCCGTGCCATGTGGGTTTCTCCCTGGCCATCTGGGAATCAAATCCTTGTCGCAGAGGTGGCAGCTTCAAAGCACAGTGCTCAACCTGCTGCGCCATCAGAGAGACCCACAAGCTATTCTTTTAAGGAAAAAATAGGATATTTTTAAGGAGTTTTATGCTCATGGCAAATTTGAGAAGAAAGAGTGGTTGCTCATATATCCCTGCCCCTACACATGCATCTCCCTACCCCATTATAAATATCACTCACCACAGTGATGCATTTGTTACAACTGATGAGACTATATTGACACAGCATTATTATCCAAAGTAAATAGTTTACATTATTGTTCACACCAAAGGTTTTACATTGGGTACACATGTATTCATCATTATAGTATCATACAGAGTATTTTCCACTGTCCTAAAAGTCCTCTGGACTTCACTTATTCTTGCTTCCTGTGTACTCATCCCCTTGCTGTCTCTGATCCTTTTACTGTTTCCATAGCTTTGCCTTTTCCAAAATGTCATATAATTGGAATCATACTAAGTAATTATCATAAGTAGTCTTTTCAAGTTGACTTCTTTCACTTAGTAATGTGCTTTGAAGTTTTTTCCATGTCTTTGTATCGCTTGATAACTCACTTCTTTTTAGTGCTTAATAATATTCCATTGTCTGGGTATACCACAGTTTATTTATTCATTCACCTATTGAAGGACATCTTGGTCATTCCTAAGTTTTGGAAATTATGAATAGAGCTGCTATAAACATCTGTGTGCAGGGTGTGTGTATACAAATAAATTCACCTTCTTTGAGGGAATGCAAAGTGCACACTTGCTGGATTGTATGCTAAGAATATGTTTAGTTTTCTGGGCCTCCCCTGGTGACACAGCGGTTGAGCACTGGGTTGTGAGGCTGCCCGCAGCCTCTGCAGCACCAGTTCGATCCCCGGCCACCAGCGAGGGTCCCACAAAAAAAAAAAAGAATATGTTTAGTTTTCTATGAAACTGACAGACTCTCTCCCAAAGTAAACCATTGTCAGCATTATGCTTTTCAATAAATCATTTATTTTAAGAAGATTTGTATATGAACACAGACATATCTGTCTCATTCTTTATTACTGAGTAGAATTACGTGACAGTAGCATCCTGTATTTTAAAGTATTTGCGCCTTAGGCTCGACACTTTGTTTCTAGTCTTTGAAATTAAAAATTTGTTGTGATTAACATCTTTGCACACTTGACCTCACAATTTTCAGTAACAATATTCATTAAACAGTTTAATTGCTGGGACAGTGAGTAATACAATTACATTTTAGAAACTTTTTTTTAAAGATTTATTTATTTATTGATTTATTTATTGATTTATTTATTTATTTATGCAAGAACCAGGCTACAGGCCAGATCCATGGGAGGGTGAGAGGATTCACCAGAGACAGAGTGGGGAGCAGAACAGGCAGACTGACTGAAATACACTGCTGAGGGGAACAGCGGGCAAGACAGGAGAGGTCTGCAGTGCCATGTGGGACCCTCGCCGGCCAGCCGGGATCAAACTGGCACTGCAGAGGCTGTGGACAGCTTCACAGCACTGCACTCAACTGCCTGCGCCACAAGGGGAGGCCTCATTTTAGAAACTCTTGCCAAATGTTTGCTCTGAAAATAAATGCACTTATTACACTATTACCTGAACTATGTGATGGTGCCCATTGCTTTGATATCCTGGCCTTCCAAAGATCACATCCATTGAGAAGAGTCTCAATATGTCTCTAGAACTCTACTGTTAAAGTTTCTGTTTTTTTTTTTTTTTCAATCTTGTCCATAACGTTCAGAATTTCAGAGTTCCAATCATCTTTCCTGAAAGCCTTCTGGCTTTTAATAGGGGATATTTTCATATCCTCCTTGAAAACAAGGACTGCATCAAATACCATTTAAGCTCTAAACCCTGGAGAACAAATGTCATAGAGAACCCTAATGGAAAAGGTTCTGCATCAAAATATTTAGCAGTGCATGATTTCAGAATATGAGAAAGATGAAATGTAAGCCATCAGTACCTGTGAAGTATAGTTAAGTGGCCCCAATGAACAAAAATATCAATCTAAATTGGATACTTCACTAAGGCAGGTGTGCTTGCTACATGCTCAACAATATAGATTCTATGGAATGATCATATTAGCTCTGTCTCCTTCACTTTTAGATGAAATGCCTATTAGTCCTGAGCTAACTTATTTTCAGCCTTGTCATTACTATCATTTTTTAAAAACAATCCTCTGAATGTTGTTGTTACAGTACTCTTGATGCATTGTCCTTGTCTGATAGAATAATTGTTTCAAATAGTTTGAAAACTGAGTGAGAAGTCATTTTACTATTTGCTATTTCATGTCAGAGTACAACTGGTATTTGTGATGTTACACTTTCTCTGTGAATCCATATTCCTGTTTGTTTTTTTGTTTCATTTTATTTTTTGCTTTATTTTTCTTAGTTTATACTACATTGCTTTGTGGCCTACAACCCTTGTAAGCTACTCTAAATTTTGGGGCAAATAATAAACATGTTTTATTACCTGGCATACAGTAGAATATTTCATTGTTCTCTTTGGCAAAGCTAATCCAGTATGTTTCTCTTCCCTAAGATCAACTCCAGAAAGCATAGAGGTTGATTATTTAGAAACTGTAGTTTCAATTCCCTAAGGTGGTGGAAAAAATGAAGTGAGGAGGTTGTGACTGCCCTGGCCAGTCACCTCTAACATATGCAGAATCTGTCTCCACAGCCTGACTGCATTACTGGCAGACTCAGCTCTGAGAATCACACAGAAGAACAGGGGAAGTAGTAGGGAGTGGGAGGAAGGAAAGAGGGAAAACATTGACTTCTGGCTCCCCTTTCTTTTCTGTCTTTCATTATCTCTAAGAAGATGCAGCTGCAGTTGTTGATACAGAATACTATCTACACAGTTAAACTAAGGTACAGAGAGGCCAAGTGTTGGTTCTCTGATTGGGTGGCCATGTTATTCATCATCCCACTCAGGATGTTTTTGAAAAGTCAAAAGATGTCATTAATAATTATTTTCAACAATAGTAACAAACCCCAAATGTCCACAGAACCCATGACTTCTGGTCACATTACTTATATATGAGATTGGATGTGTTGGAAACAAGAGGAAAGGGTAGAAGGAAAAAAATAGTTCATTATCTTGGAGGGAACTGGGAGCAACAGGATAAGGTGGATATCCCAGTTGTGTTTCTTTTCTTTTTTTTATTTTTTTTTGTATTGAGATAACACTAGTTTACAGCACTGTATATAATTCAGATTTATGGGATCACACCTCTTCAGATATATTTTACCATACACCACCTTTACCACCAAGACACCCATAGTCCTCCACCATAGCCCATTCTCTCCTTTGCTAACCATCTTCCTCCTTTCCCAGTTGTGTTTCTTTGATTTCAAACTTTCAGAGCTTTTTGCAACTATAGCTCTGTGGCAGAAAGGCAACACCTGGTGAGATCATTGCCAAACAGTCACCCAAATAGTGAGATGAAAGAGAAAATGTACCCAAAAAAGATGAAAAAATGTGAATCTTCTGGAGAAGTCATTGT
Source organism: Talpa occidentalis (assembly GCF_014898055.3). NCBI lineage: Eukaryota > Metazoa > Chordata > Mammalia > Eulipotyphla > Talpidae > Talpa > Talpa occidentalis. The sequence continues at coordinate 98,351,843 of NW_023603184.1, read as the reverse complement.
AAAACAAGTATTTTGCCTCAGTAATTCCAGTATATGCTTCATCTTTCATACTGAGGATATCAGACAAGACAAAAGAGGAAAATGTAATGTCTCTACTCCCTTTATAAAGGTGGTTATGAAGTTTGGCTATCATCCAAAGCAAGCTTTTTGTCTGACAGGCTGCATTAGAGGGATCTCAAGGGGCCCCAGCCTAAGATATTCTGGAATTGTCTGTCTGGATTGAGCCACTGCTTCCCAGATTTCAGTATTAGTACCAAGAGAGTTCTCATATGTAGTCAAGAGCTAGTATAAATCAAATCAACTGCACTGAGAGCACTTTTCTTTCCCTACAACACTCAGCAACAGAATGTTGATCCTGTGATCTCACCTTCTCTGTCTTCTCAGAGACATCCAGAATCATGAACTTCAGATTTCACACTATCACATCTAGTCAGTTACCCAGTCTGGTATGTTGTTGAAGATTTTTTGTCCATCTCAAGCTATCCTAAAGCCATACTAGGTGCTTGTCCTTTGTGATTGTCCTTATATGATAGCTGGTTTATAACATTTTATCTGGTCACAAATTTAGGGATCTGGGAGCCTGTTTTTACCACTCAAAAGTTTGGCAAAAATGAAAGTACAAAAAAATTCAACAGTTTCATTGAAGGTTAAGAGGCTGCTCAAGGAGGCCACCTGGTTGAGAATAGACCCTAACAGCTCCAGAAAAGAGTTCCAGTTCTGTATTTATTTTAAGCAGAAACAATGATCAGGTATTATGTCTCTGAAGAGGCAGTTGCATCAAGGAATTCAGGCCTGAAAACAAGTTATAGAATCTAGTTGCATGACAGAGCTCCTTTTGCTTTCCTTTGGGAAGTAGAAAAGGCTATTTTTCTTTTGCTTCTTGAGCATTAAATATGGCCTCTGTCCAGGAATTTTTGGTCAAGGATCTGACAGACTGGATCTACCAGAAAAACAATTCTAAGAAGACCCTGGCTCATTTACAATTCGCTCGTTTTATTGGTGTACCAAGGGATAATTAGAAATCCCAGAGGCAAATTAATAAGGCAGAAATTTTGAACATCTGGAGAAACTGGGGACTTTAAATGATTTAGAATGTTGGGTTAAACCACTTTCCCAGAGTCACCAATAGGTAACCTTCTCTTAAAGGATTCAGGTAAGAATATTTAAGACAGATTCTGCTTTATGTTCCTGGCAACCTCAATTTCTCTTTTTTATAGCTGCCACTAAGTTTTCATTCTATTCGTTTTTAGTAAATTTGTAATCATATGCAGATAGGGTGACTTTGTTCTCTGTTATGAACTTCTAATCCCATTTTGTATACTGACTCATTCTGAAGCTTATTGCCCTAAACTGCACTTTACCTGAAGAAGAGAGACATTTTCTCAGATTATTGGAAAATTTAACACAGACTGTGAAAGATAGGTTTACCAGTATTGGAGATTTTTTCATTTCAGTCTCAGTGGTTCTTGAAACTTAATAATTTTTAGAAATGTCCAAGATGACTTGGTGCTTATTTGTTTACAAGTTTGTCTCCCATTGTCCTATAGTTCAGTATAGTCACTGAACTATATTAATATTTCCAGCACTGTTGCCTGCGACAGTGCTTGTCACTTAGTTAGTATATGTTTCAGAAATGACTGCTAAATAAATAAATGTCAAAAACAGTGTGATTAAAATAATTGCCGTATATGATATATCAAACTTTAAGACCAATCTTTTAAAGAAACACTGGAACTTACTTTTTAAAGTATATCTAAAACTAAAACATTAAAATATGGAATCAAATAAAATAAGTAAAATGATATCTATGTATAAATTTTAGAGAGATTTACTTGTTTATGATTTCTTTCTGCAAGATAGCATGGTCCAATAATTGCTCCAAGGAGTCTTAGAGAGATTAGAACAAGGGTACTAAGGAAGGATAGAGTTGAGCAATCAGGAAGTCTGAAGTTGACCAAAAAAACCCCAGAACTAGGACTCAGAGTAGGTCAATGCCAGGTCAAGCTCACATACAGAGAAGCCTAAGCCAAATTTGAAGTCTAAGCCAAAATCCTGGGCAGGATACAGTTTCAGAGAATCTGAGGACAAAAGTAATAAATCAAAAGTCATTTAGGTCAGGAAAGTGTCAAACAATCTCAGAGGCTAGAAAAAGAGTTGGGTTAACAAAAGGCAGATCCATGCTAGAGTAATGAGATGTGAATATAAGAAGAATCCAAGAATACAAATTAGTTATGCAATAAATGGAGTGAAGCCAGAGCCAGTTTTGGAGACCAGGGCTTGTATGCTCAGGGAGTACATGACTATTTCTGTCAGATACTAGGTCTGTCTAGCTAGCTGTCTTTCAAACAGCCCTCCCACATAGAAATATTGTACCCTTGGGATTTTAGGTCATCAGATAATAATCGTGACATGTTTTAGATTACGCTTATAATAAAAAGAAGTATCATCAGCTTCTTCTAAACCTGACTGGAGTTGAGAATCTAAAGAGAAGTATGATCTGCATTATTTATCTAGCAGTCATCATTTATCAATCTCAAGGTTTGAAGTGATATCTCTAGACAAGAAAGCTATGGGACTTGGATATAGGGATGGGAAAGAATGTTTAAAAGCCAAAACTTTTATAGTATGATTTTTTTTTTCATTGGCTATCTTGGGCTGCCACATGGCCTATTATTGTGGTATTTATTCTGGGCAAGTTAGAGGAAATTATTAGAAGAGGAAGCAGATAGAAACAACTTGAAAGCAACAAGAATAAAAATCTAAAAGACTGATGAGAAAATAGATGCAGAAAATACAAAAATCAGAACTCTGTTTTATTAGGTAAGGATGTCATGATATTAAAGTTGCTTGCTATAGGGCCTCCCTGGTGGCCCAGCGGGTTGAGCACAGCACTATCCTCATCCTCTGCAGCACCGGTTCGATTCCCAGCCGGCCAGGGAGCAACACACATGGCTCAGCAGACCTCTCTTGTCTCACCCGCTGCTCCCCTCAGCAGTGTATTTCAGTCCGTCTGCCTGTTCTGCTCCCTGCGCTATCTCTGGTTGAATTCTCTCACCCTCCTGCGCCTCTGCCCTTTACCCCAGTGCTTGTATAAATAAATAAATCTTTAAAAAAATAAGTCTTTAAAGTTGCTTGCTATAATTGAGCATTATTATTATTATTACTCTGATTTACTAGTAAAAATTACATCATATTATGCATTATTCTTTTTATAAATTCCAGAAAGCAAGAGAACAATTTTAATTTAAATGTTGGTTAAATATAAAAGTGCAGTGTTGAAAGGATTAAAATAGAGCCAGTATGGATGAGCGCATAATATCTGGCAGGTACTATTCTAGATGCTTTATATTTATTAAATCATTCAATGTTTATATTACACAATGATTATATTACACTATTATATTATACTATATTACACTATATAATTATATTACATTATACAGTTGAGAAAATGAAGTGTTAAGAAGTGTTAACTGCTAAAAGCCAGATTTGAATCCAGACAATCTAACTCCAGAACCAAACTTTTGTCAAATATTTATTATAAAATATTTCAAATATTCAGAAATTTGGCAGAACTGTATAATGATTGTAATAAAAAAGCATGATCAATTATGTTACAATGACAGGAGGAGCAGGGTCCGGGGGAGACAAAGGTAATCAAATTCATGGGGAACAAGAGGGGACATATCAGCCACGTATACACGGAGGACTTCCCATGCAGGAACGTGGTGTAATTTCTGACCTACTCCCAGACCACCTCAGACTATGGCCACACAATCAGTCATTGGCTACCTAGGCATCCCCAGCTGCCTTGTGATGTGGGCCATTTTCTTAAGGCAGTCATGTAGGAGTGCCTTATCCAAATCTTTCACACACACATACAGGTGAGGAGGCCCCAAGTGGTAGACCACAACTAAATCCTTTTATTTTTGGATGCCTTATTCAAAATAAGTTGAAAACACCAGTAATCTCTCCCATAAGCTCTTCATACTGCATTGAGTTATTCAATATTTATTTATAATGTAAAACAAAATAAAATATACAAATCTTAAGGGTACCATTGTATTAATTTTTACAAATGCATATACCTGTATACTCAAAATGCATAAGATGTTGAACATTACTATCACAACAGAAAGCTCCATCACTCTTCCCAATCACTGCCTGTTTCACTCCTAGAGATTAGTTTTATCTCTTTTAGCCCTTCATATGAAGTGGATCATGTAGTATGTGACCTTTGGTGTAAGGCTTCTTTCATTGAACTCAGTCATTTTATATATATTAGTAATTTGCCCACTTTTATTGATGAATTGTATTCTATAATATATATATATACCACAGTATTTTTCTATTATGTTGATGGACACCTGTGTCACTTCTATTTTTTGATAGCCATGCTTCATATTTTTATATCACTTATTTATCATTTCTCTTCCCCCATCTTTAATATATAAATTTTCATTTATATCTTTATTTTGTCTTTATTCTTGAAGTCTATTCTTGCTGTATGTGAACTTCTATCAACAGCTTTACATATTTTTTTCTTTCACCATTTTGAAATATTGTTACACTGTGTTCTGGTTTTTGTCTTATTGTGATGAGAAACCAGTAACCATTCTTGTCAGTGTTTTCTAAAGTATGTATCATTTTTCTTTAAGTGCTTTCAATATTTTGACTATAATATTCCTTATTGATATTGGAGCCACTTGATGTGCAAAATTTATTATTACTAATACATAAAATCATTTCTTTTCTATAGTATTTTGTTATCACAATTGTTAAATCATAGGCTGATGCTTTTCAATGGACTATCCGTAAAATCATTCTATAAAAATTTCACATTTTGCAAATTCACAATCTTGTACCCCCTTAGTTTCAGCTATTTATATTGCCATGTCCATAACCATATATGAAATAGCTATGTATATTATATATAAAATACACACACATGGTCACACACAGTCATACAAAATGACTTCATGCAAAATGAAGTCAGAGATGGATTGCATATATGATAGTGGTCCCTATATATTGCCTAAGTGTATAGTATTCTGTGCCATCTAGGTTTGTATGAGTATGCTCCATGACGTTCATACAGTATCAACATCACCTAAGAATGTCTTTCTCAGAATGTATCCTATTTTTAGGCAAAGCATTTCTATACTCATATATATTTATATATGTGTATACTTATATACATACATATGCTCATCTATACATATGAACAGTTGATCCTTGAATGACAAGTAAGTGGTATCAATTCCCATAGTTGAAAACCCACATATAATTTTGACTCCCCTAAAACTTCACTACTAATAGCTAGAAATCTTCTAGGTAAGTAACATAAACAGTCAATTAAGACATGTTTTGTTTGTTATGTCGATTACATGCTGTATGGTAGAGAAAATAAAGTAGTCAGTACTGTACTGCATTTTTTGATACCATTTATGTCCTATATTTACAAGAAAATCCACTTATAAGTAGATCTGTGCAGCTCAAACTTATGTTGTCAAGAGTCAGCTGTAATTAGGTATATAGATAAAACATAAACACACACATATATAGTTTGTTTATTAAGTTCCAAACTCATTTCTAATTAGCGTGTGAATTCTTACTCTTAGATATTTCAAATGTACCTCAAACACAAAAAAATAATAAATATCATGACTCCCTCCCCTAAACTCTAAACTTATATTACTTCCATATTCCATATTCTCTTTATGGTATCACAGTCAACCATACAACTCAGGTTGTGTAAGCCTCACTGTCAGAACATGTGATCTAGTACATTGTTGGGAATCAAGTATTAGGTTTCTTTTTTAATTATAATCTGTAAGCACATCATTTCCTATTATTTCCATTAATAGGAAATACCATTTCTATTTTTTAAACAATTCTACCTGTATATCCTTAAAAAAACCATATGGTTCCAGGAACATAAAAAATTAATAGTCTCAGCAGCACCTGAGTTACATGTTGACTGCATCTTTTCTTAGCTATCTAAGCATCACTATAAACAGTCTTCTGTGCATAAATTGATTTGAGGTGTGCCCATGGGTAAGTTGCTATTGCTCAATTCACTAGTGTAAGATATATATACATTTTTATTTAGAGAACTAACCCTATATTTCCTTCTAGAAAAGTTATACCAATTTTACTACCAATAATATATAGTTTATTAGAGTGATTATTTCTTCTAATTCAAACCAGCACTTTGCTTCATTAAACTTTAACGTCCATTTTAATCATTATATAAACATTCACTTCTTTTAAAAAATATTTTTTTTAATTTTTGCATAGAACCGGAGTCATCTAAAAAGTATTGGGATATAAGCAGTGTGTGGTGCCAAATGTAATGGGAGCTGCCCAGTTCTGAACCTCCCAGTATAAACAATGTAAAATTCCTATATAAACTTCCAAAAAACAATCCAGTACAAAAAGAAAAGTAAAACCCACACCATCAGCATAACTAGAAGGCAGAGAATGCCTAAATTTCAAAATACCTGTTAAAAAAAAATAAAGTAAAACCAAATCCACTTGCACTGCCTCTCATGCTCTAAAGGCATTATGGGAAAATGGGGTATAAATTTGTTTTAAAATGATGGACTGAAATTGTGCTCACCCTAATGATGAAAATACTAGAAAAAAAGGTATTTTCCATATACCCCCTGTAGCAATTATTTTGGTTTTTTTTTTTTACTCTGCTTTGATATTACTAAGTTTTTATGTGGATTCTATATTATACTATTATGCTTAGTGATAGCAAAAGCTCAGCCTGAAAGAAATGAAACTGATATATTAAAACTCACCTCTTGGTAACCTTAAATCTTGATATTGAGAGAAAGATAAGATAAGGGGAAGAAGATCGGGAGAGAAGACTAAGTTGCAGACAAGATTACAACCAACACCATATGAGAACTAGTTCAGTGGGCATCAACAATACCAACAGAAATGGACAGAACCCGGGACATTGGTTCCATTGCTACTATTGCTCTCAGAAGTTGCTTTTAAAGCTTCTGTCTCCCTTGCAAAAATGAGCTCTTTACTTCCTTTCTTATTTTGTATAATTAAACCCAGGTTTAAAATCTTGAACTAGTACATTTGATTGGCTTTGCCAAGATTAGGTGGTAACTTCTTGGATGAACCTGAGATCTTAGGAAGGTCATTATTTCCATCATCCGGTGCTTTCCACTTCTACTTCAGGAGGTCTCCTGCTACATAAACATAATTTAGATAATTACAAATTTTATAAAGAGCACCGATATGCTTGAAACTACCTTCTTCCCTCCAAATTAATGTTTATTATACTTGTTCACCTTCAATTTTACAAAGTTTTTGTCTTGACAACCTTTACATAAAGAAAATTTCTAGACAATTCCACTTGACATCAACTGCTCAGTGGTGCAGGTTAGCAGTTAAGTTATCTCAGTAAGCCCAGTGGGTTTTTGATATCTCTAAAATGGCCATACTGAGGTATCAGAATTGTTTATATGTTTTGAAAATATTTATAACTTATAAGAACTTTTATGGAATAGTTTAAAGATACCTAAGTTTACATTTAGACACACCTTGGTTAGCAGCTATTTCTACAACTCTGCTCTCTATTCAACAATGGAGAAGTCTTAAAACTCACAAATCTGTTTCCTAATTTGTAAAATGATAAACACAAGGATGGTAGTAAGAACATGAGCTGATAGAGTTATAAATATCCAATCCAGCACCTCATTAAATGTAGTCACTCACTAAGTGAGATAATAATTATAATTACCATAATTATTATGATAAATATTGATTCATACTCAGATGCTCAAAATTTGTTTTAAGGAAAAATTATTTTTTCTGAAGAATGTTCCTCTATACTGATGCTTGTTCTAATACTTTCCATTGATATCAGAGAAATGACTTGTACTTTTGTCAACAGTATAAAATATTAGTACAACTAGAACTTGTTCGAGCCCAAGCCTGAGTTGTCTTTGATATAATTCTTGCCAAAAACTTACTTTAGCTTTTCAATTTTTTAGAAAGGCAGTCTAATGGACAGATTAACTATTAATCTTTCTGTATTTTTTCACATTTTTACACTGTATTAAGATCACTCACTGGAAAGCATACTATCTGAACCTTTTTTATAAATTCCCCAGAGAAATGCTTTTACTGAATTATGATTTAATGATTAATAATTTACAATCTTCACTCAGCCATCTAGTATTTGGATGTCAGCCAGTTCCATTTGATGAATGTTTGCACTCCTTTGTCATAATATAGACGATAATGCCCACTATCTGTTCATTCACCTAGTCAACAACACAAAGTAGTTTCATTCAATATCAACATCATCACTAAGGAAGTCTTCTGGGATAACCGATGAAATTGGGAGAGAGAATTAACACTGACAAAGTCAGTACTGTGGTCTAAGTTTTCTGTGTGTGGTCTGTTTTATAGCACGTGATATCCCTGGGGGATTTCTAAAGTTTACATTTAAGGAAAGTATAGATCAGACAAAGTTATTGGGGTTTCATAATTAGTAGGTAGCAGAATGAAGAATCAAAAGTTACTGTGCTATGAAGTGACAACAGAAAAAGAAGAACAGGAAGATTATATTTGGACTATGCCATCAGCTGGGCAGGTAAATAGAATTTTGAGGTTTCAATGGAAGGTGTCCAAAAATATTCTCATTAATGGCAGCTTCTTTGCAGCAAGTTTGCAACCTCCCTTTTATCTACTTCTAAGGACAGTATTTTTCTTTCTAAACTTTTTTCATGGGTTTTATTGAAGGACATTATAACATCTAAGTGTTGGATATGTAGCATTAAAAATCAACATCTGTATATACTACATTAAGCTTACCACTCAAGGCCTAATTCTATCCTTCACCAACATTCTTTTATTCTTCACTCACATGTGTTTAATAGTGCTTATTGGCAGTTAGAATGATTCCCTTAAAAAGAAAATGTAAGAAGTACTTTTATTGTAATCTGAAAAGATAAATGTAAAAATAAACTTGGTTTTGTTAATTCAATGAGTCATAGGTTTAGTTTAGTTAATATTTAGCCCAGGCTTTTTTTAGGTGATGTGATATTCCATGAAATTTCAGTCCAAAGATTTAGATTGGAAAGTTCAAAATTATAGTTTGCAGCCATTCAATGTTTGGTTCCAATTAAATCATTCTTCACAACAGTCAACAAGTCCAAGCTTCCTGATTGCTAGCAACAGGGAAGGATGATTGTCCAAATGAACCTGTTCCACTTATCAATACCTATTTAGAAAGTGCTTTATTATCTTGAGCCAAATATGTTCTGATTTCAACTCATTGATCCTAGTTTATAATTTTTAAAAATATAAGTTTAATTTCTCCTCTTCAAGAGAATCATTCAGATACTTGGAAACAATAATATTCTACCTGTGTGTTTTATGTTTCAATTGATAGATCATTGATTCCTTTTCTCGCCCATCATTGATTATTTTACATGAGTCTAATCATCATTGTGATCCTTTTTGAAGACCCTCCAGTCTACATACATACCTTCTATGTGTGATAATGGATTAAAGCAGAATAGAGAAGGACTACCTCCTCCATCTTCCTTCAATACACAAAAGTTATATTAGCTTCCATGGCAGATACAAATCAGTATTGACTTATATGGCAATAACTATTAAGTAAAGCCTTTGGCAGCTTTCTCTGCTACAAAAACATATCCCTCTTCTACTGTACTTGTGTAGGTGGGTTGACTTGGTTGAAATTTCAAAATTTTACATATATTTCTACTATGTTTATGCTATTCAGTTTGACTTATATATTGAAGACATACAAATGTTATCACAATTAAAAATTCATGTTTACTTCCTACTTATTATTTTCCAGTCACTAGAGTAGATATTTATACCAATACTACTGAACCCAAAGGGGAATCTCAATTTTATGACCAACAGGTTTAGGAATATTAACTAATTTGAGACTTCTCAGAACATTATAAACAGAATTTAAGATTTGAGTGTAGATCTATTTCCAAAGTCCATCATTTTATCTGCTTTATATGTTTATACTAGCAAATAGGCAGGAGTCAGTAAGAAGCTATTTGACATATATTCAAGAAACTCCATGTAAGATACACAATTTTCAAAATTATTAAATATTTTAAAAGAAGAATTGAATCAGGGGAAGTAATCGAGCTGTAAGAAAAGCTACAGAAGAATGGGATCCAGTGACAACAGACTGTTTTTGAACAAAAGTCTAAGTGTGAAATTATCAAATTTGGCCTAAAAAGTCTCCAATGGCTTTAAAATATTTAATTATAAGAGAGAAAATGAAAGATATATTTCAGATATAGAAAAAGGATTGACTAGGTGAATAAATGAAGCAAAATGAGCTACTTCATGATTTTACAAATTAAGCCTACTGTTAAGTATAACAAAATGTAGCTTAACAACTTAAATTTCATGAATGTTCTTTGGATGTATGTTTTCAGTTATTGTTCTTTTATTCATATCCTAATGTTTTAATTTGCAGTTTTTCCTTATTTACCACATTTTGTATAGAACTGAAGAAAATGCATTTCTTGCAGGTACAAAATTGGAAATGGCTTCTCCAGAACCTAAGGGCCTTGTGCCTTTTACCAGAGAGTCTCTTGAACTTATTAAGCAGTGTATTGCTAAAAAACACAGTGAGGACCATGAAGAAGATTTAAAGCCAAATATTGACTTGGAAGTTGGAAAAGAGCTTCCATTTGTTTATGGAAATCTTCCTCAAGGAATGGTATCAGAGCCCTTGGAAGATGTGGACCCATACTACAAGAATAAAAAGGTAAGGCTTAGTTGAACTGACTGTGCCTACACTTTTATTTTCTACACTTACAAAAATATAATTGAAATAGTATGGAAAAGGGAATAAATAATAAATATTGAGATAATTTTATCATGTAGAAAACTGGGTCAGAAATTTCACACGTTTGAAATTTTCATCAAAACTGATAGATTAGTTTGTTTAGGATTAGGCTATACTTTAACAACTTACTGAAATTTTTGTTGGTGGGTGGGAACATGTTGGTTGTTTAAAGTTATTGATTTAAAAATAACAATGAAATTTCTATAATAGGTACAACAATTTCAAAAGTTGCTCTTGATAAGCTTACTCATTAGTTAGAATAAAGCCAACCTATATTTTATTTATCATTTTTATTTATTCATACATTCACATCCTATCTTATCCCCAGAATAACTTCAGAAACCTACTAAATATTTGAACAATCTAAGAACAAGCACAATACAACAAAGATAAGAATAATTATGCTCAGAAAAGACAGTTCTTTGTAGACTGAAAATGTTGGAAGCGTTTTCATTAAGGAAAGAGAAATTAAGTTATCGCTTGGTGAACCTTCAAATTTTAAAATGGCAATGGCAAGATCTATGAATGGACAAGACTGATTAATTCTGGAATAGGGAAAATATTGGGTGATGGTAAAGTTAGAACCCTATAGCTGTGTTGTAAGATGTGGGAAATAAGATGAGATAATGGAGAACTCAACATGGAGTCAATGTAGGAGCCAAAAGACTAGTGTGATAAATGCAGTGTTTAAGTGAGATTATTCTGTAGATTTCTAAATTATTTGTACATGGAAGAAATCATATCAGAAAAATGAAATAAGAGAGAATAGCCCAGTTCAGAAATCTCAAGTCCTGGATTATAGAAATGTCTTGAAAAAAAACAGAAATGTAACAAAGCTGAGAAGAAACAGAGGATCTGTAGATTGAAATGCTGATGAAGAATATTGGTGCTACTGTTAGGGGGAAATGATGTCCTGAGCTAATCCCATACAGGCTTTGTGGACCCCACCCCCACTCCAGACTAAAGCCGTGAAGACATTGGGAAAGACAAATCCCGTCACCACCAAAGGGAAGGTGGCTGGGACCTGAGGGTGGAGTTGGGCAGCCAGGTTGGATATAAAAACCAAACACGTGGGCCTTGGGGTGTCTCGCTATCGCTCGCCTCCTGGCTTCAAGACTCCTGGCTTGCAGCCAGCTCTCAGAGTGCCATTTTGGGATTCCAGATCGGCGGATCGGGTGGACTCATTTAAAACTTTGTCTCCCATTTTTCTCCCTGAACTGTACATTTCCTCATTTCCCCTTCCCTTGTAAATAAACCTTTTATTAACCTTTCACGTGTGCCTGCAGTAGAGCATTGATAAGTCCTTTTAAGCGCGGGGGTGAGGAGCCACAGTCAGGCACCCCGTTTTGTATCGGGGTTGCTCTACAACACTATTGACCAAAAAAAAAAAAAATTAAGTAACTATAAAAAATATATATTGGGAAGATAAAGATTAGCTAATGGTGGACAAATGTAATTTGATACTTTTGTAGAACATTATTGATATTTCCAAATGGGTGAAATGGAATTGAATCAGTGTCTCTGGATGGAAGTCAAAGTGATCATTTTGTTAACCACAGAACTCTTTTGAATGCTTTGTAGAAGAGTTTTGGCATTTTGCAGTGTAAATGTATATATCAACAGAGAGACTCTAGTATTTCTGGTAACCTCCCTGGGTATTATATAACATTACTTATAATACACCTGTAAATTCTTGAGAACATTTTAGTGTAAATGTAGCTTCAATCTCAGCTGTGTTCTGCTTCCAGTTTTTGCTATGCTTAAGTCATAACACTTGATAGACATAGTAACCTTAGAGGTAACTTTAGTATAACAGAGTTCAGAATACTGTACACTGAATACTGAGTTCTGTAAACAGATGTGGTAGGCAAATCTAAAGTTGTTATTGAAAATGAAACTAATGATTTTGAAAAATAAAACAAATCCATTATACAAGCATAATGTAGTATAAAAGACTTATTAATGATAAATTATTAAAATTTGAATTATATTGAGTCTATTATGATAAAGATTGCATACAAATAATTCTAAAATTAAACAATTTCAATACTTACTCATTAACTGGAAAGTTATTATATCTGGAATTACTCATTCCTTCATGATGACATGTAGCCTCATCATCTTGCAAATATATCTTATGTGAAGTTTGAGGTTTTCTGAAAAATTCACGCAGAACACATTTTAGAATTTTTTTGATCCTTTTAATTTTATTTGCAGTTTAAATAGGAAGTGGGAAAATAGATACAATACAGGCCCAAATATGAGCAGGTTATATGTTGGATAAGTATTATATTGAAAAAAATGATAGCATAGTTTGAGTTCCATTTAGAACATAAAATATTGATGAATATATATGTATTCACTAATATGTTTGTATAGATGCACAAATATAAATACCATAGTCACTTATATACCTGAATCTAATTATATGATACTATAGTATATAATAGATTATATTCTGTATATTAGCATATACCATATTGTATCACATTGTGTTATATTCAATATATTACATAATATTTTGTTATAATCTATATAAACTTATGCACACATGATAAGTGAATTTCAAATGGATGTGTATATATAATAAAGGTGTATATATGAATGTGTATACACACAGAGATATATAAACACTCATTTATTATAGATATACAAACATACATGTATTATACACATACATATATAAGACTCATTTTTAGGATATTTCTGAGTTTTGGTTTTTATTTTAATGCTTCTGTGTCCCAACATACCAGTTTTACATGAAATAATTTTCTTTCTTTAATATGTTCTTGTCAATAACATATCTATGGATTTTAAACCATAAAAAATTACAAATGATTAATGTAAAATTTCAGTGCTTTGTGTTGTTTTTAATTGCAATCCCACACTTTATTTTGCCTTGAAACAAAATAAACTTTTTTAACATGCATTGAATTTTGGTATATTGAAATGCATCTCCATGAGCCTACCTAGTTGGGAAGCTGAAACAGAGGTGTAGCTTGAGCCCAGGAGTACTGGGCTGTTGTGCACTATGCCAACTGGGTGTCCACACTAAGTTCGGCATCAATATGGTGACCTCCTTGGAGCAGGGGACCACTAGGTTGCTTAAGAAGGGGTGAACTGGCCCAGGTCAGAAACATAACATTTCAAAACTCCCATGCTGATCAGGGTGTAGCTTTGTTCCTATTACATTTGTTCTGCAGGAGAATTTGCATAGCAAGTAGCTTTCTTTGATAGAACACTGGCAAAAAAAAAAAGAGTGGTCAATTTGCCTAAATATCAATATAAATATTTCTTTTAAAAAAACCCTTTCCATTTAATTCAGTCTCTAAAAGAATATGAACTATAAGAAAAGTGTAACTCTTAGAATTCATAATTGAAATGGTCATGAGCAATAAATTGTAAAATTGATGAGATTACGTTTCTTAGTCCTAATTTCTCTTGATTTTTCCCTTTCTTGCAGATTTTCATGGTCTTAAATAAAAAGAGAACAATCTTCAGATTTGATGCCACCTGGTGCACATTGTCTCCTTTCAGCTCAATTAGAGGAACAACTATTAAGATTTTGGTCCATCCATATCCTTTTCTATTGGCTTTAAACTACACTAATATAAAATATAACTATTATATTAAAATACTATGACAGTCTTTTTCACTTTTGAATTGATGTATCATTTTAGGTCATATTGAAATCTGGATTTTATAACTGCTCTAAATGTTTCACATTTGAAAATACATTTAAAATATATTTTCTAATACACATGTCAGTAGTAAATATTAACAAATCTTAATCCTTATTGCTTTTTGATATAAAGAATGTATATTTTGACATTTTAGAAGCTTTTATCTCATATGCATATACATATAAACAGATCATAGAAAGATTTCTAATATCATTTATTACTTAATATTCCTTGACTATGACCTACTTTTTTCCAACTGTTAATTTTAATTAGTGTCCTGATTGATTGCATATTTATGTCCATGACTAACTTGCCAGAATGGGCTCATGCATTACAGTAAGTTATATAATTTTTTATACATACTCATAATTAATTTTATATTTAACATATTCTATAATAGTACATTATATGCTATATATTATACCATTGTACAATTTAATATTTAATTTTATAGGTAAATTTCATTGTACATGTGTAATAGCTATACACATACACAATAATTATACACAATAACTTAATGAATTTTCCAAATGAAAACAAATATATCAGTTCCTCAATTTTAATGTTTTTTTCTTGCCCTTTTATTACTCTTACTTGGATTTTAAATGCCTCTCTTAACTATGGTAACCACACCTAAGGGGAGTAAATCTATACCATCAAAAAATGAGAAAAGATGTAGAACAATGGTACTTAATTAAAAATAATAATAGCAAACAAATAAATGAATAAATAAATATATAAATAAATAAATGCCTCTATTTCCCAACATGTTAGATTGACATTATATAAATATTTGTTTATGTCTATGTATCATACAAGTGGGGTTTTATTTTAAAATTAATTACTAATGATTAATATAACATTTTCAGTGCTTTGTATTTATTTCAATTCCTCACTTAGCTTACTTCATATTTAAAAGTTATTCCTTCCCATTCCTTAAGAAAATTATTTTCTTTCCTTCTTTTTTCTTTTTTGTCCTGAAGGACTTGAGTAGTTTGACTTGCATGGATAGGGTGATGATAAAACCTAGTAAGTTTTTAAAGAAGCAGGCCTTCTTCATGATTATGCTCGAGCTTTAACTCTGTTCTTAAAACTAGTTTTAAGGAGGTAAATATAATACTGATTTGGAAGATAACTATAATACTAATTCACCATGAAAGACCTTGTATATGCACGTAATAAAGTGAAGTCTTTCTCTCTTACTCACTTTCATTAAATTAATTATTGTATCATTTCCAGTGTGGAGTAAATTTGATATTTAATATTTTCATCATTTACCTAAATACACATAAAGACTATAAACCTGGACTAGGACTTTTTGAAAAAACTGCTAGTCAAATTTCATGGTTAATACCATAAGATGTATCCACCCTAGAAACTTTTAAGTACTATCCTATGATTCAAGGACACATGCTTTTTGATTATTGGTTGGTTGGTTGGCTGCTAGATAGTTTTCATAGACATAGTATTTCAGTGCTGCCAATGTAGTGTTCTCACTTTCAACCTCATGAAAATTTTTTGCAGGACTACTTTACTTGGAATTTACATATTTGAAATACTTGTGAAACTCATTGCAAGAGGCATCTGGGTAGGATCTTTCTATTTCTTTGGTGATCCATGGAACTGGCTTGATTTCATTGTAACCTTATTTGAGTAAGTATTTCTTTAGGATACAAACATCTTAATTTTTTCTTAGCAAACGCTTTTTATAAAGAAACATTGAAGTTGAAAAAGTTATCTGTTTACAAAAATCCTGTGAATAAAGAATATTTCATGAATCCATAGTCATAACGAGTTCTCTCAGACAGTGCCAACTAAACAGTTTTCGGAATATGCAATAAAAATAAAAGAAATGGGGAACTATCTGTGTTCTAAAGGAAGCAAAAATAGTAGAAACTGAATGTTTGCATTTTAAATGATAATTGTCAGTGAACAGAAAATCCCCTGGAGATTTGGGAAAGGATTCTAGCATATCTCACAGTGTCTCCAATCAAAAATTTATTTAATCACATTGCTTAAGATCAGTAAATATTCTAGATAACAGATAAGATATTTCAAACAAACACACACACATAATCACAGTTTATTTAGAGTGTTACAGTAAATTCTAATGATTTGTGTGTGTGTGTTTTTAAAGATTGATTTATTTATGCATACAAGAACTGGGGTATAGGCCAGAGGTGCAGGGGGTGGGAGGATTCACCAGAGACATAGTGGGGAGCAGAACAGGATTGACAGAAATACACTGCTGAGGGGAGCAGTGGGCAAGACAGGAGAGGTCTGCTGTGCCAAGTGGGTCAGCTTTCTGGCCTGGGATCAAACTCATGCTTCATCGTCTGTGGATTGCCTTATAGTGCTGAGACTTAACACCTTGAGCCACCAGGGAGGCCCTGTATTTATTTTTTCAATGCTTCTCTTTAGCAGACTGTTTTATGGCTAAGAAAATAATCACTGGTATAAAATTGCTATTAAAAATAATGTAAAGTAATATTCTATTTATAGGTAATGGATCAATTTTTTACGATGACCTCTATAAAGAATAGAACCAGTGTCTGTTGTGATAAGCAATCAAAAAATAGTAGCTAATAGCTGAAATTATGATCACTACTACTACTATTACTGCCATTATTTCTGATGCAAACATGTTCGTTCTTTCTGTTTCTGTTAGCTTACACTTAACTAACAAAGTTAACTTTTAAGGACTCCCTTGGATTGGGCCATGTGCTAGTCTGTGTGCTTTACACATATATTACTTACTTAATCCTTACCAAAAAATTCAGAATTAGAAAGTAATATTATCCTTACCTTACTTTTGAGAGAGAGGCAAAAATGATTAAGTAATTTTTGTTGCCACACAACTAGTAAATAGTGGACCCTGGATTTCCACACAGGCAGTCAGGCTACAGAAGATACATGATTAACTACAGGACACCTCACTTTCTGCCATCATCACTGTCACCATTATCCCCATCATCATCACTGTCATCTCATCATCAAAATCATCACCATAATTATCAATATCATCAGAAAATTACTTAATGAAGCTTAATTTTTTAAAAAAATGGTTCTTATTTTTAACTATCTTTTTTTAATTACATAATAGAATAATTATGAATATAGTATAAAATATTGAAGATAAAATTAAGACTACTCACAGTATCAAAATTTTATATACTTGCATAATTTGTTTGTGGATTAATATTTACCTGACTACCTTGCACTTAGCAACTTTGTCTTTCAGTCAATAATACAACTATTTATAAAATGGAATAATAATGCATAGGAAACATTAAGATACAGGGTTTTAAAAATAAATTTCAAAGTGTTTAAAGCCAAAAATAAGTAGCATGGATTCAATATGACTTCTAAATAACTGTAATTTAATTTCACAGGCTTATAGGAAGATATTCACCTCAAAAATTCCTCAATATATTCATAATTGTAAGAAATTTGAGAATTTTGAAAATCATTCCTTTAAACCAAGGTAAGGAATGACAGTTCCTTTTGTTAGTTCTGCCTTCTGTACTTTTGTATGCTCATTTCAGAAATATTAAATTGAGCAATGTTTCATCTTTGAAATCAGAGAATGATATGATGTTTACATTTATTATTTATTCCAGGAAAGGCAAAATATACCATCTAATTATTATTTGTTTGAGGCAGTATCGATACTTATGTTAACAAACTGTAGAGACTAAATCAAAATATTGTTTTTATTATTTATTTCTTTGTACAAGTTAACAAAGAACTTTTAAATTACCCTTAAACTTCTAAGGGAGGGGCCTCCCCGGTGGTGCAGCGGTTGAGCGCTGGGTTGCGAAGCTGCCCGCGGCCTCTGCGGCGCCGGTTCGATCCCCGGCTGCTCCCCGGCCACCGGAGGAGGATCCCACATGGCGCGCAGACCTCTCCTGCAGCCCGCTGCTCCCCTCAGCAGTGTACTTCGGTCTTTCTGCCTGCTCTGCTCCCCGCTCTGGCTCTGGTGAATTCTCTCGCCCTCCCGCGCTTCTGACTGTACCCAGTGCATGTATAAACAAAACAAACAAACAAACCAGCAAACAAATAAATAAAGCATGCCTCTATAAAAAAAAAAAAATTAAAAAAAAAAACTTCTAAGGGAGAGAACAGTCTAGGCAGATATCTAATTGCCTTTTTATTGCATCAAGAAACCAGTGGAAATTAACAAATTAATGTAAAATAAGACAAATTCCCCTTTGCTCTTAGTGCTTGTTTAGGGAGCATTCCATATACCACAAGTTCAAGAAGGTGCTGCCAAATAAAGTAGTGCTTTGACCTGACTGATGGAAGATGCTAAGGACTAATTTATAACTCTTATTCCTGAAGCTATGTTAGAGAAGCCCAACAATACCTTCTAATTTGTTGTTCAAATTGCATAAAAGCAATCAAATAGGAACAAATTCACTGAGAGGATTTTTTTTGGCTATTGTGATTCAGAAGTATTATGAAATAGTTAGATCGATAAATTAAAGTGTGGTAAGACCAAAAAAAAAAATCTATAGGCAACTTGTGTCTGCTAGAATATTTTGATATTTTGAAAGCCAGACACATATATCCTATGTCTAGGCTGGACAAAACAATGAAAATACTTAGTATTGTGGTGATAAATACATACTCTGTGGTTATAGGGTAAAATAAAACATTGAATTATATCCATTAAATGGGTGGATTGTGTGGCTCATGAACTCTGTATCAGCAAATCTATTTAATTAAAATTATCTGTAACAAAACAACTTTGCCAACTCCAGTGATAAAACCAGCAGTGAGAGTAACCCACAAATTGTGATAGCATTAAAGTGCATCACCTGCATCTTCATTTAGGATCAGAGGTGAGGATTATAGAAGAAATCAGGTAAAACCGAATTAGTACAAGAATACAATCACTACAGTTGTGAGTACACAGCTGACAGATGTAGCTCTTTTTTTAAAGATAGAAAATAATCAAGGCGCATGCCAGGAGTATGTTTGAAATTGTTTTGTAATACAGTAAGAAAAACCTATTATTTAATAATATGAAATCATTTTTTTCTTTAAAAATATGTGTTTTAAGCAATAAAGTCAAGTATGAGATTCATCTGTTTGTAGTCCCAAAAGAAGAGAACCTATAATCTCTTAAGCAGAGATGAATATGAGATGATAAAAAAGACAAATTAAAAATACCTTGAAGACAAAATGTGATAAAAACCGTAATACCTTAGTGAATATTTGATAGTAATATAAATAGTAGTTTATAGCATTATCTTCACGGTTTTATAGTATAATAAAACAAAACCACTTGTTTAAATAAAAACTATAGAGTTCTATATAAATGTGGTAGAATCCAAATTGATATGGATTAATGGAGGAGAGAAAATTAAGTCCATCCAATAAACAACTGGCAATCCAAAAAAAAGGATGAGAATGAATGTAAAAGCTAAATCGTTCCAAAAATACATAATGCATTCTACAAATATTTTTAATCCCTTAACTGAAGAAAGAATTTAGTCACAAATGGGAAGGGCTTACCTGATACTAGACAACAACCAAAAAATTCCCTTAGAAGATACACTTAGAGATATTACAAAATTTTGTAATCATAGAATACTGAACAGTGAAATATAAAAATCCTACAAACAAAAAAAAAAAAAGCAGAGAAAAAAAGCCTAAGAAAAGATTGTCCATCCTTAAACCTCTTGATAAAATTAAATGTGAGTAGGCAGTGAAGTTTCAGAGCTAGAGCTGAGTGTAGGCAGAATTCTATACCTGTCTATCATTCATATGGGAAATCAACAGAAGGCTGCAAGAGCTCAGAAATTTTACATGTATATCTTTCCTGACTATCTGCTGGGGGGAAAAAAAAGGAGTAAAGATAAAATATTTAACAATAGGAAGATCCAAAAGGAATCACAAAGAACTATGAAATTATTTCAACAGAGAATGAATTCAAATTGCTGCTCTTAGTGGGTTGCAAAACAGAATACAAATATTATAAATCTGAAGTTACAGTACAAACATCTGTGGATCGCTTTTGAACTGGTGACACACATTATTTGTGCTTTAGAAAAAAATCGAAATAGATGTCAACATTATAAAAATATATATTTTGGCATTAAAATCTAAATTAATTTGGTTGAATTGTCAGCATAGATCTGCCTGCTTCCTGCATGGCAACTACGAACTGCCCATAAGGAGCAGCTGCCCCTTTAAGTGAGGGATATTCATTTAAAACTCTTCTACTTTTATTTGCATGAATTTATTTTCTGACAAACCTTTATAAAGATTTTAATTTTACCTGTCCTATAAGTCATTAAAGATAATGCAAAATTCAGCAATATAGCTAGGCCAAAAGTCCTAAATTATATATTTTTTTAAATTTTTTTTAAGATTGATTTATCTATCTATCTATCTATCTATCTATCTATCTATCTATCTATCTATCTATTTATTTATTTATACAAGCGCTGGGTACAGTCAGAAACACGGGAGGGTGAGAGAATTTACCAGAGCCAGAGCAGGGAGCAGAGCAGGCAGAAGGACCGAAGTACACTGCTGAGGGGAGCAGCGGGCCGCAGGAGAGGTCTGCGCGCCATGTGGGACCCTCCTCCGGTGGCCGGGAAACAGCTGGGGATTGAACTGGCACTGCAGAGGCTGCGGGCAGCTTCACAACCCAGCGCTCAACTGCTGCGCCACCCGGGAGGCCCAGTCCTAAATTATATTAATAAAAACCAAGAAATGGGAGTAGAGAAATGTGAGAAAGTAAATACAGTTTTTTTTTTCTTTCTTGTGTGGTAAGATTACTGTAGTTTTATTTTTAATACAGAAAACAAGTTTTTTCAAAATATGAAGTTCAATTTGATACCTGTTCTCAAAATAGATGAATTTTATCTAAAGTGATAGAAGGAAAAATATTAAAATTTATTTATGAAGAATAGGGCACGTAGTAACTCACAAATGGAATTTAAAGTAAAAATAATGGTAAAAAATTCCAAAAGTCAAGCCAACATATTAAAATAAATATAATTGGGTTAATTTTTTCTGTCAAGATGTAGAGACTTTAACATTAAATCAGAAATAAATGGAACTACACAAGAGACATGCCTAAAATAAAGCAAAATGAAAATCTGAAAATAAAAAGAAAGGCCTATGACTCAATTGACCTATGACTCAGACCATTGAATGGGAGGTAACAATGAATATTATTGATGAATTTATTCAGTAAAGATTGATGATGATTTTTTTTACCATCAAGCAAAATGTCACTACTAAAATGGAAAGCTCCACAAGTTTTGATTTTATACACATGTATACATTCATTCTTATTTAAAAATAATTACAACACAATGATATGAACACATTTTTTCAATGGAAAAATGTACAGAAGATTCATGATAGTGCTAATGAAATGTAAACAATGTAATATATATTTTTCAGGTTTATTTAAAGTTCATTATAATAATCACAGAAATTACATCAATGTAATATGATTCATATTTCTCCTAATAAACTGGCAACAATTATTTTTAATGCCCCAGTATTAGTGAAGGCTTGACCATATATTTATTGTCTTTGGTTTATACATTAGTTCAACATTTTTTAAAAACATGTTGAACATTATGTACTAGTATTTAAATATGATTATATAATTTGACTGAGGAATTCTATTGCTAGTGTAACACTAAAAAAAGACTTCCCTGTAGCAAAACAAACAAACAAACAAAGAGTATAATGCCAAATGATGAAAGTAGACTATCAACATTTGTATTTCAGTATGACTGACATACTTGTTTATTTCATGTGTATATCACATCTCTTTAGTCACAAGAATAACTTTTTTTAAAACTCTATGCTGTTTGTTCACCCTCAAATAATATATGAAATAGGAGTTATTACCCTCGTTTTAGACAATAAAATGGACACAAGAAATGTGATAACTTACTAAACATAACAGCTAGCATTCTCATCCGCTGTTTTTTTTTTTTATAAAAGATTTATTTATGCATACAAGAACTGGGGCACGGGCCAGAGGTATGGGAAGTGAGAGGATTCACTGGAAACAGAGTGGGGAACAGAGCAGGCAGATCGACTGAAATACACTGCTGAGGAGAGCAGCTGGCGAGTCAGGAGAGGTCTGCTGCGCCATGTGGGTTGTTCCCCGGCCAGCGGGGAATTGAATCGAACTCCTGCTGCAGAGGCTGTGGACAGCTCCACAGCTCCACAGTGCTGTGCCTAATCCCTTGTGCCACAAAAGAGGCTCCACTCATCCATTGTTAAGTGAAGTAGTTATTAGAATCCTAAATATAAATGGACAGCAAAAAGAATAGAGCAAGGGAAAAAGAGGTGAGAGGAAGGAAAAGGAAAGGAAGAAAAATAATTACATCTATGAAGAGTGATTACCTCATTTGGGGGTTTTGTTTCTTCTTGTTTTCTACACTTTCAGAATTGAATATGTCTTATTTAATACTTATAAAGTAAATGTCTGTATCACAGTCAGATGTTATTCTCATTACTAATCATAAAAATTTTTCATAATTTATTCTATCAGTTCTAAAGATTAAAATATTAAAAAGTAAACAAAAGAATAGTATGGACCACTGCTATTTTGAACACTTTCTTGTATCAACATTTGCAAACAATTTTGATTTATAACTCTATATCTTTCCTTTTGCTTGTAAACAATGGTGATTAGAAAGCAGTTACCAAGCGAGAAAGTCTGTCCTCTATGTAGTAAAAAAAAAATAATAATAATAATTTTAAAGTATCATGTCTGAATTATTGCCAGGTGTACTACATTAGCAATAATGCAGAAACTTCTAAGTTTGGGGTTTTATTTATTTTTATTACATTGAGATAATGATGAATTTGATGATATAAAATGTAGCTATTGATGGAGTATGTATTTGCCATGGAAGAGGTTTACTAGTGTTACTTTTTTGTGTTATTTTGTCAAAAAACAAATCTTTATCTTTCAGGTCTTAAGTCTTATGTAGGGATCCTTATCCATTGCTTGAAGAAACTTACTGGAGTCATTCTCCTAACTCTCTTTTCTCTGAGTGTATTTACTCTAATTGGGATGGAATTCTTCATTGGCAAACTAAAGCATAAATGTTTGCGATGGCCCCAACAAAACGAAACTGAAATCCCCTACAACAAAACTGGAAATCCATATTATATTCGAGGTAAGACTCACTTGCTATCTGTGTCAAAGAAATAAAAGTGATTTTTTTTTAACAGTGGAGCATACATCACAACAATATTCAACACTCAACTTCAGAACAAATTCAACTTCAGAATAAACTTCAAGTAAATCCTGTAACTATGCTGAAGTCCAAATTTAAATCATTTCATTAGAATAACAAAGTTCCAGTCTTCACATAGTTAAATCAGGAAACCTAAGTTTGGAATTGCTAAATTTACAAAGGTTATCCTTTAAAAGAATGGCTATGTCTTATTTATAATTTCATAAGTGTAGAATCCTTATCATACTATTTTCAATAAAATTATTTTAAATATAAATATAGATTTACTCATTAGAAATTTTGAGATGACCATATAAACTTAAAAAATGGTCTACATTATAGAAATTTCTATTCTTGTTGGATTTCAATTACTATTGCCTATTTTAAATGCTTTTATTTGTATTTTGGTAAATAATCAAAATATTTTAGGCTAATAGGAATACTGCTAAGTATTGCTTAGCTTTTACACATAAGTAATTCACGTGCCTAATTACATATCTTAACCATAATCCTGAAGAGGAGACATGAGTAACCCCTCTTTCAAGGGAAACAAAAGTTCAGAAAAATTCATACTCGCCTATGTTCCTTACAGTCCAATTTATAATAGCCAAGTTAAGTACCCAAGGACAGATAATTGGATTAGGAAAATGTGGCATAAATACATAATGGAATATTACTCAGTTATAAAAAAAAAAAACTCTTGCCATTTGAGACAACATGGATAGAACTGGAGGGGCTAAAGCTAAGCAAAGTAAGTCAGAAGGAGGAAGAAAAATACTGAATGATTTCACTTATATATGAAATATGTAGAAACAAAAGTAAGGGTCAGAACCAATAACAAACCTTAGAAGTCTGAGTGTGGAACTGAGGCTAGGAGAGTGGGGTGGGGGAGGTGGAGAGCAGGCTGTGAATGGGGTCCAGTGTATTATAGTGGAGGACTGTTAGTGACTTGGTGGTGGGTGTGGTGTGGTAACATGCATCTGAAGAGATGTGATCTTAAACCTCTGAATCACATACAGTGTTGTAAATCAATCTTAACTTAATAAAAAGAAAAGGTGGAAAGGAGGGAGGGAGGGAAAATAAGGGAAGGGAAGGAAAGAAATGGAAGTGAGGGGGGAGGAGGGGAGGGGAGGGAAGGGAGGAAAAATCTGGTCTTCTGCTCAGAAATATCCTCCAGAAAAAAATCCTGAAAGAAAACATTCTCAGCTTTCAAACAAACTCATCTTGGGAATTTATCCTTTGAGATCTGGTGCTGGCTGTTTGATATATTTATTATCCTAAACTCTAATTTTGAAAAGGATTCTCTTGTTTTTATTCTGATCTTTGTCATTTTGGGTACAATGAAGTAGGCAGACTGCCAGAGAGCTTTTGGCCTTATAGCAGATGTTAGATAAAAAGAAAGCAAAACTCCTAGATAAAAAAGGCCAGGTTATTTATTTGTTCCTTCTCACTATAGAGAGGGATGTTCATCTTCTGTGCAGCTCTAGATAAGCCTATCGATTACATATAGAATAATTTCTTTAATATTTTTCAGAAACAGGAAACTTTTATTATTTGGATGGAGAAAGATCTGCTCTTCTTTGTGGCAACGAAACAGATGCTGGGTAAGTGATGTTAATGTTTTTGCCTGTTCATGTTAGTTTCAGCAATCAGTAATATTTATTGAATGGCTATTATTGCTTTAAATGATGGTTTTTCATTTGATGATTTTATCTCATTTTATCATCAAGACCATGCTAAGAAATGTGTGATATGGAATACTATTAATTCAGCTTTACAGAAAGAAGCAATTGACAGACTAATTAGATTATTTATTTAAGGTCAAGTTGGCAGATCTGAGACTGAAACAAGGATCTAATACTCTATTTTCTGTGTACCACAAAGCTAGTGGGAATTATCAAGAAAAACAATATTATCTTTTCTTTGGCCAGAAACCTTTGAAGGAAAGAAATATTAAACATATGCTTTGATGTCATGTACTTTATAACCTGTATATCTTATATGACTATAGTTTACATTAATAAAATGTTTTTTGTTCTTAAAACATTATTTACAAATAATTTTTCAGTGACATGACAAATTTTTATGTCTTACTTTCCTCTAATTGTAGATGAAGAGATAGGGAAGTAGAAATAGAATGTTCAGCAGTGGCAGAAGTACATAATTCCTATGTTACTTTCCTCACCTGAAATGACTTGATAGTCATGTCTAGGCTCAGTTCTTTTTTAGTCTCTGGGGCCCAGATTGACAGAAGGCACAAGGGATGAGAGGCATTTGAGTTACATGGTTTAGTTACATTTGGGTGATTTAGAAATTTTCTTTCTTGACCTATTCTTTTTGCCTGGCTATTCCTAGGCTTCCATTCCATCCTTTAGTCCAAATTGTGAATACATCCCATTGTGAATATCCCATACCACTCCAATTAATCCTGCTTATGAACATTCCAAACTCATCTTGAAGATATCTGGTCATAGATAATCAGAACCCATATAAATTGAAGAAAGCTGGTCATGAATAGTTAAAATGAAAATGATATATCTCAAGGCCAGCAGAGAAAGTCATGAACGGTTTCACGAATAACTGTTATAATTTGCTTCTTGGTAAACTATGCCAGAAGTTAGTGTTGAAAGACAAAAACAGTAATTTATTTCTTCAGAATCTGTGTCAGCACTTTAGAAAACCTCAGCATACAGGTGCTTTTTAATCATCTGTTGCATTACATTTGTTTAACCATTAACATCTAAAATCAGTCAATGGCCAAGGCCAGAACAATGGTGGAAGAGAGCTAACTATATAAGAGAGTAGATAGATGGAAACATAACTTGTTGGACCAGTACTTTAATACTTTACACTATCTAAATGTCCAGAAGACAAAAGCAAGAAAACTCCATGTGGGGAATGGAAATAATTTTTAATCTGATCATTCTACCAAAGATGCAAATAGTGCTTATAAATTATTGATGTGATAAATATTTTCTCAGCCTTAAACAACAGTATCTAAGGGTTTATGATGAGTTCATTTGAAAATTAAACCCTCAACTACTGCGGTAGTTTTATTTCTACCAGTGTTATTTTCCTTCAGTTACACATTCATTTTTTGAAAGTGAAGTTTTTGGTAGTAACAATATCTTTAACAAAGGGCTGACAAAAACCATTTCTACTGCCCTTTTTTCTTTTAGCTTAACATGCTTCATTTATAAGCAACTTAAAATCTCACTCACTCACAGCTTTTTAGCTGGGAATTGATTGGGAAAAGACTCCCTGTAAAAGAGGGAGCCCTTTATTTATTATTCATGGGCAGATTCTACATTTATGGTTTGGCCATAAACTGAAAATACCCTAAGAGTAAGCAGTTTTTCTTTTCTTTATCTTCTTTAGTCAGTGTCCTGAAGGATATGTGTGTGTGAAAGCTGGTGCAAATCCTGATTGTGGCTACACAAATTTTGACAGTTTTGGCTGGGCCTTACTGGCCCTATTTCGATTAATGACACAGGATTTTCCTGAAGCACTTTATCACCAGGTAAGAACAGAGAATTTGCCCATGTGTAAAAATGGTGTTATGCTCCTCCCTTCTAAAATAACAGTCAAATATAATACAGTTAATTTTATTAATATGTGGCGAATTTAAAGTCAGAAGAAAAGAGAACCAAAATATCAAAAAATATATACATATATGCTAACACTACCCAAAGCTGAGCTCTTATACATAAAATCTCATATAATCTGTGAAAGAATACTAGTGTCAGTACATATGTATTTTGCTTTTTGTCTGAAGACACTTAGTATCAGAGCTGTTGGATAACCCTCACCAAACTTACCACAAATGTCACTGCCCTATCCTCCTGCTTTGTAATAACATACATTTGATATCAACTAAGAGCATTTCTAAGTGCTATTTAGTAAAAAATTGAATTGTGTTCATATTCTTTTAATCAATAAGGATAAATCAGTGACTATATTTTGGATTTGTGATGTGTTCTTGTAACTTTGTAACTTCAAATTTTCTGATCAATCTTTTGTAATAATTATGAAATAAAAGATAGTTTGGGAATGTAAAATTTTGTGGTTTTCTATCCAAAAATGACTCATGTAAATGAATTATTATAACTTTCCCTGTAATTTATCTATAAATTCTTCACAAAAGCAGGTGTTCTGACACATGTAGAAATATTCCTGTTCCCCGGAGTTTTGAATAGAACTTATTTTTAACCTTTCTGTGATGTGTCCATGAAGTAATGACCTGAAGACAGTGATCTCCAAATACTCATTCTCTCATTAGATTATGCTTCATATATTTTATTATTTTACTGAAATATACTTTCCATCTTTATACTCTCCTGCTTTCTTTATTGAACATGAAAAGTTTATCTTTTCATGTTTTCTCTATTAATGAAGACATAAACATCAAATGCTAATCCTAAATTCATAAAATGACTGCATACTTCCATTGATTTGTACCATATTTTGGACTTTACATATATGTCTAAAAGTTGAAGAACTCTTTGCTATTTCTCCAGGTAGAACCCAAACTTAAACTGTCTTGTAAATGCATTCCACCTATAACTAAATTGTTTTCATAACAAAATTTTATTTAAAATCATATAATAGGGTCTCCCTGGTGGCGCAGCAGTTGAGCGCTGGTTTGCAAAGCTGCGCGCAGCCTCTGCAGCGCCGGTTCGATCCCCGGCTGCTCCCTGGCCACTGGAGGAGGGTCCCACATGGCGCGCAGACCTCTCCTGCCGCCCGCTGCTCTCCTCAGCCGTGTGCTTCGGTCCTTCTGCCTGCTCTGCTCCCCACTCTGGCTCTGGTGAATTCTCTCACCCTCCCGCGCTTCTGACTGTACCCAGTGCTTATATAAATAAATGAATAATAAATAAATAAATAAATCTTAAAATAAATAAATAAATAAATAAATAAATAAAATCATATAATAAAGAAAGGTAAATAATGCTTCACTCTTTTGTCCTTTTACACCTCTCCTTAGATCCTTTATGCCTCTGGAAAGGCCTACATGATATTTTTTGTTATAATAAGTTTTTGGTTTGCCTTTTATTTGGCAAGTTTATACTTGGGCATAATTGCTAAGGCTTACGAAGAAGAAAAGCAGACAGCTACTGAAAATGTGAAGACTAAACTAAAATATCAGCAGAATTTCAAAGAACTTCAAGAGGGAAATAAAGCAACCGAGGTATACATTTTTTTAATGTCTCTTAAAGAATTTGAGTTATCATCTTAAGGTTTTGGAATATTTTTGTCTTCTACTAGATGCTCCTATCTGCATGTGGTTTGTGATTAGAAAAAGTGATTTTGTTAAGATGGTTCACATTTGCTACAGATCAGAGTGTACTGTGGTAAAATTGACCAACACCTTTAATATATATTATATATATTAATATATGTGTATTTTATACATATATATGTATATTTTGTTCCAAAATGTATACTGCTACTGCTGATTAAGGTTTCTCCTAATCCCTACCAATTGCGGTTTTGCTGTTTTAATACTTTCAAAATCTAATTGCAGCTTCTCTTTAGGTGTCTTAAAAGTCCCAATTTTCAAGAAAACATGCAGGCTCAAAACTTACTGAGACCTAAATTCCACTCAAAATCTTAAACCATATATTTCCATTGTGTGCAGAGGTTGTTTGACTCAAGGAATAAATGTCTGTTAAACTAAAAAAAAAAAAAAAGTTTCTCCATACATATATTTAAAACTTCACTTTTTAATGTAGGTAGCATTTGTTAATATAGACACATCACAATTAACTTTGGAAATTTTCTATGTTCAACCCAAAAGTGATAGGGATTTCCATAATTTAGAAATCACGAAGTACTAAAAGTATGGATGGAAGTACGAATTGTAAAGGGAGAATAAAAAGTTCACTTTATTGGCTATTTCTTTCCTTCAAGAGGAAATCTGCTATGTATCATTATAGGAAATTCTCTTATCCATGGAATAACCAAATCCATGATTAGTATAATTTAATAAAGTTTTACTTTAATTTTCAATTATTTTAGTGTTATATTCAAATGTATTTTTCACATTTTTTTGCCTTACAACAAAATATTTTGTATACAAATCTGAAAATATTGATAGACGAAACATTTGAGAAATTGTGAAAATTATCTTTAAAAATCTAGATTGTGCTATAAGTCTGCTAAAAGAAAGAACAGAATTCAGGAAAGCACCAAGAAGTGTCTTTTCTGTATTCCAAAGGACCTGGCAATCTCACACCTGCAATTACCATGACTAGTCTACGGATAAAAGACAGATTGAGATATAAAGAACAGAGAATAGAAAGGAACTATACCTAGAACCTTTTATATAAAATTAATTTATATAAATTAAAAAATATTGGGAAAAATGAAGAACCAAAGTACACTCTGGCACTAAATGGAATGTATAGTAAGGGTGAGTAAGAGGTTCATTAATACCAAAGGTTCCAACTGGATTAACTTGCCTATATCTAAAACCCTTTTATTTGGTCATAATTAAGGAGTTCTAGAAAAGTCATTCTATTGAAAAGTAGGACCTGAGTCAGATCATGTAGGATCATACCAAATGACTAGGTATTGATAGATACTTGTGTCTGTGAGTTTTACAACATGCATACCATTGAAACAAGAAGCAATTATAGACCATCTGAAGAAAACATGTATAAAAAGAGTCTATTGAGTGTAGCCATTATATCACCCATGAGTAAGTCACAGGAAAACAAATTACAAAAGAAGCTTTCTGTGTCCAGAAATGAGTCTGGGGTCTTTTAGATTGAATGATGATGGTCTGAATAGCATGTGGAATGAGTAATTTGTTTTGAAGTGGTATTTCAAATTTCAAGGGCTACACACAAGTGTATTCAAGCACACAATACTTCTCTTATCCCAAAATGAGATGCCCTGTTAACTCTGCTTGTGAAGAACTTGGATTATTTCCTGATTTCCCAATATCTCTATTCATTCAACTGCTCTGGAACAAATAAAGTCTCTGTTTTAATTAAAATCTTTCAATTATAAAGAATTTCTTTCCATGGAAGAGTGCTAGAACATTTTGTCATGTGAAGGTTTTCTGGGAAGTAAGAGTGAAAACCCTTTTTATAAAATTTATTTTCTTTTCCATATATACACACACACACACACACACACACACACAAACACTAGAGAAACAATTTTTAATAAATGCAAACATAGTGTATCTTCATGAAGATAATGGTCTAATGGAGAGATTAACTATAAAATTATCACAAACACAAAATTGTAGCTCTAGGGCCATCAAATATTATATGTTTCCTGATGATATGAAATATGAAATGTAAAATATCACATACATTACATTCTTACTAAACCCCTGGCTAAGTCCAATAAACCTCTAAATCTGTGTTTCTCCAGAAAATATATTGAATTACACAAGACAATCTGCCAAATCAAGAATGTTGACAATGCTACAATACTTATGACCCAGTATCTTCAAAAACAAATCGCATAGAAAAAAATAAATTGAAATGACAATATAATCAATATATCTGCCAACTAAAAACAACATGTGGCTCTTATTTGTTTTTTGACTGGGACAAATCAACTATAATAAAATGTTTTTGATCAATGAAAGAAAGTTGAGCATGGTTGGGTATTGGCTAATATTAAGGAATTACTAGTTTTGCTGATTGTGATAATGGTGTGATTATTCTTCAAGAAAGCTCATTTTGATAAGTATATGACATGAAATTTGACTTAAAACATTTCATAAAAGAAATAGGGGGAAAGGAAATAGGTAAATTAGGTAAAAGGGATCAATTATATAGTGAAGATTAGAATTAGACTTACAATGGTGAACATAATGTGGTATACACAGATGCTGATTCATTATATACACCTGAAACTTATATAATGTCATAGACTAATGTTATTTCAAGAAAAATTTTAGTAAGGTAATAGATAAAAATGAAAAATATAATGTTATTAATTGTCAAATCTGGATATTGTATACTTGCTGGTACTCTATATTATATGCTACTAAAAAAAACTAAATGAAACTGTGGCAAGTGCAATACAAGACAGAACCATGGTTCTTCAAGAGCCTATAATAAAGGTGTTCTCTAAGTTGGAAAAGACTTTTGAGCTGAGATCTTGAGCTGACTTGAAAAAAGAAAGATTTGAGCTGAGATCTCAAGATCTCAAGGAGGAACAAACAGGGTGAGTCCAAGAATTAAAAAGAGAAGAAAGCTGCAACAGAGAGAGCAAGTCTGAGTCCAAGATGAACACTTCAGATCCTAATTGATAAATAATGAAAATATGACTTGATTCTTCCTTATTCATATATTCCCTCCAGAGAAAATTTAAACAAGTTGTAAGAAGGAATATTAGTCCATTTTCCTGTCTAATTTTAACAGCACACTATTCAAAATTCAGGCATATACCCTTACTAAACTCTAAACTCCCAAATAGATTATTGAATTATGATCCTATCAATTTGTTCTGTAAAATAGATATGTCCAATATGTGGGCATCTCAAAACTTTTGGAAGCTAATTGAGGTAAATATATTACTTGATCAACTTGTGGTTCATTGTATATTCTAAAATTTATTCATAGTTCGAGTCATTAGTAGAAAATTAAGCATTGACTATGTCAACAGTAGCATTATTATGCTCCCTACTCTAATCTCCTACACACACGGACAATTATTTCTACTGAATGGCTTTATGAAGGTATACCTGGAAAATCCCTATCATATCTTAATAGAAAAAGTATACTTCTGGTGGTTTTTAACTGACAGAAATTTGGAATTGTATAAAATGTAACATGTAACTTTGCAAATCAGGTAAAAAATATTTTCTGGAATAATCATGACTTAAGAGAATAGACTGAGTTTTTAGCTTACTTTTTTTAAAAAGATTTATTTATTTATTTATTTATACAAGCACTGGGTACAGTGCCGGGGATCTAACCGGCACTGCAGAGGCTGCAGGCAGCTTCGCAGCCCAGTGCTCAACCGCTGCACCACCGGGGGGGCCCTAGCTTACTTTTTCAATTAAAAAAAAAAGTAAGGGGGCAAAGATCAGTAGACCTGCAGGTGGAACTCAATATGTAACACAATTGATTTCATTTCCTCTAGCTCCATTGCTTACAAAGTTAGATGGGACTTGATTGATACTGAGATCTTAGTATCTACTAGGCTGCTTCAGGTAGACTGTGCAAAACTTGACAGAGTGTGCTGCATATGGACCATTGGTGAGCCTTAGCTACTAATTCCCTCTGTAATAAGGTGGCAGCATGCTCCAGGGCAGCTATGGTTATTCAATCACAGCCTCACTAATTAGCCCAAATATTCTTATTCACAAATATTCTCATTCTCTGTGTGTGCCAAATGTAAAATTTTGTAAAGTCTGTGGTATAATATCATCTACTCATTGTCAGATTCTTAATAGTTTAAATTTCAGTACAAATTTTAAACATGATCACTGGAAAAATTTAGGACTATTCTTATGATACATATGAATGCATAAAATTTGTAACAGCTATATCAAACTTAGGAGTTTTGAATTTCTTTCCAGTGTGATGATTCTCTTTTAACTCTATGTAACCACAGCAACACTGCAGAGGATGGATGTCTTACATTACCAAAGAGGCAGAAGAGACTGAAAATGTGACTCCTTTATGAAATTATCATATATGTTCTAATTAAAACAGCTCTTTTTAATCCATTTTATTACCTGATATTCCTATGAAAAATTTCATCATCACAAAACTAAATAATTTTGATTTTATCAAAAGTTTACAAAGTTATAAAGTTAAGATATACTTAATGAAAATCTTTAAGGTGTTAGACTATCACTTTTATTATTCAGTAGCACGTTTATCAGGATATTTCACAATAACTCTAAACTGTACATTGAATTCTTTGTTCATCTGAGTAATGCCACAGCTAGCCTCTAGTCTTTACTCATTTTATAGTTAACTTCATAGTGTGAAATGACTTAGTTGAGTTGCAAGTTACACACATTCAGTTTCCAAATAATCCTGATTCCTATTATCTTTAAAATGCCTATAATGTAAAGAGTAGCAAGTGATGGGACCCTGAAAGATTCCTGGAGGTAAGAATCAGCATTTCTAAGAAATTTATAAACCTTTATATAGTTATAATATTGGAGGTGTCAAGGGGAGAAGACATTATTGAACTCATCAAATTTCTTTTCACTCGAGACCACACAAATGGAAATGAAGAAAAGATCTCCAACTTCTATGATCACTTCTTTGGATATGATGGATGATGCTACCATCAGATATGAGGAAGGTAAATTAATAACTGTTAAGACCCAATGGAAGATATTATTCATATGATTTAAAGAAATTCTACAATTTCTTTGGAATTTTAGATGAAAATAACTAAAATTTAAAGAATAACATGAGGCTATAAGAATGAACAATATATAAGAATTATATGAACATAGTGTTTTTAACATTGGAAAGGGTGACCAAAGAGTGCCAAGAAATTTTATTTGTTTAGCATTGATAATGGCATAGAAGTGCTAACTTCTGGCTGAAAATAGATGTTGGAGTATATAGCATTAATGTATAAGGTCCTTTCTATGTTTGTTTCTGCCTTTTTTTTTACTTGTAACCAGAAACTATAGCCAACATTGAAATGTATTATTATGTAAAGCATGTAAGTCTAGAAATTATAAATCATTTGTTTTCTTGAGATCTATTCCTGTGTTTTGCTTCTAATGCACAATATGTCTTAATGTGTTTGCCTAATTGCAAGCATAAACAAAATATAGCGAATTTACTTTGTTCTGTTTATCAGTATAACATATTTCTGTTTACTAATTCCAAATCCAAAGTCCAATTTCAAACCTCTCTTTGCATGCAGAAGTCAAATTTTTCTATTAGTTAGAACTTAAGTAAACAATTTAATAATTTTTAATTTTTCTATTCTAACATTTCAGAATTTAAAAAATCCAGGAAGAGATGCCCATTGTGTTGGCATAAATTTGCTAAAACTTTCTTGATCTGGGACTGTTCTCCCTGTTGGTTGAAATTGAAAGAATTTGCCCATATGATTATAATGGACCCATTTACTGATCTCTTTCTCACCATATGCATTATTGTAAACATACATATTTTGGCCTTGGAACATTATCCAATGAGTGAAGAAACAAGCTGTGTTCTCAGCATTGGAAACCTGGTAAGGCTATCATTGTACATCATTTTCATTTGCAATTTCAACTATTCTTAAGTCATTTGCATTATATTACTTTATTTTATAATCTAAATGTGTTGCAAATGCATTATATTAAAATTGAATGGAGTTCTGTGTTCATGCTTACCCACCCCAACACCCCCTTCTTTGTAACTGTTCTTGTTTTGAGTAAGTTTTATAGCTAGAATTTAAAATTCTGTTATTTAAATTTAGGATTTTCACCAGCTGCTAGGGAGTTATTTATTTCCTTTCCTTCCCAAATTACCCCCTCTTGGTGCCACGGGCCCTACTTCACAGTAGGGCAGGTGAAATAACAGACACAAGTTCTTACCTGATGCCAGAATTCTGAAACCTTACTACAATTGCACCTGACCCTGTCTGCTCTAATCACCTGTCTTTGCCTTAGCTTGGAACTTATCATTTTGGAAAGGTATTTTTGAAATTCACCTATCATTTTTTTTACATACAATGCGAAAGGTAAAACAAATTTCTTGGATTTCAGGTCACTTTCGAATAAATGCGTATTGCTTAATTTTATTTGCTTTTATTATTGTTGTTTAGTACTAATAGAAATCATCATATTGCTACCAGCTTTAAATTATATATTTACTGCATACCAAATAGGCAATTTACTTATTTCTTCCAGTATAGTTTTCAACACACAATTTCTGTAAGTCTACTCTTTGGGGGTAGGGGAATCATATATATATAATTTTTTAAATTATTTTACAATTAAAAAATTAAATATCTTAACATATACTACATATCCCAACAGGAACTATTTCAAATAAAAATATTTTAACTATCAAATAGTCTTTCGTTTTCTTCCAGGGTGGCTTTTATTAAAATAATTTGAGATTCTATATATAGTGTCTAACATTAGATTGTTAAGTAAAAAGTATGAGTCTGTCCTTGTAATACAGCCTCCAAAGCTATGAAGGACTACAGAGGCGTGCCAGTAAAAAGCTACAATGTCCACATCTGAGAGTTCTTATCAGACTGTTAGAATCATATTCACATTCATGTGTTTGTTTTTATTTAGGTGTTTATTGGGATTTTCACAACAGAAATGATTTTAAAAATCATTGCCATGCATCCATATGGGTATTTTCAAGTAGGCTGGAACATTTTTGATAGCCTAATTGTGTTCCATGGCTTAATTGAACTTTACCTAGCAAATGTTTCTGGATTAGCTATTTTTCGAACATTCAGACTGGTAAGTATAATCCAACACCTAAATTTTATTATATGAAGTTTTATGTGTTTCCTCAGGCATAAGATGAATAAAATAGTAATACTGTCTCATTGGGACATTAGAAATAATAAATGAATAAATTCATATATGAAGACTTTAGAAAGTATCCAAGGAAATAGTAAGTATTTAAAGGAAGTAAACCATATATGCAACTTGAGATGGGGAAGCAGGATCAAAGTTACTAAGTCCCAGAATCTACAGTCCAGTGTGTAACTAAGGAACTAGAATAGGGTATTTCTAAATGTAGCATAAAAAGCTTAATGAAAGAAGATCAGTAAAGTCAGCAGAAGGTGATTATGAAAATTATTAAATAAGAATCAGTGTATGTTTGTAATACAGATTGGTGGTGAGACTCAGAAAATTGGGCAAGAAAAGAAAGTGATTAGATCGATATTTATGGAAATGTAAAACTGATAAATAATATATTGTCATATTCTGATAACATTCTGATGGAATGTGCAGGAATCAAGACAATTAAGTAGATTTGATCTTATCCAAATAATTCTTTAGAACCCTGTTTTAAATCCACATCTATAAACTTTTCTAATGAGCAAGGGAATTATATACAAGATATATTTATCAAATTTATGGTTATAACAAAAGTGGAAAATGCAAAATGTGATGAAAAGATAGCATCAAAATGTCTAAAAGGCTAGTAATACACTGAATTTAAGATGATTATGTTTTATTTATTTATTTATTTTTTAAGAGTTAAGTCTTTTTTTTTTGAAGATTTATTTTTATTTATTTATACAAGCACTGGGTACAGTCAGAAGTGCAGGAGGGTGAGAGAATTCATGAGAGCCAGAGCGGGGAGCAGAGCAGGCAGAAGGACCTAAGTACACTGCTGAGGGGAGCAGCAGGCAACAGGAGAGGTCTGCGCGCCATATGGAACCCTCCTCCGGTGGCTGGGGAGCAGCCAGGGATCGAATGGGCACTGCAGAGGCTGCGGGCAGTTTCGCAACCCAGCGCTCAACTGCTGTGCCACCAGGGAGGCCCAAGATGATTATGTTTTTTTTTTTTTTTTTTTTATAGAGGCATGTTTTTATTTATTTATTTATTATATTTGTTTGTTTTTTGTTTATACATGCACTGGGTACAGTCAGAAGCGCGGGAGGGTGAGAGAATTCACCAGAGCCAGAGCGGGGTGCAGAGCAGGCAGAAGGGCTGAAGTACACTGCTGAGAGGAGCAGCGGGCGGCAGGAGAGGTCTGCGCACCATGTGGGATCCTCCTCCGGTGGCCGGGGAGCAGCCGGGGATCGAACCGGCGCCGCAGAGGCCGCGGGCAGCTTCGCAACCCAGCGCTCAACTGCTGTGCCACCAGGGAGGCCCAAGATGATTATGTTTTACATTGGATAAATGTGAAGTCCTACTCTTGAGTTCAAAAAGTCAATATTGGTATTAAAAATAGTTGGGGAGGGCCTCCCCGGTGGCGCAGCGGTTGAGCGCTGGGTTGCGAAGCTGCCCGCGGCCTCTGCGGCGCCGGTTCGATCCCCGGCTGCTCCCCGGCCACCGGAGGAGGATCCCACATGGTGCGCAGACCTCTCCTGCCGCCCGCTGCTCCCCTCAGCAGTGTACTTCAGTCCTTCTGCCTGCTCTGCTCCCCACTCTGGCTCTGGTGAATTCTCTCACCCTCCCACGCTTCTGACTGTACCCAGTGCATGTATAAACAAAAACAAACAAACAAACAAATAAAATAAATAAATAAATAAAACATGCCTCTATAAAAAAAAAAAAAAAATAGTTGGGGAAACTATAGCACATATAAAAATGATGGGTTCCAGATGACTAAACTTACTGAAATATAGTGGCCAAAATGTGAAGGTAATATTGTGCTGAGTCAATTGAAATAAAAAAAAAAAAAAAACTAGTGAAAAGAAGGGAACAATTCATACTAGACTTAGAATACTGCGTTTGGTCTTCAAAAAGTTACTTTAAAAGGGCAATACAGGGCTTCCCCTGGTGGTGCAGCGAAGCTGCCCTCAGCCACTACAGTGCCGGTTTGATCCCTGGCCGCTGGTGAGGGTCCCACATGGCGTGACAGACTTCTCCTGCCGGGCCCACTGCTCCCCTCAGCAGTGTATTTTGTCAGTCTGCCTGTTCTGCTCCCCGCTCTGGCTCTGTTGAATTCTCTCACCCTCCTGCACTTCTGACTGTACCCAGTGCTTATATGAATAAATAAATCTTAAAAATAAATAAATAGATACATAGATAGATAGATAGAGAGAGAGAGAGAGAGAGAGATAGATAGATAGATAGATGGGCAATACACTATGGAAAATTCTGTGAAACTTGACATACTTTTTCAGTGTCGTCTGTATATTCAGAATGTGGGGAAATATCCAATGTATTGTGAACAACAAACAAAAAATAGATAGTTGTTTGACCAATTATTAAAATATGAAACTAGAGCAATTCAAAAGTGTATTAGTAGTATTATGTTGAGTAGAGAATGGAAATTAACACAACAGTAGAAGAAGAAATGTATGGATTTTGTGTGAAAATATATAGAACATGTCTGGTGCATTCAGAGTTGTACATAAAGTGAATTTTCATTGATTAGTGTTAATATTCAAAGCCGAATATTAAGAACTATATGTAAGGATATAATGCTGATAAAAATTTTAAACATGCATTGTAAAATAGTGACCAAACTTTCTGCCATTTGTTTCTTTTTCTTCTTGTTTTTTTTTTTTTTTACGTTGCTCTATTAGTTGAGAATTTTCAAGTTGGGAAAATACTGGCCAACATTTAAGATTCTGATGCTGACTATTAGTAAATCATTGGCGACACTGAAAGACTTGGTCCTGCTCTTGTTCATCTTCACATTCTTTTCTGCTGTGATTGGTCAGAAACTACTTGGGTTTTATTACCAAAAAAATGTCTGCAATATAAGCGAAGACTGTCTACTTCCTCGCTGGCACATGGTTGATTTCTTCCACTCCTACCTGATTGTGTTCCGGATCCTCTGTGGAGAGTGGATAGAGACTTTATGGGATTGCTTTAAGGTAGCAGGCCAGTTCAGTTGTGTTCCTTTCTACATGATGGTCATTTTAATTGGAAACTTACTGGTAAGTAATCCACACTTTCAAATTTTCTTTAAAAACTAACATAATGTAGTCTGATATCATTCTAAAGTGAATTTATGGGATTCAGTGGTTTTTAACTCTGCTGTTCCATATGGTGGCCTCTAGCCCATATGGCTACAGATCAGTTAAATTATAAATGGTCCAAATTGAGAGGTGCTATAAAAGTAAAATACTCACTGAATATAAAGTCTCATAGAAAAAAAGGATTTATTTTAAAATAATATTTTGATACATTTGGTTATATAAAACACATTACTAGTATTATTTCACTTGGTTTTTGTTTATGCTTTTAATGTAGCCATGTGATGTTCATCATATTTTTTTGGATAGCACTGTTTTAAATGTTTGCTACTCCATACAGCATTGGCATCTTGTGGTAGATAGTTAATCAAATGCAGACTTTCAGGCCTCCATCCCAGACATATAGAAGCACAATCTAAATCCTAGCAATATCTCTAGGTTATTTGTATGCATATTAAATTTTAAGAAGCATTTAAATATAATACTCATTGTCAAACTTGGCTGTACACTATGATTACCTGGGGAATTAATAAAAATATATAATGTCTTTAATCTATTCCCAGATTTCTACTTTTGTTGTATGTAGGCATAACCGGGGAAGTTTCATTCTAAGAAACAGCAACAGCTTGTTAAAGAAAATTGTTCTTATAGGAAACCCCTGAATATTTGCCTTTAATCATAAGTCATAGCAATCAAGTATATTTCCCAATAAAACTGAAAAAAAGTGCACAGACTAGACTCAGTTGTATCAGTACCCTTCCTCATTGCTTCTATTTCGACTCAGATATGCCCCTGTGTTATATTTACCACATTGGGATTATATTTGCATATCTACTTATATATCTTTGTTATTAAGTTCTGTGAGGAAGAGATCTGACTTTCTCTATTTCATCTCTATTTCATCAAACGAGTGCCTAAATGTAAAAATATTTCAATATTCTTTGCCTTTGTAACTATTTGTAAACTTTCTAATGCAACTGACTTAAAACAGTATTCTAACTTATAGAAATAAAATTATATATACATATCTGCATATATAACTCACAGAATTAAAGATTGATCTCATTTCAGTTGTTGTGATTCAGATATTCAATGAGATTATTAGAGGTAGCGCTATGTAGATCTCAGATCTGTTTTTCTCTATGCCGCTTAGTGATTGGTTGCCTCTGTTGGTCAGATAGCTACTAAATTCTAAAGCTTCATGTCTTCATATCATATCAAGTGTGACAGAAGAGAAAATTTTTAATCTTCCCTAGAAGCAAAGCAAATATCTCCTATTGTTTCATTAATTCTCCATCACATGCCCATTCCTGAACCAATCTCTATAGGCCAAGGTATGGATTTCATTTGTTGTTTATTCCCAATGCTGTGGAGTATATTAACACAGTTTATTTTGTTAAGCTACTTAGACCCCTCCCTTGGAACTGGAGATGGTATCAATTCAAACCTGAAGCATATAACTCATAATAGGATAAGGTTGACTTCCTAAATAGAATGTGGGTTTCCAAAACCAAAAGGAAGGGTCAATACACAGAAATGAATTCAAAGGCAAAAATACAGAAATGCCATGGCAATTATGTAATTTAATTTCTGGGGGTTTTTTTGTTGTTGTTTTTAAACTTCACTTTATTTCTTATATTCTTACTTTAACTGATCAGAAATTTCAAGTCAATATCAGAGAGATTTCAGGATACAATGGAGTTACACAAACAGCCATCTATAATTATTTGGCTTCCATATTGCTTAGCTCACTAAATGTTTTAAGATTTATTCCTCTCAATGGTCATCATGGTAATAACACTAATGTAAATACAGGAAGAAAAATAC
The DNA here is from genome assembly GCF_014898055.3 of Talpa occidentalis. NCBI lineage: Eukaryota > Metazoa > Chordata > Mammalia > Eulipotyphla > Talpidae > Talpa > Talpa occidentalis. Next base: position 98,310,657 of record NW_023603184.1, on the reverse strand, counting down.
AAGGAGAGCATTTGTGAGATTGTATACCATTTTACGCCATATAATTTCAATTCTCTGCGTTAGAGCTTTGCAATTTTACATTGACGCTTAGCATTGGTGCGAACAGAAGGCATTCTGCATTTTTTAAATTGAATTTTATCTTATTCCTCCAATAAAATTCCAACAGTGATTCAGAACCTTAAGTGGAAACCTCAAAAGTAATCATCTTAAATAAAAGCAAGTATTTATAGTGCTTTTTAAATAGTTCTATGCAATGTTGAGTTCTAGGCAAAATAGAGTTTATATTCAAGCAAACATAGGCTCAAATTCCAGTTAAATCATTTCTAAGAGACTGTACATATTAAATAACCTCTTTAAGGTTGACAAGCTTAAGTTTTAAAAGGATAGTGATAGAATAATATGTGTCTTGTATAGTCATTGTAATTTTAATAAAATCTTCTAGCATTCTGTATTTATAGACAATTATTTAAATTTCCTTAAGTTCTAAAAAACTATAACTCCTGAATATCCAGAATATTGTTATTTATTTAATGTATCCTTCAGTTAGATAACATTTCCAGGTGTTTTATCTGCATATAATACAATATTATAGCATTTTTCCCTTGTCCAAACCCTGCCACAAAACCTATTCTTTCATTTATTCCATAATGAATTAATTTTTTCAAAATATTTATCACCTATTGTGATAATGCCTAGTACTGTGCTAGTTGACTGTTTAAGAGAAAACACTATTCTTGGCCAAAAGAAGCTAATAATCATGAAATTTTAACCTTTTACAATTTTCCTTATTTCTCCATGCTCTAATACTTAACCAAAGAAATGAGGGAAAAGAACCAACTATCTTACATTATATTTGTTATTACCCTCTCATACTCCTGAACTCATTGTCCTTTGAGGTTGATGAAAGTGCTAGTAGTTCAGCTCCTACAAGGGCCATAGAACCCTAGATTACTTGAAAGTAAACCTTATTGTCAACTGAGAACCATCATACTAATGATGGTGAACCATCATACTAATCTCTGGGAGTATGGACATTTGATCATTGTCTTTTCATTCAGTTTTATTTTTTATACTCTCAGATTCAGTCAATGCAATTACAGAAAATGTGTCAACTGTTTAGATGATCTTGCCTATAAGAAACTTCATTTTTTTTCGTTCTTACCTAAAGAAATTTCCAATGTAGATCCATCTTCTACCCTATATTTTATTAGTAAACCAAAACTATAATAAAGATTAAGATTACCTATTTGACTTTTTCCTTCTGGCTTATTTCACTGAGCATAATTCCTTCTAGCTCCATCCATGTTACTGCAAATGACATGAGTTTATATTTTTTGATTGCTGACTAATATCCCACTGTATATAAATACCACATCTTCTTGATCCAGTCATTATTTTTGGGCATTTGGGTTGTAAAAAATTATCAGATGGTTTCACTTATGACAGAAATGTAGGGGAACCAAATAAGAAATCAGTGTAAAAAATAATAATAACAGTACAAAACAAAACAAAGCAAAAACAGACAATTACAAATCAGACATACTGCAGGGTAGGAGGAGGGAGAGGGATCAGGTAGAGGAAGGGAGAACAGGAGACTGTGGTGATGGTGCACAGGTGCCTTGGGGAAGGAAATTCTATGGGCACTCAACCTGAGGGGGTGGGGGGAAGAAAACATTGTTTAAAAAAATTTTTTTTTTAATTAAAAAAAAAAAGATTACCTATTTGATAACTTTATTACCTGCAACAATATTTCCATTTTTGGGCTTCCCCTGGTGGCCCAGGTGGTTGAGTACCGCACTGTGAAGCTGTCCGTAGCTTCTGCAGCACCAGTTTGATACCGGCCGGTCGGTGACGGTCTCGCATGGTGCGGCAGACCTCTCCTGTCGTGCCCGCTGCTCCCCTCAGCAGTGTATTTCTTCAGTCTGCCTGTTCTGTTCCCTGCTCTGTCTCTGGTGAATCCTCTCACCCTCCCACAAATCTGGCCTATACCCTGGTTCTTGTATAAATAAATAAATAAAAATCTTAAAAAAAAACCAATATTTTGATTTTTCCATACGAGTCTTATTTGAACTTCTCTGTTCCTAAGAGATATGAAGATCTAGGTGTAGAGAAAGAACTAAAAGTAATCTGTTAGGATTGAACACTGTATGGTGGGTAGTTCATATTTTCTCAGGTATGTATGTGCATAAGAAAGAGATATTATCAGAGCATGTGAGAACTTCATCTCTTCACAAAAATCCAAAATTCTGGAGGAAGTTTTAACAAATGAGTGCTTAAAGATCTTCATATACTTAATTATTTTATGCACACATAAATTGTCATAATTATTTTTTAAGAATGGATCTTAAAATGTGAAGAAATTAGAAGTAGGTAGGAAAATAATAGTTATATAAGATACATAAATACATATTTATACACAAAAATACATAAACATATATAAATATATTCTTAAACCTAGCATATGCCATTGAACTTTCCCTTTGAAAATAATGCATAAACTATAAATTAAATCTTCATAACTCAAATATTTGAAGAGCACAAACTTCTATAATAGGCAACATGCTCACATTATTAAATTCTAAGAATAATCAATATGAATCTTTTGTTTTAGAATCAAAAAATACTATCTATATCAAGATAAAAATCTGATACTCTGGAAACTGAACATGCCTTAGTCATATTGCTCAGTGATGGTGGTAAAGGCCAATCACATACTATCTTTGAGTTGAAAATAAATTTCAAGTAATAGGAATAAACCCCCAACACTCATCTTTCCTATTTGATCAAATTAATTACCACAGAGAGTCAATTAACCTATCCAGTACCTCTGCTTGCATATCACAATGAAAATTAGAGGTGGGTTTCAAAACTAGGAAGAGCTCTCTCCTCATGATATTCCTTTCAGGATTTGCAAAACCCTTGATAATGTCATTACATATCTTCCTGGGATAGAGCAGAAGGGAAGTCTACCACCTGGAGTAGCAATTCATGTTCTCAACTTGAGAGAGGCAGCTTGGCTCTGTGAAAGAACAAGCTTTGGATTGAGACAGACTTGAGTTCAGTATGTATCACCTTGATCTGACATCAGTAAGGCTTAGCTCTTTTATCTGTAAAAGAGAAACAAATGGGGCCTCACCTGGTGGCGCAGTGGTTGAGCGCTGGGTTGCAAGGCTGCCCGTAGCCTCTGCAGCACTGGTTCGATCCCCGGCCACCGGCGAGGGTCCAACCAAAAAAAAAAAAAAAAAAAAAAAAAAGAGAGAAACAAATGATATTTCACACAACATTAAAGTGACTTGTGGCTACGCAAACCCCTCACACAGCACCTGGTCCATTGTAGATGAGTAAGAACTGAATACCATTGTTGTTCATATGCTGTTTTCAACTCTCATGTTAGCTCATTTTAAGGATTTATTTTGTTTGAAAGGAAAAAATAAAACAAGATACATTAAACTTCATCTTATGTCCTCATTTAGATACTTTACCTGTTTCTGGCATTGGTGAGCTCATTTAGTTCATGCACGGCTGAAGCAACTGAAGAAAATGATGAATCAAAAAATCTCAAACGTGCAATGGCAAGAATTAAGAAAGGAATAAACTACGTGCTTTCTAAAATATTATGCAGAAAACAAAATGCTTTAAATGAAACCATGGGCAATGCAAAAGACAAACAAGTTAAAGAAAATATTTCTGATCATACGCTTTCTGAATTGAGCAATACCCAAGACCTCTTCAAAGATAAGGAAAGAAGTGGTGGCACAGAGAAAAATACAATGACTGAAAATGAGAGCCTCTCACTAATGCCCAGTCCTAGTGTCTCAGAAACTGTGCCAATTGCTTCAGGAGAATCTGATATAGAAAATCTGGATAATAAAGAAATTCAGAGCAAGTCAGGTGATGGAAGCAGCAAAGAGGTAAGATATTTTAATTTCCTTGTTGCATATTTTTGATTACTGCATTGTTGATGAAGAAGTGAATCAATGCTTAAGTTCTAGAATTAGTACCCATTTAATCCTAGCTATTCTACTCCTTGATTCTGATTTTGTTTTTTGCTCCTGATCAAATTGCTTTGACTTTATAAGCTTCAGTTTCCTCATCTGTAAATGAAATAAGATTTCTTAGAGGGAATGGAAGAATTAAGACAAATAGCTCAAGAGTGCACGGAACAATACCCAGTATATAGTAGGCACTTAGTAAACATTGACTATAATTATAAAATTCCATAAATTAATAACAGGCAGTGAGGGGTTAATAAAGAACATAGTAAAAAAATCTAAGTTTCAAAAATCAATGTGTACTTTCCATAAACCACTAAATTTTCCTGAGCTTTGTCATCTTTAAAATGTGAGAAATGGGAACTCTAACCAAGATGAAAATGCATACATATTGCAAAAATGAAAAATGATGTAAAAAATACATAAAATTTTAAAAAATAGTAATAAAATGTGAGGTAGGCAAGGTTAGTGCTAAGAGACTTTCATGCTTGCTTGCTAAAATGCTAAGATAATATATACATAATTCAAATGGACTAAAAGAAGAAAAGCTACCAGTTTGAATTGAATTGTGAAAAACTTTTAACTTTATAAAGCACCTGGCCAAAAAATAAAGGAGGGAGAGGTCACAGTTTTAGCTTCTAAACCATAAATCCTCCTGCGTTCAGTTTTACTGTCTTCATTTGCAAGTTGCATAATGTCTTAGTAGGAGGTGTGATTTAAGTTAGCTACATTTATAGGAATCACATGAGCACCAACGCCTTCTTGCTTTGGGCCTCACTTTTCTCTCATCTCATCACTCACAGGCCCTGCAGAGGAGCAGAGAATGTCTCTTTCCAGGTCCCCAAAGTCTCTGGCATGATCTTGTCTTTCAGATTTTTTCGGGTTAGGAAACTGCTCTCAGCAGGAACTTCTCAAATTGGCCTTCTAACAGGAATTAAGTTGGAATTATTCAAAATTCTTGAAGTTCCCAGTAAAGGCATCTTTGTTTTAAAGAAACATTTTCACTCCTTAGCACACCTAATATTCTCATTATTTTCCTTTAATTAATATTCTTAACATAAAACAGGAAATTTCCTCAGTAGCACACTTCTCCATCTTCATTGAGCTACATCTGCTTCTAGTAAAATAGCTATTTATGAAAGTAGATGTCAAAAAAGTTCTTTCCAATCTATTAAAGAGTCTGTGTTATGAAAACATAGGATAGATAGAAGATAACATGAATATTGAGGTTTAGGAAGTTGTCATTTATAGAGCATTATTTAGTCCTGTTGATTGGTTAACTACTCACAGGAGATTTATTCACTAATTGTTTATTATGACTTATTTACTTAGTATATGCTGCGTATTTAAGACACTGAGTATTTATGATGACTGAGTATTTAAGAAGTTGATCTACCAAAGCCAAAAATTTGTTATGAAATTCACATGCTCTGGGGCCTCCCCGGTGGTGCAGCGGGTTGAGCGCAGCATTGTGAACCTGTCTGCAGCCTCTGCAGTGCCAGTTCAATCCCCGCCGGCTGGCGAGAATCCCACATGGCACAGGAGACCTCTCCTGTCACGCCCACTACTCCCCTCAGCAGTGTATTTCTGTCGTCAGACTGTTCTGCTCGCTGCTCTGTCTCTGGTGAATCCTCTCACTCTCCCACACCTCTGGCCTGTACCCCAGCTCTTGTATAAAAATAAAAGAAATGTTAAAAAAAAAATATTTATTAAAAAAAAATTTACATGCTCTGATAATTTGAAGATACATTATACTATTGTTTCTTTGGTATTTAAACTGTCATAATTTTTTATTGCAAATATTTAACTGTATAATTTTTCTAACTATAACATCAAACTTTCCTTTGGTTTTGTAACTTGTTTTTTTCATAATAAATAAGGTATTACAGTCACTTTCTCATGCCATTAAGTAATCTACTAAAATACCATTAAGTAAGCTACTATAAATTTTGATCTTAATTGATTTATTTAAAAATTTGGAATAATATATACTTTCAGGGTTTTGGGAAAAATCTCATCAAATGGTGTAAGAATTCTAAAAACCCTAAATTATCACATAATGTGCATAATTTTCAGTTATTGAATACCCAAGCATTATAAAAGATTCATTTACAGTGTTTACTCCCAAATCAGTACATTGCTAGACTTTCACTAAAAATAAATAAAATATAAAGGGAACTTAAAAATTAAAGAACATTTATTGAGAATAATATCCTGCTGTATAGTTTTTTAAATTGAGCACCATAATATCTGTCAATTGGCCATATAATATCTGAAGCAAACAAAGTTTCCTAATTATGTTTCCTTGACACTTATTATGCATAAAAGGTAGGACAAAATATTTATAATTTCATTCTTTGTATGTTCTACCTAGTTCCTTAACTTTTAAGAATGAGAGTGGTTTGCTTCCAAAAGTTTTAATATGCCCACCTTGATTTTATTAATTAGAAGATAATTTTATAACCTATCAAATTTAGGATCTTAGCCATTTAAGGTAAAGTAAGCCATTTTAAGGTATTATATGTTATATATTCATTTTTAAATAAGGTAAAGGAAAGCAATGTGAGAAAATCATTTTAAGTAAAGGCACTAACATTTTTGCATGTTCAAAGCCATTACTACCATACTCTTAGTTTTTTAAATATCTTTTTTTTCTGAGTTAATATTAATTTACATAGTTCCATAAAGGTAGTATAGAAACTCCCCTTCAAGTATTGTTGCCATAGTGTGCCCACCACCAATGACCCCATGGACCTAGACATTCTCGAATTTCAGTCAAGAGCAAGGTGGAAGGACTCTCAATTCCTGCAACTAGCCATTTTCCATATGTTGGTACCACTTCCCCTAGTCTCTTCTTGGCCCTATTTCTTGTGCCGTTCTTCACTTCACTTCAGGATAATCTAGCATCAAACCTGTAATGACATACATAAGAATGTCTGGAATGAATTTTAAAGTAAAAACTATGTGCACAATTATTTACCCATCTTTTACATCAGGGGTGATTTATTCCAATGCTGCTCATCTAATTGAAATGCAATGTACTAGAACCTTGTGAATAACTTCAAGAAAGTTTTGGAACCAGCATCCTTTTAGAAATTGGAAACAGTCTATACATCTTTTGGGGATAAAAGTATTGTAAACATAATATTTATTTCAATTTAAAATTATTTTAGCTTAAATTGCATATTTTAAAATAATTTTAAAGGCTCTCAATTTGTGAAGATATGTACGTACTTTAATATCAAACATGAAATTGGCCTAAATTCTTTTAAACCTGATAGTAGTCTTTTGTACATAATTTTTCTTATTTCTGAAAATGGAGTAAACTTTTACTGCAGTGAGTAAATTAAACTAAGTTTTGGGGGGATTTATTTTTCAGAAGGTTAAGCAATCTAGCTCATCTGAATGCAGTACAGTTGATATTGTTATCTCTGAGGAAGAAGAAATGGTCTATGAACATGAAAAGTCAAAGCATTTTAAAAAAGGTAAGAAAAAAAATGTCCCTTTGGTCGTTGAATTTCTTTTAATTAAATAGTGCTGTAGATTATAACTTTAGCATTTATTAACTTGACAAAGCAATATACACACATGAATGAATATGCTTGCACACACACACACACACACAGAGAGATTCACACTGCATGTGCCTATATGAATACTGATAGAATCGTGCAATAAATGTCAAGGAAATAAAATTTGCACTCAGAAAAGAGGGACCTATTCCCAGAGAGTCTATTGTAGTAATTTAAAGTGTTGATTCTTTAAATAGACAGCCTGAGTCAAATACCATTCCACTACTCACTAGCTGTTTCCCTCTCTCTGACTCATTCCCTAATCTATAAAATGAGGATAATGCTAAGATTCACCTCATGGGATTGTTAAAAATATCAAATATACATGTATGTCTCTATGTGTGTGTAATCTTAGAAGAAAAAGATAAAATTTTTAAAAATTAAAGCAATCCAATCATCATCAACATTACCATCATCCTACTTCATAACTCAACTTGCAGAGTATAGTTAATGCAAAAAAGAACTATGAATAAGGTTATGTTATTGTTAAGATTGATTGTATTGATAATAAATATATTGATAATATTGATTGTAAAATGCATTTTTCATGCTGAAATAGATTCAAATTAAATTCAAATAAAATTTAATGTAACTATGTAACTAGTTATCATAGTAACTGATAACTATGTAACTTTGCATCAGAATAGAGAATGCTTTAGGAATAAAATGTAAAATTAGTGTAAGTAAACAATATTGGAAAAATGTATATATACAAGTGAAATAAAAACATCATGCCTCATGGAATGGAATCAGTATTTAAAACACTCATATGAAAACATCCATTAACTTTCATAGGAAAGCAAATCATATAATGATGACTTTTTATACTTACATGAATTTTAAGAAATGCATGAGATTTCAGTAAATGGGCCTATTCACTCAATATGTGTAACAAGCATCTCTCGATGACTTAAAATTCAAATTAGCTTCCTAACAAGATTAATAAAGAACTACAGGTTCTAGACATTGGACTGGAAATCATTAGAATGGCAACTACCAAATGTTCAATATTCTGATAATCAACATAAGAATCTGCTCTCAGGACTGAATTCTAGAACACGTATCATTCAAGACATTTCTTTCTTTTTTTTGTACCAAAAATGTATACAATGACACTAGACAAAAATCCTAAAATAAAATGTGTTGACTTTATTTTTTTTTTGCAGTAACATTGATTTATAGCACTGTACATGATTTAAGGGAATAGGTTCACACCTCTTCATACAACACCCACCACCAAAATACCCTTAGTCCTCCATTATAAACCTCTAGAATTCACTCCCCCTTGAATTCTACAGTCATATTTCTGGGGATTTTCATCTATTTTTACATCTGAGAAGTATTCCACCATGTATGTGTCCCATGTCTTCTTTATCCACTGGTTGGGCATGTTGGTTGTTTTCCTAACTTGGCTATTGTAAACAGTAAATATTGTAAATAGTGTTGCAAAATATTAAAATTCAACATATATCTATTTCTTTTCTCATCATTAGTTCTATTCTCAAACCTTAGATTTTTCTTATGCTAGCCCTCTTTACCAGAAGGTAGAGTTTAAATCTATTCACTTCTACATTACCCACAAAGTAATTCACAATCCAGGTTAGTTCCTTCAATAGTCTCTATCAAAATTCTCATTCCCACGCCACCTAAGAACTGGGGTTAATATAATTGACTTAAGTGACATTATACTCCCCTAACATCTCCTAACTATTTGTGTTTTAAAATGGTAATTCTTACTATGACTTGTGGCTCTGCAGAGGGTGAATTTTCAGGCATTATTCCAAAATGTGATCTCTGTGTGTGTGTGTTGGTGTGTTATAGGGGATAAATTCTATTCTCAGACTCTGTTCTTTGGGGTGAGAGCATACTCTAAGTCATCCATGTCTTTCATAATTTCTCTCCTACTACTATTATCAAACTCACAAGTTAGGTTTTTCCCTTTTTCAACCCTCCATGATTACAGTGGTTGCTATAGCAGGGACAAAAATCAAATGTTTATATATCAGAGACCATGTATTAGATTCTATAATAAAGAATTGTTAAGATAGAAAGATTAAGATATTTTTTACAGGAGTTTTTTAGATTTTTGTTCCTAACAGTTTCATTCGTGACAGGTTACAGGCAAAGATCTTCACTGGGCCAAATCAGTAGAGAATCCAAGAAGGGGAAAATTTGGCAGAACATAAGAAAAACCTGCTGCAAGATAGTAGAAAACAGTTTTTTTAAGTGCTTCATTGGCCTTGTCACTCTGGTTAGCACAGGTGCTCTGGTAAGTGAAAATGTGTTATGTTAATGGGAAAAATGTTTAATGAATGTTTTTCAATTCATAAATTCATGGGTCAAACTATTTTCCCCATAATACTTATCATTAACCAAATTTTGTATTCTGTGATTTTAGTTTTGGAAAATATACATTATGCCTTCTTAGAAAGTCTATACATGTATATATGCCTCATTCAATATTATGTAAATAGTGCAATTTCGGATGATATTATATGAATGACAGTGAGAAAAAGGAATGTTGGACAGTGAGAAATGGATACCTAACTATTTATTTTAATAAAATTTGAAAGTTTAATATATGTTGTATTGTACCTGTACTTAGGTACCTATTCAATAAGGTAAGAGAAGTGTTACATATCCTGTTAAGGATGTTTGAGCTATAAATATATTTACCCATTGATTAAACATTCTTAATTCCAGGAAATTATCTTGCAAATATCTACATAAGTATTAAAAGCATGTATAAGGTTAGTCACTTAAGAGTTTTGTTTGAAATAGCAAAAAGTGGAAAAGGAAAAAAAGTCCATAATAGGTGACTATTTGGATATACTATGTACAATCAATGTGGAATACTGGACAACCATTTAAAAATACAAACTGTCTACATGCTTAATAAGTGACACAGAGAAAGATCTAGAATGAAGAATGTGTCATGCTATATTTTATATAGGGATGGAAGAAAAGTAGGAATGTATATGGGTATTTACTTGTGCTTGATTAAAAATCAAAGAGTAGAGAATAGTTATTTGTGAAATATATAGAAGAGAGGAGATGAAGAGTCATGGTTGAGAACTATACTTGGGGCTGTATGTGTATTTCTTAAGTAAACTTAATATTGACATTTAGCCAAGATACTGAAAACCGTATGAATCATAAGTGTAAAGCATAGAGGAATTCACAAAGTGAAGGTACCTGTGTAACTACTGCCTGACAAGATATTATGTTACCTAGACTCCAGAACCATACTCTGATTCCTAAGTCACTTCCCTACTCTACACAAATAGCTAATTTGATCTTCAATTGCTACAGATCCATTTGACCCATCTTAAGATGAAGTAGGGGGTTCTGTGTATCTTTTTATGTTATTTTGCATTACTTACCTATTCAAAAAATAAGTACATATAATAAAATAAGATACTTTAAATAACTTTAAATGATATTTTAATTGCTTATGAAGATGCTTTTACTCCCTAACTTGTTCAATTAAAAGTAACTAATGCTATTATTATTTTATATTTACTTTTGTTTTACAGGTTTACAAGAATCACACAATTCTTTACATAAAATTAGTTTAATCCTTGTTTACTTTTTGACCTTGAATGCATGCTGACACAAGTCTACCTGAAGTCATTGGTATCTTAATGCCTATTTTGAGTGCTAAGATAAAAGCAACATGAAATTGCTTTGATTGATATTATCAGACTTTATATCCTCCACAGCAAAATTAAGATTAACCTTTTAAAATTGACCTTTGAAAAAACAATTATAATTTTCTTTCATATTCATGTTTCCCTCAGTTTATCTGATTATTTCTGCAGTACAGCAAAATTTATGACATTTTTGTTACAGTACTATGGATTTCTGGAAATACTTTGTTTCTCTCCTAGCAAAGAACATATCTATCTATAAATTGGCTACATGGAATGAAAGATAAGAAGCACATTAGATGTGACTAAAAGTTCTGTCTCTCGGAATGTGTTTCATCAACTGATTTGAGAGATGATTTTTGGATCACTACTTAGGCCACTTGTGACACCAAGTTTAGTCTTGATAAAATGTTCTCCATTCAGTTAATGATACCTGCTACAGCATGGGATCAGAAAATGATATTTAGGGAATATGTGATAAATACACACAAGTGAACCAGCAGTTGAACCAGCAATGGTGACATTGCTCACTATCTAGATATGGGAATTCATTTCCATCTTTGCTAAAAGAATTTCTAGAAATTACATGTACACTAATCCTGATTGTTTTTCATTCACAGGCTTTTGAAGATATATATATTGATCAGAGAAAGACTATTAAAATCTTATTAGAATATGCTGACATGATCTTCACATACATCTTCATTCTGGAAATGCTTCTGAAGTGGATGGCATATGGTTTTAAAGCCTATTTCAAAAATGGATGGTACAGGCTAGACTTCATGGTTGTTATTGTACGTATTTAAAATAAAAATTTAAGGACTGTTAGATTTACTCTTCCTTTTTACTCTTTTCTCAGGTAGCATTCCATTACTTACATCTTCCTTTTCCCTCCGTCCGTACATTTTCAGTCACCAACTTTCCCTTATTTCTTTATTTGTAATGTTTAACATCTTTTTTTTCTCATCCTAAAATTTTAAAAATTCAACACTTCATGACTGATTATCCCAACAGTCACATATGAACCCAACTCAAAGATGAGGCTTATTGTCCAGTATCCTGAAAATATCCCCATCCTAAAATCTCTAAATGTTGTTAACTTGACTTTTCAATGATATAGTCAGAATAAGACTTCTTATCATAACCTTCACCATTATCAGTGGTCCAAGCTACCAAAGCTTCTCATTTGAATGACTGCAATAGATTCCCAACTAACAGTATTGTTCCCACCGCTGCATGCCTATATACTATTCTCCACATGGCAATCAGTTACTGAAGTCAGTGGCAGTCACTTGTCTTCTGGAACCCTTTAATAAACACCCCATCTCACTTAGTGTAACAGCTAGGATCTTTGCAACCAAAGGCCCACAAGTCTCTACATGATCCAACCCAGCCTCTTACTGTTCTCCCTAACTTCCCATCCTGTTCTCTGTACTGCTTCACCATCTTATGATGCTCCTCATACCTAACAAGATTAATTCCTTCTTAGTACCTATGCACTTATTCATCCTTCCACTTGGAAATTCTGCTGGCTTACATCATTTATGTCTTATTTAAACTATTGAATTTAGGTCTTTCCTCACTACCTTATTTAAAACTGCAATCATCCCAATGCTTCCTTTCCTTTCTCTGCTTTCTCATTGCCCAAGCATCTGTTAATGTAATTTATTTATTGATTTTGCTTATAACCTTCTCTTCCACCACTAAGATAAGTTCAACTAAGGTGGAAATTTTTCTGTTTGGTTCCCTCCTTTGTTCCCTCCTTTATTCCCTGTACTTACAACAATTCCTGTCACACAGTAGGTGTCACTTTTTGTTAAATGAACAAATGGCTCCCTGTTATATAAGCAATGATTAAACCTTCTCAACCTGTAAATAACAACTTATAATATTTGTCCTCTGCTTTCTAAATTAATTTTTGTGGATTTACCAACTCTAACAACCACACTGCACCTACAACCCATCTTTCTGCTTCCTGACCACTGTTCTTATGTGTCCACATCCTTTTATGCTTACGTAAATGATGATATCCTCACTTCAGAGCCCACTTCAAGACCATCTCTTTAGTATAGGATGAAAAACAACAACTTTTTTATTTATGTTACCATGAAAGTACTGAAAATATGAAGATACAATAAAAAAAATCATAACTCGGGCCTCCCTGGTGGCACAAGGGTTAAGACACAGCCTATGAAACTATCCACAGCCACTGCAGCATGAGTTCAATCCCTGGTCAGGGAGCTACCCACATGGTGGAGCAGACCTCTCCTGACTCGCCTGCTGCTCCCCTCAGCAGTATATTTCAGTCAATCTACCTGCTGCTCCCCTCAGCAGTATATTTCAGTCAATCTACCTATTCTGTATTCCACTCTCTGGTGAATCCTCTCATCCCCCACACCTCTGGCCTGTACCCCAGTTCTTGTATACATAAATAAATAAAGCTTTAAAAAAAAATCATTACCACTTTGCTTGACGTCCATTAACTTTTATCATGCTTGAATCATTTTTATGCATGTATATTTATTTTAAAATTAGTGATTTAGTACACCTTTTTGTAATTTATACTTGTACAAAACAATATTCATATTCTCCTTGATCCCTCTCATCTGAAATCCTATTTTGTACATTGTCTAAACCATATTTATGCATGGGTCTATATAAATATATGCCAAACTTTATCTTAATAAATACATGTTATACTATTATTATATTGCAAATAATCATTAAATTTATCCTTAATCTAATATCAAGCTAGAAAATGATTATGAATATTAATCCTTGACCATAAAGTATGTCAAATATACAAATTTTTGTTTATCTAATTGATGAGATAAAATTTTTGTTTATCTCATATAATTAACAAATATTCCTATTAACAGAAACATTTTTATTTTCTCTTTTTTGAGGTTATTTCAACCCAAAATTAATTCCTTATACTTTCTGTAAGTCATTGGTGAGATACATTAAAATCTTTTGCAAATATATCTTTGTAGACTTTGACTATGTATCTTTCCCATAATAAATGCAGTGTGTTTTATAGATTGTTTTGTTTAAAGTTAAATTTAAATAATATTCACTTTTTTCATATATATTCCTAGGTTTTTTGTCTTAGCTTAATAGGCAAATCACGGGAAGGACTAAAACCACTTACTTTCTTTAAATTTCTTCGGGCTCTCAGAGTTCTATCTCAATTTGAAAGAATGAAGGTAAGACAACAGTTTATAAATAAACCTATTGGTTTTTATTTAGGATTAGTAGGTCTCCCTAATTAGTGAATTGTAGATGTCTTCTCAGTTTTAGTAACCAACATTAATGCAAAAAACATTTTATTACTTAAATATAGGGTAAAGTTCTGCTTGTTATTAAGATTTTAGGTCTTTATTAATTATAAGATATGGAAACTAAGCAAGAAACCCCATCAGTTGAGAAAGAAAATATAGTCTCAAAAAGTAACATCATTCAGGGCCTCCCCTGGTGGCGCAGGAGGTTGAGCACAGGGCTGTGACGCTGTCCACAGACTCTGCAGCTCCAGTTTGATCCCGGCCGCCTGGCGAGGGTCCCACATGGCGCAGCAGACCTCTCCTGTCTTGCCCACTGCTCCCCTCAGCAGTGTATTTCGTCAGTCTGCCTGTTCTGTGCCCTGCTCTGTCTCTGGTGAATCCTCTCACCCTCCCGCACCTCAGGCCTGTACCCCCTTTCTTGTATAAATAAATAAATAAATCTTTTTTTTTAAAAAAAAGTAACACCATTCATAGTGTGATATAATTTCACAATACATAAAAATGCCAAATCATTATATTGTACATCAGAAGCTAAAAAAAATCTAAAATGTCAGTTATACTTCAATTTTAAAAGGAATGCCATGATAACCCACATGGATCTATTGTTATCTCAATGTTAAGTACATACTTGACAGAAAATGAAACTTTGATTGGTTAACTAACTAAAATTGTAAGAACATTTTACACACTAAGTACTTATTTATTAAAATAAAAGTTTGAATTTTAAAGTAAATTTACTTCTTTTAAAGTCACACATCACAGATTATGAGTGCTTACCAGTCCTCCCTCCCATGGATTTTTTAAAATGTCTTTCTAAAAAATGTTTAAGTATCATTGGCTTGTAACACTATATAGTTTCAGGTATCCATCATAATGAATCATATACTGTGTTAAAACCTCTTCTGGACAATATAAGGTAATCTATATAAACCATATGAAATGGTCAATCTTTGTTCAATCTTTGGAGTCCAAATCTGTAATTGAAGTCCATATAATCAAACCTGACGGTGGTAAAATAGTCTTTTACCCCAAGTAGTATAAATATGCATAAAGTGATCAAATGTATGCAGAAATAGCAGAAAACAGTCTAGTTTTACCTTTTATTTCATAACCATACATTTATGTTTATTTGCATTTTCCATTCACATAGATTAATATTAGCCTGTCTATTTGATTAATATTGCAGGATATCACATATTCAATGTAGGTAGCATCCAATAAGAGAATTATTTATGCTTAAGATGTATATTGTTTAGTTTATACACTGTATGTTAATTTAAACTGCCAATCATTAAGCCACATATAACTCTTAAATTCTTTCCATTTTGTTGAAAAATTAATGCTTTTTTGAATCTCAAAATCAGAGTGGTTATTATAAATCCAAATAGAAATA
This sequence comes from Talpa occidentalis, assembly GCF_014898055.3. Classification (NCBI taxonomy): domain Eukaryota; kingdom Metazoa; phylum Chordata; class Mammalia; order Eulipotyphla; family Talpidae; genus Talpa; species Talpa occidentalis. The sequence goes on along the minus strand of NW_023603184.1, from coordinate 98,294,769 downwards.
TAATAATTTAAAATATATATTTTACTAAAAGCATAATTCTGATATTTTAATAGTACTATTTTTATATCATATAATAAAATATGACTATATGATATGCATGTATTTATATATACAGTATTAACTATGTTAATTATATTTTAATATATAAAAGTGCATGATAATATTTTATAGTAACATGAATCTGTGGGTCACTCATATTATAGAACTAAGTGTGATCAATCTGTTTCCCAAATGCATTTGATTTGCTGATATTAGGAAAGAAACTTTTTGAGTATGTTGTGAATACAGAGAAACTCAGTGGCTATATTCTGAGAAAACAAAAATCTAAAATATTCATCATAATTTATATTATAACATATAAACTTTTGACAATATTATGAAGATCTACAAGGTATTGATATTACCCAGTGATTTCAACCCCAAATAAGAAGGAAAATAAGTTAAAATGGAATTGCAGAGATCTGTAAGATTGAGTTTAAAATAACAACACAGCAAATTTCCCAGCACAAACAGTATAATGATAAGGAAATTTGGGCCTTCCTGGTGGTGCAGGGGTTAAAGTCTCAGTGCTAGCAAACTATCACCAACCACTGCAACATGAGTTTGACCCTTGACCTAACCCACATGGCACAGCAGACCTCTCCTGTCTTGTCCCGCTGCTTCCCTCAGCAGTATATTTCAGTGCATCTGCCTGTTCTGCACCCAACTCTGTCTCTGGTGAATCCTCTTACCTGCCCCGACCCCACACCTCTGGACTGCACCCCATTTCCTGTATGCAAAAATAAATAAAAATAAATCTTTAAAAAATAATAATAGGGAAATTTTGTACAATATTCTCGGGCTTTATACTACCCATGGCCTATTAAATCTTAGCTGCTGAGAGGTGGAAGAAATGGAGAGATGCTGGTCAAAGGATACACACTTTCAGTGATAAGTTCTGGGGACCTAATATAGAGCATAATGACTATCATTAATAATACTCTCTTGTATACTTGTAGATTTCTGAGAGTAGAAATTCAGTGTTTTCACCACACACCCAAAGGTAGCTATGTAAGGTGATAGATATGTTAACAAGCTTGATGATAATAATTTCACATTTTAAATGCATATTAAGTCATTGCCTTGTATACCTGAAAAATATATTATCTTTATTTTTCAATTATACTTCAATAAAACTAAGAAACATATATATATATATATGTATGTTAACACACACAAATTAGATAATGAATGTAATAAAATAAATTCTTCTTTATTATTAAAAACATCATGGGATAATATCAGGTTATTTTTTCCTAATTAATTTAAATACAGAGGGAAGAAGGTGTGCCCAAACCAGCAATTTGTCTGCCCTCGATTTAGAGAAAAGTAAGAAGAGATTAGCTAGGGGAGCTCCCTTTTTCAGATATTAAGCACTGTACTATTTGATGTCATACAATCATTTGAACATCAATGACATGAATAGTAGCCACTGGCAAGCAAAATCAGCTAAAAAGCAGCTTTGCTTTGAATCCAAATCTCAAGCTTAATCTTATCTCCTGGAAGTTCTATAGTTAAATTATCTCTGAAGATATATTATTGAATAAGGAAGCTACTTAAATTAAAAATTATTGTCTTATATCTTTAATAAGCTTCAGCTCTTGGGTGCTCTTACTACTCAAATATTTGTCAACCATAGCCATTGCTTTTATTCTTACATTTGTGTATATTTTCTAATAGTATTTTTCCATCACTGACATCATTGGGCATCTTAAAATAAAGTGTCAACAAGGGTCTGTGATTGAGCTTTATAAATAAATTTCTGTTATTGAATGTGCAATTAAAAATCAAGATGTTAATTGAAGGTCAGAAAATTGCTTATAAGGAACAGAATTAGAAATTCTAATTGTAATATTGAATAAAAGAAGTTGAGAAAAAGGAGACAGTCACTATAGATTATTGCTCTCATTTATATATAATGGTGGAGATATTTTCCAAACTTCCCACTCTGGAGTAGCTTATCAGTGATAGAGTTTAGTGAGGTGGATGAAGGTTTGGAAAGGTACCACTGCCCATTCAATGTTTTTGAAGTAATCTCTTTTCTTGGCTTCATTGATCTGAAATTTCTTGGCCTTTCTCTTATTTACCTCAACACTTCTTCACAGACTCTTTTGTAAATTAATCCCAAATATGTTTAGAATTCCCAAGACCTAGGCCTAGGCCCATTTACCTCATATTCTAGTTTTCTAGATAATTTCATGAACTCACATAAGTTCAATTGTCTTGCCCAATATAAGTTGATAAATGTGTTCAATCAATGAAATTATTACTTACTCTAGTATTTAAACTAACCATGTTTGTTGGCTTTTAGTGATTTTAGGTGTACAAATTTTGAGAATATCTGTATATTATTTATAGAAATTTAATTGTTATTTCAGTTGTTCATATACTATTATATCACCTATTAATTCTAGAGATGAATTTTTTATTATTTCAGTATGATGTTAGATTAATATTTTCTATTTGATTAAAATACTTTCACATTTCTTATCTGGAGTTTATATGTTTTTTTTTTTTGTCTTTGTTTTTTTGTGCCAGGTGGTTGTGAGAGCTTTGCTAAAAACAACTTTACCTACTTTGAATGTGTTTCTCGTCTGCCTGATGATCTGGCTGACTTTTAGCATCATGGGAGTATACTTATTTGCTGGCACTTTCTATAGCTGCATTGACACAACAAGTAGAGAAATACTTTCTGTAACCCAAGTCATGAATAAGAGTGAATGTGAAAATCTTGTAGCAGCTAATAAATCCATCAAATGGGAGAACACAATAATGAATTTTGATAATGTTGGCAACAGTTTCCTTTCATTGCTTCAAGTAGTAAGTTCACTTATATCTTTTTAATTATATGTCCATCCATATTGTAAGTGAGCCTAAAGGAAAAAGGTGAATGATTAATAGAGTGGGTTATAAAATATTTTAGCAATTGTGAAATACAAGATACATGTTGTGGAAACTACCATAGTAGTCTAATTTGGAGAGACAAAAGTGAAATACAGCCTCTGCTCTATTGGGAGAAGGAAGGGAAATGAAGGTGAGATTAACAGAGGAAATGGCAAGTACTAGTCAAACATATATCCCTTGTCACTGATCAGGTAATAGATTCACACTTCTTTGTTCTGAGAGTACCAAACAGTAGGTTACTACTGCTTTTTTTTTTGTACTTAATATAGCAATTACATATATATATATAGCAATTATAAATGTTATGCTCAGACAGCATGTATTTATTTACCTCTATAGAACCTTAAATTATTTTTGAAGTTATTAACAATTAAGCTAAGAAGTTGTTAACAGACAACATAAATATACTAACGAAAATGGCGATGATCTCAGTTACACAGTATATTGAATATGGCCAGCCTTACTAATCAAATATTTTAGTATAATAATTATAGCTTTACATTTTATTTACCACGAAGTGTAATATTTCCATAAGATTTAAAGACGTGCCATTTTTTACAGGCAACATTTAATGGATGGATGGATATTATGTATGCAGCAGTTGATTCTGTTGGTGTAAGTACAATATACTCTTAGAGCCTTTGTTAAGATTCAAGCAAAGTCATTTTTTTCCATTTTTATTGAGAAATTGACCCACATCACTGTGTAAATTTTAGGTTTATTACATAATGGTTTATGTATATTGTGAAAGAATTGCCACATTAGGTTCAGCTAACACCTATTTTTTCATATATATAAAATAACAAGAAAAAAGAAAAGAATAAAAGGAATTTTTTTCTCTTTGTGATGAGAATAAAACACTGAATTTACTCTCTCTATATATCATACAATAGTATTAGCTAGAGTCATCATCTATAATATGGTGTACATTATTTATTATTTATTTATTAGCTATTTATCTTATAACTGAAAATTTCTACCTTTGACCACCTTTCTCTATTTTCCCCTCCTCCTACCCTGAACCCCTGGTAACCATGAGTCTGATTTCTTTTTATGTTAGTTTGGTTTTGATATTATTTTGTTTTGATTTTATATCCCACCTATTACTGAGATCATACAGTATTTTTTTTTCTTTGCCTGACTTTTTTAGCTTGGCATAATGCCTTCAAGGTCCATCCATGTTGATGCAAATGGTAGCATTTCCTCCTTTTTATTACTGAATAATATTCCATTTTACACACACACACACACACACACAGAGTAACTTCTTTTTCTATTCACCCCACTGATGAACATTTAAATTTCTTCCATGTCTTAGGCTATTACAGATAATGCTGTTATGAACATGGAGGTGCAGATAACTTTTTGAGTTAGTGTTTCATTTCCTTTGAACTATTTCCGGAAGCTGAATTTCTGGATAGTTGGTAGTTCTATTTGGTAGTTCTATATTTAATTTCTTTTTTTTTTTTAATAGAGGCATGCTTTATTTATTTGTTTGCTGGTTTGTTTGTTTTGTTTATACATGCACTGGGTACAGTCAGAAGCGCGGGAGGGTGAGAGAATTCACCAGAGCCAGAGCGGGGAGCAGAGCAGGCAGAAGGACTGAAGTACACTGCTGAGGGGAACAGCGGGCTGCAGGAGAGGTCTGCGCGCCATGTGGGACCCTCCGCCGGTGGCCGGGGAGCAGCCGGGGATCGAACCTGCACCGCAGAGGCCGCGGGCAGCTTCGCAACCCAGCGCTCAACCGCTGCGCCACCGGGGAGGCCTATATTTAATTTCTTGAAGGATCCTCCATATTGTTTTTATACTGGCTGAACCAGTTTATAATCCCATCAACAGTGCACAAAGATTCAGTTTTCTCCACACCTTTAGTAACATTTATTATTGCTCATCTTTTTGATGATGGCTATTCTAACAAGTATGAGGTGACATTTTGTTGTGCCTTTAATTTGCGTCTCCCTAATAACTAGTGATGTTAAGTATCTTTTTGTGTACTATTGGTCTTTTATATATCTTCTTTGAAAAAATGGCTGTTCAGTTCCTTTGGCCAATTTTAATTGGGTTATTTGTTTCTCTGTTGTTGAATTGTTTTTATATCTTTTGGATATTAACCTTTTATCAAATACATACTTTGAAAATATTTTTCCCATTTCATATTGTCTTTTCACTATGTTGATGATTTATTTTGCTATGCGGAAGCTTTTTAGTTCAATGTAGTACTACTTGCTTATTTTTTATTCTGTTGCTGTGCTTAAGGTGTCCTATTCAAAAAATCATTACCATGACCCATATCAAAGGACTTTATTCCTGTTTTCTTCTAGGAGTTTCTTGGTTTCAGCTCTTACATTTATGTCTTTAATCTACTTCAAGCTAAAACTTTTCTTATGGGATAACATTGGTTTACAATACTGTGTATGATTTAGAAGTGTAGGATCAGCCTTCCAGGTGCTGTTACCACACCACATGAACAACCAAAAACACTCATAGTGTTCCTCCCCATTTGCTCTACTCTTCATCCCCCTTTTCTCTGGTAGACTAAGTTCTAACACCATCTTTCTGACTTATTTCACTTAGCATAATACCCTCCAGTTCCACCCATGTTGTTGCAAAAGGACAGGAGTTTATCTTTTTGTATAGCAAATAACAAAAAATAGGCAAAAGAGCTAAATAGACACTCTTCCAAAAAAGACATACAGATGAGCAACAGGGAAATGAAAAAATACACTCATCACCATTGTCATCAGGAAATAAAATAAAATCAAAACCACAATGTAGACTGGTCCAGACTCTATGGAAAAACCATTATGGAGAGTTCTCAAAACATTAAAAAATGGATCACCATATGATCCAGTAATTCCACTCTGAGGTGTCTATCCAAAGAATATAAAAACATTAATTCAAAGGGATAGAGGCAGCACTATGTTCTTTGCAACACTATTTACTATAACCAAGCTATGGAAAAAACCTAAGAACCTACAGTCAGTTTAGTGGATTAGGAAGATGTGGTATGGAATACTATTCAGCTGTAAAAAAAAAAAAAAAAAAAGCTCAACCTAGTTTTTGTGAATAGTATGAGATATGGGTCTAGCATTCTTTTACGTGTGAATACCTAAGTATCTCTGCATCATTTATTGAAGAGTCTGTCTTTTATTGACTCCCTTGTCAAATATCAGTTGACTGTTTATGCTTGTATTTGTTTTTGGGCTCTTGATTCTGTTCCATTGATCTGTTTCCCCATTTTTATGTCAGTACCATACTGTTTAGATGACTATAGCATTAACTTTATAGAATAGCTTGAAATCAGGACATTTCATGCCTCCTGAATTGTCCTTATTATTTCTTTGGTCAAGGAAAGTCATTTTTACAATTCAACAACACGATACCAGCAGTAACTACATAATTAACATGATAAAAACAAATGCAATGGAAGACTGTAATTATATACATTTCTGATTGAGCATTTCATGGACAATGAAATCCTTCCAGGATTATATACAATGACAGAACCCAAACGGGCCCATTTAAAGCATTACTAGACTTATAAAAAAAAGATTAAACTAATCTAATAAACTTTAAAATCCAAATAAGTAAAGCAATACTCTCTCTTCACCAAAGAGCAAAAAGAAAATAAAACCTCAGTTAGATTTGTTGGATTTTCCAATCATTCCTATTTTTATTAAATCCTGTATTTTTAAAAGTCAGTATCAATATTTTGCTTATTTTTCACTTCAAAATTTTTATTTGTAGACACTATTTTTAGAGCTGTTTTAAGTTTAAAACAAAATAGAGAGGAAAGTACAAAGATTTTCGATATCCCCCTGGCCTCACAGTGCAGAGTCCTCCATTATTAACATCACTCATTAGAAAGGTACATTTCTTTTAAACCAAGTATGAACGGACATTACACATCATAATCACAAGAAGTCCATAGTTTACCTTAGGGGGTCTTTGGTGTTGTACATTCTGTGAGTTTGGACAAATGCATTATGGCATATATGTAGCATCATACTGTCATAGAGAATATTTCACTGCCTTGAAAATCCTCTATGCTGTGCTGTAATTTGCTTATTTTTTTAACAACTTTTAGATAAGCAGGCAACCTCGTTTTGAAGATAACAGCTACATGTATTGTTACTTTATCAACTTCATTATCATTGGATTATTTCTCCCTTTGAGCATGCTGATTGGTGCTATCGTTTCTAATTTTAACAAGCATAAAATAAAGATAAGTATGATTATTCTTTTTTCATCAATGCCTGAGATAATCAAGCACATTTGTAAAATGTCCTGCTTCAAATAATTAATTTGGATTCAGCTGGATGACATTTTTATTTGGTATTTATCGAAAATAATTATTGATGTTTCTACATATATATGAATGCCACTAAAATGTCTAAATTCTCATTGTTTTTCATATTTAAATGTAGAAATTAAAAAATACAAATGTTTCTGTATTTATCCTTGTAAATAATGAGGTACTAAAGAATAATCTGCACAAACATTTGAATTTCAAGGAAAAGAAACCATACTTTTTTACTCTGATATATTCAAAGCCTTCAAAGTCATAACCAACATAGTCTTCTCTATCATTTGAAGTAGCTTTTTCTGCCTGAAGTAGAGAAATTCATAAATTCTATTTGGATGGCCAAAATAAGAATGTTTGAGAAGAATAAATAAAAATCCAGTAAAATTTTTTGGTATTTGGTGTCATCTCCATGTAGACTCCCATCAGGGCTTCTACAAATGTAAAGCCTTAAAAAAAGTGTGAATTTGTTTTAGTCAGAAGCATCTTTCTATTAGGTGTAGCAAAGCCTTCTGAGAAATCAAAGAGAAGAATAGTTTAATTTTTGAATTCTATTTATAGCATTGTCATCAAAGTTTAGTCATGTACAAAATCTGGTAAACAAACCATACTGAGTCTACACTAATCAGGTGAGATTAGAGAAATCAGTGATCAAATATGCTTTTGATTGGATGCTTCTGCTTCCTAACGACTTAAACTATTAATAGATGGAATAACATTGTAGTATTTGCTTGTGGGCTTCAAATTGGTGACCCCTGTGAATACTAAGAGATGAACTCTTGAATAGGGAAGTAAGTATTCCTAAATCCTAGATTAATACAGCATTAAATATTCACCTTTTATTCACTTCATCTATTTTGTATAAGATACTGAGCACTAAAAACATAAAAATGAATAAACCTTAGAAAGTAATATGAAGAAGCATAATATTCATAAAAATTATCCTCCAATACATTTTGAAAATAAAGCAATATATAAACATCAAAATTGCATATATGACCAATTATATCTTTCCAACTTATTAAAGCAGCTGTACCTTAGCTTTTCAGTGTAACCTTTCTTCATAAATTTTTCCCACTGTTTCTCCTTTGCCTCTCTTTAACAAGGGGTTGTCCTTAGGATAAAAAGTTAAAATAAAGATTTATCACACAGAGAAAAATGCATAAAAATTAATTACCAGTTTATGTTCTATGCTTTCTATGTGGATTTTAGTACAGGAAGTCAGACATGCTCAAATGTAATTTTGTTGCTTGATTTCATTGCAGTTAAGCCTCTTTTTACAAAGATTAAATCAATTTTTTTCACAATGCATATTAATATAAAGTGAAATTTGTGTTTTATGTGATCTTTTTCTTTTATATATTTACCAAGGAGGCTCAAATTTCTTTATAACAGCACAACAGAAGAAACAATACCGTGCACTGAAGAGACTAATGTATGAGGACTCTCAAAAACCAGTACCTCGCCCAAGAGTAAGAAAACATTTGGTTTTTTTTTAAGTTTCAAAAAGTTATTTTTCATGTTCTCTCTTAAAAATGAAAATGTGTTTTTAAATCCTTAACAAGTTTTTAAAATTTTATGTTTCCTGACAAAGCTTTTGAAGCTCTTGTTTGTTTATTTTTACTGTTAGCTAATATTTAATTATAGTTTGGTAAAACCTTACACATTCACTTACACTTCTGTTTATTCTGGGAAGTGGTCGAAAATCTAAATGTGTGTGTGTGTGTGTGTGTGTGTGTGTGTGTGCGCGCGCGCTCGCAAGCATGCCTGTTTATTTGTGTATCTTATTAATGAGACAACTATGTATGTTTTCTTCTCCACAGAACAAGTTCCAAGGATTGATCTATGATTTGGTAACAAGTCAAGTTTTTAATATCATCGTTATGATTCTTATCTGTTGTCAAGCAATACCCATTATGCTACAAAGTGACGAACAGAGTTCAAACATGGACATTGCTCTCTACTGGTTTAACTTAATCTTAGTTATACTATACACTGGAGAATGTGTACTGAAGCTCATCGCTTTCCGCTGTTACTATTTCACCATCGGATGGAACGTTTTTGATTTTATGGTAGTCATTTTCTCTATTACAGGTAAGAACTTATTTATTCAGATTTTCATTTATAGTATAGGAACCAGGCAAACTCTTATAGTACATATCTTCTGAGATGAAGTATCAAGAAGCAAACAGGTAGGTACCCTTTTTATTTCCAATAGGAATGCCTCACATTTTTTAATTCATGCATGTATATATCCCTGAAAGATAAAATATTTAAGTATTCCTTGCATTTATTGCATAGACTTGACTTTACAGCCTACCAGGTAAATACTTAATTGCCCTTTCAAGTATATCACAGATGTTATTTTTCCAGGATGACACTCTTATCTTTATATAGCCTCTCATGCTCACCATAATTCTCTTCCCTCTAATTTCTAAAGGCATTTGCAAAGTTCATAATACCAAAATTCTAGATTTTAATGAATTTGTCACTAGTTTTCCTCTGGAGATCTCAGTCTTACATTTAACAAATACATTTGATTTGTTAAATGTATAAATATTTTATATACAAATGTAAATAAATATTATTTATTTATTTTATTATTTTATGTACAAACAATTCAGTAGTAAACAAAACAGGCATAACTCATGTCTAATCAACATCTATAATTGATTAAGGAATACAATTAGCTAGACAGTTTATTTTACTGCAGTGCCATTAATATTTTATGACAAGGGAAGAAGCACAAGGTGCTGCAGCAGCACAATAAAGTGAGGAATAATTAATCAGTAAGTAGAGGTCAAAGAAAACTTCATGGAAGAAACAAAAATCTAAACAGTTTGGATAAGGAGGTAACCAAGTAAAGAATCTAGGATAAAAGTATATTATACAGCTATAAGTTTATTTTCTTCCTCCTTGTAAGATATATGCTAGAATGTAAGTTCCATGAGATTTGAGACAATATTCAAATGTTTATGGATAAAGAAATAGTGGAATATATACTCAATGGAATACTATGCAGCTATTAAAAAGGTGAAATAGTGCCTTCCGGGACAAAGTGTATAGATCTTGAAGTGACTGCTAAGTGAAATAAGTCAGAATGTGAAAGACAGATAGTTTCACTCATCTGTGGAATATAAGAAACCAAAGCTAACCAACTTGCAAAAAACAATAAAAATAACTCTTAGATTATGTGAAAAACATACTGGTTAGCAGAGGGGATGGTGTGTGGTGAGGAAAGGGGGTAAAGATGGTAAGGTGATAGCAAATTAGCCTCTGCAACTTTTGTGGAGAGTGAATGAATCAGGTACACACATGAAGATGTGAAGTACTCCTAATATTATATAGTTATGGAAACAACTAGAAAAATCAATAAAATTTGAATAAAAATATTTAAGTATTTATAGTGTCAAGCACTATTCTATATAGTCAATAATAAAAAATGTAGGTAGACTGCTTGACTGTGCTTTCAGAAATTTACTCAATTTTAGTTAAAGCAGTGCAACTATATATAGGTAAGCACAAGAAGCATAACAAAAAAAAGATTTTTAAAAAAAGGAGGAGACCGATAAGAAGAAAACATAAGAATTAAAAAACCCTATGAGATTGAAGTAAAAATTACTGAATCAGAGGTCTAAAAGAAAAGAAATTTGTAAAAGCTATTTTAATTTGAGATCTCTGAAGATCAGATATCCTTGGTCCTAGAATATGGCCATTAATATGTATGATTAAAGCAACATGATGGAGATTATTAAAGTTAAGAAAGTAGAAGACTGAGAGACTGGCATTTGAATGGATTGTTAATATAAGTGCTGGGGGGCCTCCCTGGTGGCGCAGCAGTTGAGCGCTGGGTTGCCGAGCTGCCTGCAGCCTCTGCAGCACCAGTTCTATCCCCGGCCGCTGGCAAGGGTCCCACATGGTATGCAGACCTCTCCAGCCACACCTGCTGCTCCCCTCAGCAGTGTACTTCATCAGTCTGGCTGCTCTGCTCTCCACTCTGGCTCTGGTGAATTCTCTCACTCTCCTGCGCTTCTGACTGTACCCAGTGCTTGTATAAATAAATAAATAAATCTTTAAAAAAAAAAAAGTGCTGGGGTTGATGGAAATAGTGAACCAAGAACTAGTTTTCAAAGAATATGAATGAGAGGGAACAAAACAAATGGATCACAGAGCAAAGGAATGGTAGGAGATGATGTAGTTGAATTACATGATCCACAATGTGTCAGAAAGTTTTCTTTTTTCTTTATAAAAATGATGAGAAGGAAAAGTACCTGGAAATCACAATGGAAAGAAAGATGCATGCTTACTCCATCATTCTACCCTGTGAAAGATGGAGTAAGTGGTAAAGAATCAACTGTATATACTTGAGAATGTTTTGGACCATGTTTTCTTCCCCCTACTCCCTCAGATTGAGTCCCCATAGAATTTCCTTCCCGAAGGCACCCGTGCACCATCACCACAGTCCCCCGTGCTCCTCCCTGCCTCCCTCTCATCCCTCTCCCTCCTCCTCCCCTCCTTAATGTCTCTGGCTTGTAATTATCTGTTTTTGCTTTGTTGTGTTTTGTACTGTTGTTATTATTTTTTTACACTGATGTCTTATTTGGTTCCCCTATGTTCCTGCTATAAGTGAAGCCATCCAATATTTTTCTTTTTCCTTCTGGCTTATTTCACTGAGCATAATTCCTTCTAGTTCCATCCATGTTGCTGTGAATGGCATGAGCTTATCTTTTTTGATTGCTGAATAATATTCCATTGTGTATATTTGCCACATATTCTTTTTCTCTTTTTATTTAAATATTTTATTTTATGTAATTCTTACATCTTTTTTCATCTTTGTTCAATGTATGCATTTTCGTTTTGGTTATATTCCCCATACAATTGTACCCCACCCCCTTATTTTGACACTAGTCCTTCCTTTCCCCGCCACTCCCCCTTCCCCCACCCCCGGCCCCGTAGTGTGTCTCTGGTTTATAGTTGCTTGTTGATTTTGATTTTTACTTTATTATAATTAGTCTTTTTCCTGGTCTCTTATTTAGGTTTTCTAAATTCCTGCTATGAGTGAGAACATCCAGTATTTTTATTTTTCTTTCTGACTTATTTCGCTCTGCATGATCCCTTTTAGCTCCATCCATGTTGCTGCAAACTGCGTGTGTTTATCTTTTTTGATTGCTGAGTAATATTTCATTGTGTATATGTACCACATCTTCTTGATCCAGTCATTTATTTTGGGCATTTGGGTTGCTTCCATAGCTTAGCTATTGTAAATAGTGCTGCTATAAACATAGGGGTGCAGGTGCCCTTTGGAATTACTGTTTCTGTGTCATTTGGGTAAATACCTAGCAGTGGAATTGCTGGATCATATGGAAACTTTATGTTTATATACCACATATTCTTGATCCAGTCATCTATTTTTGGGCATTTGGGCTATTTCCAGGTTTTACCTATTGTTGCTTGAGAATGTTTTAAAGAAGATGTCCTTAAGGTAGAGTCAAGTTTTAGACAGTGAAGGTTATGAAGAAAATTTAATGAGGATGTAGAAAATTTTGTTTACAATTAAATGGGGATACTTTCTGCATCTTAGTAGCATTAGGAAAATTGAGGAGAAAATTTGAGTCAGAGTAGAAAGTTCACCAAAAACACCATGGAGATATGGATATAGGTAAGCTGGAAAGTCAGAGACACTGAGAGCATTGACATTGATTAAATTTGCTAGAAATGTGAAACAAGATCTTCCAAATTTAGCAAGCATATCATCTCATTTAAAAGCTTCCTGGAAATCTCTCCTTCCCTACCTTCTCAATTCAAAATGAATCACACCCAATCCTGTTCTTCCAGGGAACATCCCTTATGCTTTGTATGGTAATTATAATTTACCTTGTTTTATAGTTATATCTCTCACTCCCATAGTTTCTTCATTAATCTGTCACTACCAGAAATAATTTCTAGGCACAGATTCATTTATTCAGTTCACATTTAAAGCTCCTGTGAGCCCAAATACTGTTTGTGAAAGAAAGTATAATTCGTGAATCACTGAATACCAGATATTTTGAAATTATATTTATCAACTAGGTCTTTCTAGCTTGCATTGTAATTAGTTTAAATATCTACCTACATATTTAGACTATATGGTGTTTGAGAACAGAAGTTTTGTGATTCATCTTTGCATATTTTGCATGACACAGTTATTAGGTATCTGATAAAGGTTGGATTGAACTAAATTTCTTTTTTTTAATATTTTTTATTTATATATTTTTTACCTCAGTGTTCATTTTTAAACAATGTTTGCTTTCTACTGCCCCCCCCACACACACAGGTATATTCCCCTTAGAATTTCCTTCACCAATGCACCCATGCACCATCACCACAGTCTGCTGTGTTCCTCCCTCCCTCCCTCTGATCCCTCTCCATCCTACTCCCCTGCAGGATGTCTCCAGTTTATAATTGGCTGTTTGTTTTTGTTTTGTTGTGTTGTGTTTTGTACTGTTATTATTTTTTAATTATTTTCCCCCCGATATCTTTTTTTTAAAGATTTATTTATTTATTTATTTATTTATTTATACAAGCACTGGGTACAGTCAGAAGTGCGGGAGGGTGAGCGGATTCACCAGAGCCAGAGCGGGGCATAGAACAGGCAGAAGGACCAAAGTACACTGCTGAGGGGAGCAGCGGGCGCGGCAGAAGAGGTCTGCGCGCCATGTGGGACCTTCGCCCAGCGGCCGGGGATTGAACCGGCACTGCAGAGGCTGCGGACAGCCCTCCCCCTGATATTTTGATGCAACTGCAACTGAAAGAAAAACATGACTACCCACTTATGTCATGGATTCATGCCATCTGTGATTCAGAAATACTTGAACTGTATTATTCTTAGGAGGATAGCACAAGAATTCTCTTCTAAATTTTGTTAGATACTCTAAAAATTGCTACAATTAGTATTTGGCTAAACCAAACTTCCAATATGGTCTGACTGTTATATGAAAAAGATTAAGATGATCTTAACATATAGAAAAAAGAACAAAATATAATGCAATGTCTATTTCTGTAATTATATTTGAATAACTTTATTGCATTTTTTACATTTTCTCACACCAAGGAATATTTCTGCCAATGATGGTAGGATCCTACCTTGTGCCTCCTTTCCTTATGCAAGTGATACGTCTCTTAAGGATCATCCACATCCTACGTCCTGGGAAAGGACCAAAGGTGTTCCATGATCTGATGCTCCCTTTGATGCTGTCCCTTCCAGCATTGTTGAATATCAGCTTGCTCATCTTTCTGATCATGTTTGTCTATGCTATCTGTGGAATGTACAATTTTGCCTATGTTAAAAAGGAAGCTGGAATTAACGATGTGTCCAACTTTGAAACCTTTGGCAGTAGTTTACTATGTCTTTTCCAAGTTACAATATTTGCAGGTTGGGATGGGATGCTCTTAGCAATTTTCAACAGTAAATGGTCTGGCTGTGATCCTAATAAAATTAACCCTGGGACTCAGGTTAGAGGAGATTGTGGTAACCCCTTAGTTGGGATTATTTATTTTGTCAGTTATATCCTCATCTCATGGATGATCATTGTAAATATGTACATCATTGTTTTCCTAGAGTTTTTAAATATTGCCTCTAAAAAAAAAGCCAAGTCACTGAGTGAAGATGATTTTAGGAAATTCTTTCAGATATGGAAGAGGTTTGATCCTGATAGGACCCAGTACATAGATTCTAGCAAGCTTTCAGATTTTGCAGCTGCTCTTGATCCTCCTCTTTTCATGGCAAAACCAAACAAGGGCCAACTCCTTGCCATGGATCTTCCTATGGCTGTTGGAGACAGGATTCACTGCCTTGATATCTTACTTGCTTTTACAAAGCGAGTTATGGGTAAAGATGGTAGGATGGAGAAAGTCCTTTCAGAAATAGAATCTGGGTTTGTGTTAGCCAACCCTTTTAAGATCACATACGAACCAATTACAACTACTTTGAAGCGAAAACAAGAGGCAGTCTCAGCCACTATCATTCAGCGTGCTTATAAAAATTATCGCTTGAGACAGAATGACAAAAACACATCAGATATTCATATAATAGATAGTGACAGGGAAGTTCAAACTGCCAAAGAAGATGCCTATTTTCATAAAGTTGAGGAAAATGCAGCTATTCGAAGTAAGATCTAATCCACTTACCACATTTCCACTTTCTTCACATATCCCAAAATATTTAAAGTTTAAATGACAAAGCAAAGATCAGAGAAAATAAAGATCTCACTTAATTGTTTATAACCAATGGAAGTTTATATTTTTAAGAATCCATGTCAGATTTACTTTTTACCCCTGTATATTCAATCTAACCAAGACAAATTTAGTCCAACCAAGACAAATCCGTAGTATCCCTGCACCGAATCAGAGTAGGCTAAAATTGCCAGTTTGATAATCCAGGGCTTTTCTCTCTGTGGTTTATATAGTTTTTGCCTCTTCTTGAGAATGGGGAGGTGGTGATAGAGCTTGAAAAAGGGGACTTCCTGACATATTTTCTGTCATCTTTTACTTAAAGGAGTCAAGTCACACTAATAGGATGTCATTACAAATTAACAAGTACTTTGTTATTGTGAGATGATGTTAATTAAAAAAAAGTGCAGTACTACAGACCACTCAGTCATAAACTTGCCAAGACAGATACCAATTCGAGGAAGTGAAGGGCACTTCTTAAAAAGGGGCCTCTGAGATCAGTCACAGAGATTCTTGGGCTGATTCAAACCCAAGGTTTGAAAAAGATAGGAACCCTGTTTTTGTTTTTTCTTGGGGTATTTTTTTTTTTTTGGTACAGGAAATTAATGTCGATTGCCTTCCTGGCTCCTCTTCTCTTTGACTTGTTTCACAAAAGCTCCAGCTCTTTAACAGGATCGATACTTAGAACAAGAAGCATAAAGGGAACTATAGCTCTGACTACATTTTCCTCACTTACGGATTAAAAAAAGTTTACATTTACTAAAATGATATTATAATACAGATTGTTTAACTCAAGTTTTACCTTATTATAAAAGTTAGTGTATTTTTACCAATTATCCATAATTTAACATTGAGTTCTGGCAAGTGCATGTCATGGTATGAATTAGAAGAGTCAAGGGCTGCCATAATCTCTAGGGTTTTTCCAGTGTCTTGATCCTTATTTGGAAAACTGGGCACTTTGAAGTACTTTTCACTATACTTTATGGTCCTTTATAATTTAGAAAAAGAAAATTGTCACTCAAACTTGAGGGCTGTGAATTAAGAAATAGAAGTGAAGGTTTGGTGGTGATATTTTGTTTTTATATCTTAAAAATTATTTTGTAAATTGTTTTATGCTTGAAAAACTTAAAAATCCTAAACATTGTCACTATTGAAATTATTTTTAAAAGATACAAACAAATTGTTGGGTTTTTACTTATTCATAAAAATTCAGTCACCTATATCCTTGTAATTTGAAATTCTGATATTTATTCCATTTGTATGAAGATTGAGTTCAATGTGCCTAAAAGTCCTAAAGGATTCAATAAAGAAAACATGCATTATATACTTCATTGACAAGCTTTAAATATGTTGTACAGCTTTCAATATCACTTAAATATCAGCAATTGTATTTTATTATGAATGCATGATCTTAAGCCTTAACATTATAATCTAACAATTTCTGCTTCTCAGAAATTTATTAACCCAACCAAGATGCCTTTGGGGGATCCCCCTAAGCACATGTAAGTTCAGGTTTTGTTTCTTTCTGTGAGTGTTCCTTCCCCTTCTCCTCCCATTCTCCATCACATGATGAAGACAGGTGGAGGAAGCAGTGTTAACTTGGTGGCATGGGGACAGCTGGTGCTTTAACAAAGCTTCTCAGTTTTCTATTACTTGGAAACATTTTAATGTAGAGACTGCTTACTATGCTTAAATTGAATAATAACTTGCTTTTGTAAATTCTATGAAATCTGTGTACTTATTTTAGTTGAAAATTATAGCTTTTACTTGTAAGCCATGTTTGCCATTATCCTTCCAAAAACTGTAAAAATTATTTTTAACAAAGCCTTACAATATATTCTACTTTTTAAATATTCTAAAAAATAATAAATATGACCTGTTAACCACAGTAAGTGTCATTGTTTTGTTTTTTTTTTCCCCATTGATTAGTTAGGTTTGCAGCTTGTATAAGAAGAGCCTTTAAAACTGAGCTTTCTTCAGGCTCAAAATTTAAAACTGGCAACACTTATGCTTCATTTTATTTTGTAAAAAAACAAAGTTAGTGAGCTAACCAGAAACCCCTACACAGTGACATGTGAAAAACACTCCTCTTATCAAATCATTATGTTGTTTACTAGATATAGCTCAATAATATTAGTATTTGCTTTCTGGAAAATAATGCTAAAGTTAAATTTATTGGTATGCTACTATTTATCAATTTTTACTTCCTTAAAATTTTTCTGATTCTCGCTATAAGTAAGACCATCTGGTATTTTTCCTTTTCTTTCTGGCTTATTTTGCTGAGCATGATCCCTTCCAGCTCCATCCATGTTGCTGCAAATGGCATGAGTTTATCTTTTTGATTGCTGAGTAATATTCCATTGCATATATCTTGATCCAGTCATCTATTTTTAGGCATTTGGGTTGTTTCCATAGCTTAGCTATTGTAAATAGTGCTGTCATAAACATAGGGTCCCAGACATGTTTTATATTGTCCTTTAATTCTTGAATCAGTTCATTCTTGAACTGTTCCTTGCCATAAATTCCAGGTCTTCATTCTCAAATCTTAAATCTAACAGTCAATAACAGAGCTCCATAAGTTCAGAGCTCCAGTTAATTATTGAGTTTTGCCTGCACAGGTGGGCATTTTTTTATCTATATGTTCAAAAACCTAAAACTTTCAGTGTAGAACTCATTTCTCTCTGTAGGTGAATCTCTCTCTTCATTGACTTCAAAAATCACATATTCGCTAAAAGACTTTTCTCTCAATATGAGTTCTAGGTTCTATCAGCCATCCATGGGGCACAACACCCTTTTGTCTGGATTCTAGTCCAGACAACATAAAAGTAACACCTTCAAATGACCCATAAATTTAGGGTTCCTATTCATGTAAAATGTCATTACCATTCCTCTCTTCCTTTCTCCCTTCCATCTTTTCATAAAATTGTTGAGCACTCCTAGGTATTAGACATAGCAATTTAGAGAGAAATAAGATTGTCTTTTATCCTTAAAAAGTATTAATCATGGTTCTCCAGAACTAATAACAGACTGATAGGTACATAGATAAGTACAAAGATACATTGACAGATACCTAGGTGGGTAGGTAGATATAGAGATTCACAGATGGATACAAGAAAATTTATTATGGAAATTGGGTCACAAGATTATGGAGGATAAACTATGCCACTACATGTCATCAGGAAAACTGGTGGTATAATTCAGTCCAAGTTGTAAGGCCTAAGAACCAGGGTGGTCATGATGAAACTACCAGTCTAAGACCAAAGACCTAAGAAGGGGAAGAGAGGCACCCCAACCATAATTGTGGATTTGTCTATTTTTCTTTTCAGCACTATCAGATTTTTTAATATATTTTGAATTTCTGCCATTTGAATTTCAGATATTTGCTGCCATATTATGATTTACAGGATGACCAAAATATGTTTATGAAACATATTTAGTCTATATTACAGTTCCTGGCTCACAACTCCCAAAAGCTTAGAATTTCTTAAGCAATAACAGTGTCATTTGTTATGTTAATGAGGTGACATTTGGAGTAGCAGCTGAGTAAGCTGTTGGTTGCCAGAGGAACCAACCAAGTGATTAAAAGGTTGGAACTTCCCCTTCCCCATCCTGACATCCAGTGAGGGGGAGAGTGGCTTGAAGTTGAGTTCAATTGCCAATCACCAAAGAGTAAATCAATCATGCCTAGGTAATGAGACCTCATAAAAGCCCAGGTGGAAGAACTTTGGAGAGATTTCAGGTTTGTGGACATGTGGAGATTTGGGCACATTGGACTTCCTGGATAGGGTATGGAAGCTCCAAGTTTTCCCCTGTGTCTTACTCTATGCCTGTTCTCCATCTAGCTATCCCTCAGTTATATCCTTTGTAATAAATCAATAATCAAGTGAGTTAATGGATTTCTTGAGTTTTGTGTACCCTCTAGTAAATTAATCAAACCTCTGTTTGATAGTTGGTTGGTCCAAAACACAGATAATTATATGGGCATATGACTCTGCCCTGAAATCTAAGAAGAGGATCCCAGGGAGCTCTAGTGTATATCCAATTGGTCAAAAGCCCAGGTGGCAGCCTGGGCTTTTTGCCTGATGTCTGAATGAGAGACTGAGACTTGAGTCCTTAACCAGTGGAATCTGATGCTATTTCTGGGTAGCTAGTGCCAGAATTGAGTAGAATTCTTGTTTTGGGTTTTTTTTTTTTAAAGATTTATTTATGCAGAGGCCTCCCTGGTGGCGCAGGGGATGAGAAGTAACCCGTGAAGCAGTCCGAAGCCACTGCAGCATGAGTTCAATTCCTGGCCAGCCAGAGAGCAACCCACATGATGCAGCAGACCTCTCCTGACTCACCGCTGCTCCCCTCAGCAGTGTACTTTGGTCAATCTGCCTGTTCTGTTCCCGGCTCTGTCTCTGGTGAATCCTCTCACCCCTCACACCTCTGGCCTGTACCCCAGCTCTGGTATGCAGAAATAAATAAATCTTTAAAAAAATTTATTTATGCATACAAGAATTGGGATAGAGGCCAGAGGTACAGGGGGTGAGAAGATTCACCAGGGACAGAGTGGGGAATAGAACAGTTGGATTAACTGAAACACACTGCTGAGAGGAGCAGCAGTAGATGAGACAGGAGAGGTCTGCTGTGCCATGTGGGTTAGCTCCCTGGCCAGGGATAGTTCTATGCAGATAGCTTCATAGTTCTGAGACTTAACCCCTTATACCACCAGGAGGCCCAAGTTGAATTCTTGGATACCCTTCTGGTGTCTGAGAATTATCTATTGGTGAGGGGAAAGTCTACGAACACCCACATTGTAAATGAGCTGTAGGGCACCATCAGTGCATTTAGGATTGTTATTTAGGATTGTTATTTTATCCTAGTGGGTGAATTCTTTATCAATTTGTAATGTATTTCTTTGTCTCTGGTAATTTTCTTTGCTCTGAAGCCTACTTTATCAGACATTAATACAGTCAATTTTTTTTTGGCTTTTGATTTAGGTTTGCCTGGTATATCTTTCGTCCTTTATTTTCAACACACGTGTCATTTAATTTGAAGAGGTTTTCTTATAGCAGCATACAAATGGGTTATGTTTTTTAATCCGTGTTTATAGACGTATTTATGCCATTTACATTGAAGGTAATTATTGATATGTTAGCAATAAAAAGTTGATATTTGTTTCCTCTGGTGTCATCTCTCTTATTTCTCTTTTCTTGCTTTCCTCCCAAATACTGAATATGTGTTAGGATATGAATTTGATTTTACTTATAGGGTTTGTGAATATTGTTGCTAGAGGTTTTTCTAAGTATTGCTCTAACTTCAAAGTTTTTAAATAAATCCACACCATAACAGCAATATCACGTTCTCTAGAGTTTAAGCCTAAATATTTTTTATAGGTAGTGCAATGGAGAGCATTGCAGTCTAACATGATATTCCATTATAATGCCTCTATGTTAATCATATAGGTACTATACTATGGACAGCAATTTTCAGCCCTACATTGCCTTTCAATGTTTAATCAGTACACATACCCCCAAGATTTCTAAACAATAATTGATTTAGAAATATTATAAACCCATAAAATAATGCAACACAAAGTAAGAGTGCCTTTTTGATTTGTCTGTTTGATTATTGTTTGATTATAATGCTGCTTCAGTATGTGAAAAAACTAACTTTGCTGAATTTTTTTAAACTGATCTCTCAAATATGCTTGATAGTTCTGATGAAGAAAAGTATTTGCTCTCTGAACTGAGTGAAAACCTCCTTTAGATCAAGGTGACATTCATAGAATAAGCAACCCTCAATAGTAACATGTTGATTAAAGGAGATTTGCTGATCTACTTTTCTTTTACGGCACAGAAAGTGATTCAGAATCATCTTTAAAAATGTCTATTTTTCTCCTGACCTTTAAATTATTAAATATATTGCCACGTCCTCACATTACTTTCTGCAGAAGAAAACACCACATCCTCCCAGTGCACACAAAGCTTCTACTGCAGTGCAACCCAACTAAAACCAATCAAGGTCTGGCGGGGATCTCTGTTGTTGCATTTGATGCACACAGGAAAGGTCTCATGAATAATGCATGATTATAAACAGGTGACCATAGCAAGATCTCATCACTTAATGCTCTTCCCAAACAAATCTGAGAAAGATAATTGGATACCTTCATTAGCAATTGATCTGTACAGGAAGAAATTGTGATTCAAAGCCTTGCAAGGCATCGATTGCATGTGCATTAGCTTGCACTGACCTGCATTATTTTCTCTAGAAAACCCAGGTAAATGTAGCTATATCCTGGAATCTAACATTAAACAGAAATGTGAAATGTCTTTAAGCCACAAGAATGAACATCCACAGCAATTCTTACACTGCAGTGTATGCCAGGAGCAGAAACAGCTTATCATGAGGCCACCTTATAACTAGGTGAGTGCTTGTGAGGTAGTGTCGAGTGCTGATGTGCTGTCAGTGGAACAGCTTATAGGATATAAATCCACTCTAGTTCATTTTCTTAATACCAATGGCAAGAAAAGTCAGGAGACTCTGGGCACCTTCTGGGAATAGCCATCATTAATCTCCAATATGATCATATTACTTCTTTATTATTTCAGATGAAAAAATAGTGGGAATTTTTTTTCTTTCCCAATTTCACAGACCATGTGTCAAACTTACAATATAAAAGCCTTTGTGCATTTTTCTCAAGTAACTAGAACTATCAGCATAATAGGCTACAGTGAATTGCTGCTGTTGATGTGCAAAGGGCAAATTGGCCAATGGCTATGTTACATACTGCAGCTGTAAGTCTCTTCCCTCTTTTATATAAATATTTACCAAAGAAGATTGAAATGTGGCAAATTATCCTACCTATCCCATGAATTAGTATTGTATGAAATATTTATTGTCATTTGCAAGACAGAATTACAAGTTGTCTCTGTGTTTTGTTTGTTTTATTTTATATTGTTAATTTGGTGGCAATTATGTTATCAGTAAATCCTATATAATATTAACTGTACCTTGTTAACTTTTTCTCTCTGAGATTGTAGTCACTAACCTACTTGCTATGGAAATTCTATGTTGTTGTTATGTACAAAAAAATTGTACTTATTTCATTACTCTGTTATGGTTATGTACTCCATATCTTAGTTATCCCTGGTTATCTTTGTTGGTTTAATGCATGAATACTAGATATGCTAATGTGGAAGCAAAAAATGAAAATCTCAGCTACCATTAGTCATTAGTATTTTCAATGCTCAATTAGTAGGTTCAATCATTGGGGAAGAGGAATATATTTAAGGTTATTTAAAATTAAAGTCAGGGTGTTCTACTCTATTTACGAAAGATTAACCACTATGGAAATTGCCTTCTTATCGTAAACAACTAGAAATCGCAACAAACTATATTGAATAGATCTTTTTAGACCTTTACTGGATTATAATACTGGATTATGAGATCTGACAGACAGGGTACTGAGACAACTAAATTAAAGGCTCTTTGTTGTTTACTAAAGAATGCTCCAGACCTGACTTAAATATACTTCAATACAAACCTCAAAAAGAATAATAGTAATCTGAAAGCAATTTAAGTGTTTGCCATGTTTAGGGAATGTAATAAAATGCAGCATTCAGTAATGTACAATTCACAATGCAAAACTTTCAAACAAAGTAAGAAGCAGGAAAATATGACTCATAAGCAAAAGTAAAGGGAAACAGATTCAGTTATATTCATTATGATATAATCAGAGTAGGATATTAAAATAGCTATTCTAAATAGTACAACTATGGGAAAGTGTGTAAAGGAACACATGAATTAATGGGAGAAATTGAAAATATAAGACAAAATTGAAATGGAATACTGAGATTAAAAAAATGATCTGAAATAAAAAATAAACAGGGGGGTAGTCAAATGCAGAAGTGATCAGTAAATTTGAAGATGTAGGAATGAGTCTATCCAAATTTAATGGAAAAAATTAAAATCTGAAAAAAAAAAATAAAGCTCTAGTGATCTGTAGGCCAGCATCTGTATATGTACAATCTTTGCAAAATGAAGATAAATACTTTTTAAGGCACTGAAAAATAAGTAAATGCAATTCTAGCAGTGCTACACTGCAGGAAAAGACAAAGGAAATTCTCAGGTGGAAAGCAAACACCATCATATTAAAATATAGATCTCAACAAAGGAGAAGTGAACATTAGAAACTGGAAATGTTGATAAATATGAAAGACCCACGTTCTCAGTTTTAATGTCTTTTTTTAAATAACTGTAAATAACAATGGTAATAGCAAAGTAAGCTGTTCATAATAGGCTTACAATACTACTTCAGAAAAATGTAAAACAATACAGCAAAGAGGACAAGATTAAAGAAATGGAAGTATATTGAATAAAGTTTTGTGCAGTATACATGAAACGGTATTAATATTATTTGAAGTTAGACTGAGAAATTAACATAGAAAAATATACAAAGAGAAAAAAAATACAAAAAAGTACAAAGGCTATTGACCCAATAAAGGGGGTATAATGGGACCTTAAAAAGTTCTAAAATAATTTTACAAAAGAAGAAAATCTTTAAAAAGGACAAATGAGTCAAATAGAAACCAATTAGTAAGACAGCAAGATGACAGCTCTAAATTCAACTAATCAACAATTATGTAAAGTACAAATGCTCTAAAACTCCACTTAAAAGACAAAATGTCAAGAAGAATTAAAAAAATACCAAATCCAGTTTAAATATGACAATACAAATATGTTACAGTACGTAGGATAAAATATACCATGCAAAGACTAATGGCTATATTAAAATTTAAAAATAACCATTTAAGAGACATCTTTCAGAGAAAAGTAAGATTTCTAGTAATAAAGGAGTCAAATCATCAGAAGGAAATATCAATCCTGTATCTACATATGTACATAATAGTGAGAGTTTCAAGACACATAATGCCAAGTTAACAAAACAAAGAGAAAAAACAGGTAATCCACAATTCCAACACTCTTCTTTCATAAACTGATAGAACAAGTAAACAGATATTCAGAAATATCATAGAAGACATGAAAAATCAACTCGACTTTATTGAAATGTTAGAACATTCTGCCAACATCAAAGTACATATTCTTTTCCAGCACAAATAGATTATTCACTCAACTGCAAAAAGCTGAGACATTAAGCACATATAGAAAATCTAAAGGATTGTAGTTACACAGTTATGTTCTCTGACCCCATCAAAATTAAACTGGAAATAAATGAATAAAATGTATGTAGAAAATCCTCCACATTTTTAACAGTCACCTAAGTACAGGATTATCCAATTAACCAATTGGTCAAAAAAGAAATAAAAAGGGAGGTCTGAAGTAAATCTGGCTTTGTTTGGACAAAAAAAAAAATGTGTGTACATGAAAAAATTCCAGAGATTTTTAAAATAAATAATAAAAAGCTAGTATGCAAAGGAGAATTTAGAAGCATGTACAATCAATAAACAAAACTAAAGGTTGTTTCTCTATAATGTGAATTAATTACTGGTTAATGATTTTAAATAAAAAAATACTACATACAAGAATACAAAATAAATGAATATTTAGAGATACACTTAACACAATATGTATGAGATCTGTACTTTAAATATTGTAAAACATTTCTGAGAGAAGTTAAGGAAAACCTAAAAATGGGAAGAGATCTATTCTCCTGGATTAGGAAGCCACTATTTTTAAACAAATACTATTTAAAAAGGGAGTGAAGCAATATTAATGAAAGGTCAATGCAGGGGGCAGGAATGCTGAAGCTCACATAGAAAAAATCAGACAATAAACCTTTTCCCGCCCTGCAAACCCAGCTTCCCACCTGACCTCTCCTCCCCCTGTGAAAGGACATCTCTCCCATGTGCAACTTCTCTGACCCCCACGGGTCAAAGTACCACTCTTTGCCCTCTCTGGACCCCTCTTTAACATTCTCTGATCCTCTAGATTCTCTGTCTTCACCCCCTTTCAGCTCCCCAATCCAGCCCCCCTCCTTTCACCTCCAGGCCACCACACCCGCTCTCACAATTGTCCTCTTCTCTGCCCCCCTAGGGAAGTGGCAGGGATTGAAGGAGTAGTTAGGGTCCATGTTCCTTTCTCTCTGTCTGATCTGTCCCAAATTGAACAGCGTCTCAGTTCTTTCATGAACGATCTCACTACTTACACCAAAGAGTTTCGTTTTCTTACCCAAGCCTGTGACCTTACGTGGCATGATTTACATATTGTCCTCTCTTCTACCCTTAAGAAGGCTGAGGATGGTCCTCAGTCCTGTACCCAGGATCTGCTGAATATGACTTTAAAGTATTTAACACAGGGCCTCCCTGGTGGCACAAGGGGTTAAGCAGCACACTATGAAGCAGTCTGCAGCCTCTGTAGCACAAGTTTGATCCCCGGCCAGCCAGGAAGAAACCCACATGGCGTAGCAGACCTCTCCTGACTCGCCCGCTGCTCCCCTCAGCAGTGTACTTCAGTCAGTCTGCCTGTTCTGTTCCCCGCTCTGTCTCTGGTGAATCATCTCACCCCTCACACCTCTGGCCTGTACCCCAGTTCTTGTGGGCATAAATAAATAAATCTTTAGAAAAATAAATAAAGTATTTAACAATCGGGAGGAACAGAACAGGATGGAGAAACCTGTGGTCACCAGAAGGCTGAGCTTCAAGCTCAGATCCTCGTTGCTGCCTTGAGGCCATCATGATCTGCTCCACCAACGGCCACAGCCCCTGCCACCCAACAGAGGACGACAATGGGCCCCATGGGCCCCTATCGACCACCACCGGGAGCCTGCTTCAAGTATGGCGGTTGGTCCAAACATTGCTCCAACCCCCACCCTCCGCCAGGACCGTGCCCCATCTGCGACGTCCAGGGTCACAGGAAAAGTGACTGTCCCTCTGCGCCTAGTTGTGGTGGGCCAGTCCTTCCAGCCCCCACAACCCTGCCACCGGCGGTCTTGGGATTAGAGGCTGAGGACTGAAGAGGCCCTGACTCGTTGACCCCCATAACCTTCGAGGATCCTAGAGTGATGTTCAAGGAAGCAGGAAAATCAACCTCCTTTCTGGTTGACACGGGGGCCACATTCTCTGTCCTCCCCTCCTATTCTGTTCAAACTCATCCTTCTCAGGTCTCGGTTACGGGTGTTGACGGCCTCACCTCTCAGCCCAGGACCACTGGACCCCTCCAATGTCAGCTTAATAACAAACCACTGGTCTTCTCTTTCCTAGTTATGCCCACGTGCCCCACCCTTTATTAGGACGAGATCTGCTGGCCAAATTGGGAGCTACAATCTCATGGTCTCCTGACCTGGCAGAAGCTTTCCTCCTCCCCCTGCTACCTGACTGTGACCCTCAAACCCAGGACCCCCCTCTACTGCCAGACCTAGTTAACCCGAAAGTATGGAAAGTCTCTACCCCGTTGTTGCCACCCATCATACCCCGGTCCTCATTTGCCTCAAGGATCCCACTTCTTTTCCCTCTCGCCCCGTTTCCAATGTCCCTCACTCATCCTCAGGGTCTCAAACTATCATCCAGCGACTCCTGGGAAAGGGACTCCTTACTCCTATCAGCTCGCCCTGTAATACTCCCACTCTCCCCGGTAAAAAGCCCCATGGTTCTTATAGCCTAGTTCAAGACCTTCGCCGCCTCAACAACGGGGCAGTGGGCCTGTCCATCCCATCGTGCCAACCCCCTCCACCCTGCTAGCTCATATGCCATCTTCTACCACGCGCTTCTCTGCACTTGGCCTCAAACGTGCTTTTTTTACCATCCCCCTGGATCCTCAGTGCTACTTCCTATTTGCTTTTCCTTGGGAACATCCGGTTCCTTGGTCTGGTCAGGCCTGAGCTAGTGCTCTCTCGGCATGTAATACTCAGCACAGCACTCTCCAGCTTGCTGCTGAGGCCACCTCTGCCTCCGGCTCTCCACGATCTCGGCAACACACGGCGCGACTCCTCACCTTCCTGTGCTCCAAAGGACACCGCGTCTCCCCATCCAAAGCCTGACTCTCGACTCTCAGTTCCCACAGCCGTCTATCTGGGTCTCCACTAACTCCTCCCTCCAAACAGCTGACGGCGGACGCACACAGGCCCTCCGGGCCCTTCCCTCCCCTGAATCTGCGGGGCAAATCCTTTCCTTCCTAGCTTTGGTCGGAGTCTTCCGTCATTGGATCCCTAATTTCACTTTCCCAGCCAAACCACTGTACGGCACCGTCCTCCCCCGAAGGACCTCTCAGTCCCTGGGGAGGTCTGCAGGGCCTTCCTTTACTCAGAAATAGTTTCTGAAGGCACCTGCCCTTGCCTTGGCGATCCAGAAAAGCCTTTGCTCCTGTTCACAGCCGAACGTCGGGGCATGGCGCAGGCGTCCTCTCCCGGCCTCTCGGGCCAGCCCCGCGTCCTAGCGCTTATCTCTCCAAGCAGCTGGATCCCCCCCGGCAGAGGCTCGCAACCCTGCCCTAGAGCCCTGGCGGCGGCAGCTCTACTCACCCGGGAACCCCTCAAACTTACTCTGGGTAGACCTAGCCGAGTACATCCCTCGCGCCGCCTGCAGGACCGCCTTCCCACTTACAAGATTTCCACATGCTCTTTGTCGAAAACCCTCTGGTGAGTCTTACTCAGTGAAATTCTCTCAACCCAACCACTCTTCTGCCTGTCTCTGGCCCCTTCTTTGCTGCTCGTTCGTGTTCTGAAATCCTGGGCGAAATGCAAACCTCCAGGCTGGGTTTGGCCGACTCCCCTTTGTCAGATGCCTACTGGGCGCTGCTGGAGCCGGCAGCTCTTGCGTAGATGCGTGGTCAGCGGAGGGCTGCCAGGCCATGGTTACCGCCGATCAGGTCATCGTCGTAAAAGCTGCCTGGAGGAACCTCCTCCCAAAGGGCAGAACTCCTAGCACTTACCAGGGCCCTTACGCTCAGCAAACATAAGAAAGTCACCATGTGTATGGATTCAAAATATGCCTTCCTTAGTGTTCACAGCCATGCTGCGATTTGGCAGGAAAGGGGATTCCTTTCCACCAAGGGGTCCCCCATCATTAACGCTCCCCCATCCTCAAGCTTTTCGCGGCCTTGCAGGTTCCAACTGAAGTCGCCATTATCCACTGTAAAGGACACCACACTGACAATTCCTATGTTACCACAGGGAATAACAAGGCTGATGCAGCGGCCAGGGCTCTCACAACTGACTCTGCATCAGACCCTGCCCCTATTCTCTTTCTATCCGTCCCCTCCATCACTCCGACTTATGAGCCTAATGAACGCCAATTCCTGAGTCTGCTCTTCTTCCACCCCTCCTTGAGTGCAAAAGTCTGGCAGATGTGTTCTTTTTTTTTTTTTTTTTTATAGTTTTTTGTTGATTTTGATTTTCACTTTCTTATAGTTATTCATTTTCCTGGTCCCTTATTTAAGTTTTCTAGATTCCTGCTATGAGTGAGACCATCCGGTATATTGCTTCTTTTTAATTGTCATCGTTCATGTTCCATGAAATGTGTGAAAGAGGATGGTGCTTGGGTGAAACTGAGATCCAGATTCCATTTGATCTAAAATCCACGGGGCTCAGGCCTGCAGGAAATGGCCTTTTTATCAGCTCTTGGAGCTTTCTATGTGGTGTGTTTTTTATTTTGACTGTTTTTTTTTTATTAAATAATAAATTTTATTTTTATATTCCCCCATACAACTGCACATGCCCCATTCTGACCCCAATCCCTCCCCTCCCGGCCCCCACCCCCCAAAAAGTGTCTCTGGTTCATAGTTTTTTGTTGATTTTGATTTTCACTTTCTTATAGTTATTCTTTTTCCTGATCCCTTATTTAAGTTTTCTAGATTCCTGCTATGAGTGAGACCATCCGGTATTTTTCTTTTTCTTTTTGGCTTATTTCGCTGAGCATGATCCCTTCCAGCGCCATCCATGCTGCTGCAAATTGCATGTGTTTATCTTTTTTGAATGCTGAGTAATATTCCATGGTATATATGTACCACATCTTCTTGATCCAGTCATCTATTTTTGGGCATTTGGGCTGTTTCCAAAGCTTAGCTATTGTAAATAGTGCTGCTATAAACATAGGGGTGCAGGTGTTCTTTGGAATTGATGTTTCTGTGTCCTTTGGGTAAATACCTAGGAGTGGAATTGCTGGATCATATGGAAGCTCTATGTTTAGTAGGTCCAGAAATCTCCACACAGCTCTCCATAGTGGTTGGACCAGTTTGCACTCCCACCAACAGTGCACAAGAGTTCCTTTTTCTCCACACCCTCGCCAACATTTGTTGTTGCTAGTTTTTTTAATATGTGCCATTCTCACTGGTGTGAGATGGTATCTCATGGTAGTTTTGATTTGCATTTCCCTGATGACAAGTGATGTTGAACATTTTTTCATATGTCTGTTGGCCATTTGCATTTCCTCTTCAGAGAAGTTTCTTTTTAGCTCTTCTGCCCATTTTTTGACTGGAGTATTTTCTTTGTTGTTGTTGAGTTTCATCAGCTCTTTGCAGATTTTTGTGATCAGTCCTTTATCATTAGTGTTGGGTGCAAAAATGTTCTCCCAGTTGGTGGGGTTTCTCTTTGTTTTTGTTATTGTCTCTTTTGCTGTGCAGAAGCTCTTTAATTTGATGTAGTCCCAGCTGTTTATCTTTGCCTTCACTATCACTGGCAGATGTGTTCTTGTCGTCAAATGTGCTCGCGTGTCACCTCAAGGGGGAGTTTGCCCACCTTCTTCTTTTGCAGCTCACCAACTGCATGGACATTCACCAGGGAAGGATTGGCAGGTTGCTTTTACCTACCTCCCTACTCACAAAAAGGTTAAATATCTGCTAACAATGGTTGATACAAGGTTTGGTTGAGGCCTTCCCTGCAGCTAGAGAAACGGCTCAGGTGGTCACTGAGGCCCTTCTTAACTCCATTATCCCACACTTTGGCCTCCCTACATCTCTCCAATCTAACAGTGGTCCAGCTTTTATCTCAAAGATTACTCAACAGGTCTCCACAGACACCTTCCTGGGAATCACCTGGAAGCGTCACATTCCCTACCACCCACAATCCTCAGGGAAAGTGGAGAGCACCAGTGGGCTAATCAAGGATCACCCGACCAAGCTCCACAACTGCTCCGGGAACACGCAGACCGGAACTTCCCCAGTCCTGCCTCGGATCTCGACCTTCTCAACTGACTTTCCCCACCACTGCACCCGGGAGACCTAGTCCTGCTCAAATCACTTCAACCAAAGCCACTGCAGCCGCGGTGGACCGGTCCACACACGGTCATTCTCACCAAGCCTACAGCTGTAAAACTTCTGGGACATCCCTCCTGGCACCATCTATCACGGGTCAAACATGCCCCCGAAGACAAACAGTATGTATGTCATAACCCGGGTCCTACTAGGATGCACATTTCTTGTCAAAATCTCCCCTAGCCCAGTGTCCTATGTATGGAAATTCAAAGACCTATGTCTCAGGGTCTACCGAGACCACCCACTTGTTGGGCACAGCGGACTGCCCCTTAGCAGGCTGTTCTGCAGAAATCTCAATAACTCTTCAACTTGGCTCAGCAAGCACCATGTACCAACCTTTGCTCTGATTTACCTATTATGAAACGTGAGACTAATGCACAAAGGGTCTGCTTATGGGGAGGAATACGGAGGCTGCCCATATTGGAGCTACAAGATTCATTTGTCTCACACACATGGAGCTCCTCTTTCCTCCTGGAAGGAAATCAGTTCAAGCTTAAAATCTGACATCCCTGGGACCCAGCCTTATTTCTGACCAGGATTTTTATGAATGAGTAGATATCACCTTAGGAAAAAAACCTCTGTGTCTTTAGCATCATACAAAGACAGCTCCCCTCCCTGGCACAGGTCACTCTCCAAAACTGGCGGGCTCTGGACTTGTTAATGGTTGATAAGGGGGTACCTGCCTGTTCCTCAGGGAAGAATGTTGTTACTATATCAGCGAGTCAGGGATTGTAGAACAAAATGTGGAGCCTTAATGAAACTATACAAAGACATGGAAAGGGAACGCGGGGTCTCCAACTCTCTGCTAACATGGCTTCAAAGTCCTAGTCTCATGGCTCCTCCCACTCTTAGGGCCAGTATTAATGAGAACCTTATTTTTTCCATCTTGCTCCTTACCTCCTAAGACTCATACAGGTCACATTCAGAAAAAGTCTCATACCACCTTTAACCAACTCCTTCTCCACCCATACTCTGGCGTCCCTGCAGAAGACCTTCATAGCCAGGCCTGATCCCCCCCCCCACCCCGCCCCGTCTTCACCCCCTTCCAGCAGGAAGTAACCAAAGAAAGTGCCGTTGCCCCTTTTCCTATCAACAAAAGGCTGGTATGAAAGGTCGAAGCAGGGGCCAGGAATGTAGAAGCCCACCAGGGGCAGGAGGCCCACCAAGGGCAGGAGGCCCACCAGGAGGCAGGAATGTGGAAGCCCACACAGAAAAAATCAGACAATAAACCTTTCCCCGCCGGGTAAACCCTTCCCCGCCCTGCAAACCTTTTCCTGCCCTGCAAACCCAGTTTCCCGCTAAACTTTCCTCACCCTATAGAGGACATGGCTCCCTGACAAGGGGCGCGACTTCACTGACCCCCACCTTGGGTCCGTGAACCTCCCCTGGGGGCGCAATAGAGTTCCCTGCCTGTGAGAAACCTGGCCGGGCTCTCCTTCTCTTTCCCGTGCCCGTCCTTCCGGCTGGGCCCGTGGTGCAGGGGCAGACGGCTGGTCTCTCACATAAGCACGAACCAGTTTGTCTTTCCCGTGTTCCTTGCAATTTCCCCCTGGTGTGACAGGTCTGTCTTCTCGCATTCCAAGAAGGGCATTAAACAGCAGTGCTGGTAAAAAGGCAAACTGGTGCCGACCCCCCCCCCTACTTTGCAGACCCTGGCCCATCTTCCCCTCTTCTCCTGATTATACAAAGACCCCTGCCCTCTGCCCAAGAGGACGGTGGTCTTTCTGACATGAGTCGGCTGCCCTCCTCCTTTGTCTACAAAAACAACCTCTTTCCTTTTCTCAAACTCTGTTTCCTTTTATTGGCGGAGGAGGGAAGCTGAGGCCCTTCCGTACCATGGAGACACTTAAAACCAAATGGAAAAGAATGTAAAATTCTACACAAAGTGGAAACACCCGATTTGGAAGAGAACCCTGTTCTACACTGCAAAATAATTGAGTTAACTGTTCTTTACTTAAGTAACTTGGTAATCATAATTATATAAACGTAATCAACAAATCCATCTTTAAACACGAAGTTGTCACCATGACAAGCAGAATCACTATTTTTATTAAGTAAAGTAGCTATCATAAAGGAAACAAAAAACAGATTGGACACCACGTCTGAAAATTTGGTCAGCTTGGATGCAGGAGGCGAGCTGAGACCACCAGAGGCCGAACGAGGCGCAGGCCAGGGGGCTGGTGGCCAGGACTCTGCGAACCCCGAGAGGCCTGCTCGGCGGCCATCTTGTGAGCTGCAGCTCTGCTCTCCTGCCCCAGGTCACAACTGCCAGGTGCCTGGGTCTGAACGCAAGTGGTCAGAGCCCAAACTTAGGAGGTGTCTTTCGAATCCACACTGAGCCGGATCGCTCCGGGCCAGGCTGTGCCATGAGGTGTGGCCGGGAATGCCTGCCCACTCACCCACCCACCCACCCAGAGGCCAAGGACCGGTGCAGGACAAGGCACCACAGAAGCTGCTCAGAACCTGCCTTGAGGGTAAGACAGAGGCCACGATTTCTGTGATGGTGCCACAGTTGCCTGCATCTGAGAAGTGCCTGGGGGCAGACTCCAGACCCCTCACACCACCACTGATGCAGCACATTTTCTAGCTTCACCCCTCCCTTCTCTCTTTGTCCAAAGAGAAACTAAACATGAGATCCATGCAAACTTAAAAAGCGGACCTCCCTGGTGGCGCAGGGGCTATAGACAGTGCTGTAAAGCTCTCCCCAGCCACTGCGGTGTGAGTTTGATCCCCTGCAGGCCAGGGAGCTACCCACATGGCTCAGCTGACCTCTCCCGCCACCCTGCTGCTCCCCTCAGCCGTGTATTTCAGTGGATCTGCCTGTTCTGCTCCCCACTCTGCCTCTGGTGAGTCCTCTCACCCCCCACACCTCTGGTCTGCACCCCAGCTCTGGTATGCATAAAGAAATAAATCTTGCCAAAAAATCAAGCACACACAAAGGCAACCCCCAGGAAGGGATAAAGTGTTCGCACACACCTTGTGTCTGACCAGGGCTTCATCTGCAGCCTGACACAGACACGCACACACAAGAGCAATGAAGCCAATGACCCCGATACACATCGAGCAAAGGCGCCCCGTGGGTACTTCTCAGAGAAGAGAACCCGCCGCTGCAGCTCGGCCACCCTGACTGCAGGAAGGACACAGTGACGCCAGGACAGGAGCCGAGTGCTGGGGGCCCAGGCGCGAACAGGCCACAATGCCCAAGATGCAGCGGCGGGCAGGCCGGGGACAGCAGACGCTGTGTGGAAACAAGGAGTCCAGCCCAGAAGCACAGGAGGGGGTGCCATATCGTGGATGGAGTGACCTCTGCCCCCGGGGCCCAGGGTGGGGGTTTCTGGCTCTTTTGGACCCTTTCCTTACTTGGGGCAGCTCTCGGGCTTCCGTGGCCCTGCTTTGGGACAACTCTATTGGTCTGGGCCTTTTGCCACGGGGGGGGGGGGGACAGGGAACTCTGGGTGCTGCCTTTGCAAACCGTATCTGTTCATTTTCTTCACTGCACACTCATTGTAGTAAAGTTCCTTTTCACAAAGGCCTCACGCACCAGCGGATGTCTCGTCCCGATGCGCTAGATGCCAAGACCTATTGAGAATGGGCAGGTTTGGGGGTGATGGGGTGTGCTCACCTTGCCCTCCAACACTTTGCTTTATTTTTTTTATTAAATAATAAATTTTATTTTTATATTCCCCCATACAACTGCACATGCCCCATTCTGACCCCAATCCCTCCCCTCCCGGCCCCCACCCCCCCAAAAAGTGTCTCTGGTTCATAGTTTTTTGTTGATTTTGATTTTCACTTTCTTATAGTTATTCTTTTTCCTGATCCCTTATTTAAGTTTTCTAGATTCCTGCTATGAGTGAGACCATCCGGTATTTTTCTTTTTCTTTTTGGCTTATTTCGCTGAGCATGATCCCTTCCAGCGCCATCCATGTTGCTGCAAATTGCATGTGTTTATCTTTTTTGAATGCTGAGTAATATTCCATGGTATATATGTACCACATCTTCTTGATCCAGTCATCTATTTTTGGGCATTTGGGCTGTTTCCAAAGCTTAGCTATTATAAATAGTGCTGCTATAAACATAGGGGTGCAGGTGCTCTTTGGAATTGATGTTTCTGTGTCCTTTGGGTAAATACCTAGGAGTGGAATTGCTGGATCATATGGAAGCTCTATGTTTAGTAGGTCCAGAAATCTCCACACAGCTCTCCATAGTGGTTGGACCAGTTTGCACTCCTACCAACAGTGCACAAGAGTTCCTTTTTCTCCACGTCCTCGCCAACATTTGTTGTTGCTAGTTTTTTTAATATGTGCCATTCTCACTGGTGTAAGATGGTATCTCATGGTAGTTTTGATTTGCATTTCCCTGATTACAAGTGATGTTGAACATTTTTTCATATGTCTATTGGCCATTTGCATTTCCTCTTCAGAGAAGTTTCTTTTCAGCTCTTCTGCCCATTTTTTGACTGGGTTATTTTCTTTGTTGTTGTTGAGTTTCATCAGCTCTTTGCAGATTTTTGTGAACACTTTGCTTTATTTTAAAGATTTATTTATTGATTTATACAAGAAGCGCGGGAGGGTGAGAGAATTCACCAGAGACAGAGCCGGGAACGGAACAGGCAGACCGACGAAATGCACTGCAAGAGAGGTCTGTGCGCCAAGTGGGACCCTCGCCGGGGGCCGGGGATTGAACTGTCGCTGCAGAGGCTGCGGGCAGCTTCGCAGCCCAGCGCTTAACCGCTGCGCCACCGGGGAGGCCCCTCCAACACTTTGTTGGCGAGCAAGTGAGAATGACAAAGACAAATACCCTCCGTTGACTTAGCGGGTGAGGGGAAAAAAGTAAAATTCCTAGAAAAAAGAAGGGACTTTAAGAAGCGAGCGAGGCTGCTGAGGGTCAGAGGAAAGGGGAGAGCGGACAGGCCAAAGGGAAAAATGTCAGGGACTAACAGGTATTGAGAAGGAAATCGGGAAAATAGATTGAGGTTTCGGGGTGCTATTACAGAGTGGTCCTGGGTCGGGGGGTCTCTGAGGAGCGATGACTTGACAATGACGTGGATGAAGTGACACAGTGGGCGCTTCAAGCAGAGGGAACCTCCCGTGCAAAAGTCCCACACGGAAAATGTGGTTATTGTCAGCGCGGAAGTTAATAGGGCCTGTGTGTGTATGGGGGGGAAGGGGGGCGCGGACGGTGCAATAAAAGCTGAAATACCTGAAATACCGCCCTGTTTTAGTCATGGTGATTGGATAACCCGCCAGAGAAATGGTAATTTGATTTTCCCTTGGGTGGAACACCACCTAGGAAGTCAGCCCTAAGTCTGGGGAAACAAAGTGATCAGCAGCCATGAGGGAAACAAACAAACAAACAAACAAACAAACAAATAAATACACGCACAGACATGCAATCCAAGGCATAAGAGAGAAGCAGAAAAGGCCCCCACGGAGCCTCCCTAGGGGCGCAGGGGTTAAAGAAAGCGCCATCAAGCTCTTGCCAGCCACTGCAGCAAGAGAGGGATCCCCCGCCGGCCAGGAGCAGCGCATAAGGGGGCGGCAGACCTCTCCTGTCTCCCCACTGCTCCCCTCACCGGGGTATTTCAGTAGATCCGCCTGTTCTGACCGCCACTCTCTCTGGTGCCTCCTCTACAACCCCCCACCACCTGGTGTCTACACCCCAGTGCTTGTATACACAATAAATAACTCTTGGGAAAAAAAGTAAAGTATCCCCCCAATCCCTACCCCCCCACACACACAGCGCCGGCGGGGGCACACACTGAACCCGTCATGGTTGTGAAAAGGAGGAGCTTGTCAGGAACAGTTGCCAAAGAGAAAAGCCGATCCGAGGGAAGCAGATGCGCTCACCCAGGGGGAGCAGGTGTTGACAGTTGAAATGGGCCGGGGGATTGGATTCCACATGGGAACCAAGATGATTTATTTTGGGGGGCGATGTGCTGGGTTCCTGGGCTATTTTGGTGAAACCAGAATGGAGGACTGCGCTGAGGACCCGCGGGTGCTGCGTGCGCGGTTCACTGGGCGGCGAGGCGGGCTCCGAGAGCGCCCTGGGGAGCCCCCGAGCTGCCGGGAAAGCCCCCGCGCGCTCGCAGCCACCGGAGCGTCAGTTCCTTTTCCAGCGTCTCTCCCGAAACACACAAGACGCTGCGATCCTTTGCGGGGCGGCCCCTAGCAGATCCGGGGCGCGCACGGTGGGGGGCTCGGGGCCAGAGCGGGGGTCTGTGGCGTCCAGGCAGCCGCTGCGGCTCGGGCGCCGGGGGCTCCGCGACAGCACCTGGGCCCTGGGCGCGGCGCGGGGCGCACCCGGGGAGCCGGGGCGGAGCGTGTAGGGCGGCGCCTCCGCGGCCGGGCGGGCTGGGGCCCCAGCGGGAGCGGCCGCGGGAGAGGACGCGCCGCAGCGGCCGGGACGGGAGGCCCCGCGGGAACGCCGGAGAGCGCCCAGAGAGTCAAGATGCCCCCAGGGCTGAAGATCCCCCCGCCAGCCCTGTAGACCCCCCACCTCAGCTCCGGATCCCCGGCCCCTCGGTCCCCGGTCCCCCGCGCAGAGAGCCCGGAGAGTCTGGCTTCACCGGGGCCGCGAGCCTCCCCGGGGCCTCCTGCCCGCCTGCCCCGGACGCCCGGCTGCGCTGTCGGGGGGGACGCGAAAGGCCCACGCCAGCCCCCGGAGCCCCAGGACCCTCTGCCCGTGTGCCCGGAGCCCCGGAGCCGCCCCACGGCCGGCCCGGGCGGCAGGACCCGCCTCCGAGGGCAACGCGGCTCCCGAGGACCTGGGGGGGAGCGGGGGGGCGCGCTCCTCTCTGCGGCCCCCGACCCCGCGCCGCGGGAGGACGGTGCGCACGGCGGGGGCCGCCGACGGACTCGGGCCCCGCTCGGAGCAGGTCCGGGGTGAGCGTCCCTCGAAGCGCTGCCCGCGGCGGGAAGACGAGCCTGGAGGCGCCGCGGACCCCCGGGAGGCAGACGCGGCCCGGGAGCTGCGCCGGAGACTGGAGGGGAGGGGGGCGAGCTGCCGGCGGGGCCGGCCCAGGACCCGGAGCCGTAGACGCAGCGGCGGGGGAGCAGGAGCCCGACGCCCCGTCTGCTCGCCGGGCGCTGACGGGGCCCCCGCCACGGACGACGGGGACCCCCGAGCACGCCACGGGGCGAGGGCGGGGGACGCCTTCTCCGCGGTGCCCTGGTCGGGGAGCGAGGGGATCCTCTGTGCCCCCGGAGAGGAGAGTCGGGGTGGCCTTCAGCGGCCTGGGGGGCGGTTCTCCGCAGCGGGCGGGAGAGTCTCAAAAAGCCGCCCAGACGCGCCAAAAGCGGCGCCCGCCGAGGTCTGGGGCCCCGAACGTGCGGGACGCAGCCGCGGATGCTCGCGGAGCAGCGGCGCCTCCTCCCGGCACCTGTGGGCGAGGCCCGCCGGCTGGAGAGCGAGGGCCGGGGCCGAGGACCCTCAGGGGGCGGGCGGGGCCCGGGCCTGTGGGGAGCCCGCGGCGGGGAGGGGCCGGAGCGCCCCGCGGGGAGCGCGCTCTCCCCGGGCAGGCGGTGCCCGCGGGCGAGGGGCTGGCCTGAGCGCAGGGGCGGTAGTGAGACCTGGAGCGGCGGGACGGCAGTGACTACCCCTGGGGCTGGCCGGTTCCCCCCGAGAGAGCTGAGGGTCTCAGCCCTCACAGCGCGCACGACTGGGGCTGGGGCTGGGGCGTGGGGGTGGCTGGCGCTGAGACCGCACGCGGGAGAAGGCTCGCGAGCCCGACGCCCCTGCCTGGGACGGCGGCGTCTGCCAAGGCTGAGCAGCGGTTCCCCCTGGAGGGAGCGGAGCTGTGGGGGGCAGTCGAGCGCGATCCTGGGGAGTGGGGCTTGCGAAGGAGCTGTTGAGCGCAGGGGCCGCCAGGCAGCGGCGGCGATGAGCGCCGGGTGCGGTGAGGAGGGCAGTGAGCACCCCCGGAGCAGGGCTGTTCCGTTCCCCCCAAGCGTCTCAGACCTGAGTGCGCACAGCTGGGGGTAGAGGGTGGGGTGTGGCTTGTGCTGAGACCGCGAGAGGTCCGCGAGCCAGACGCCCCTGCTTGGGATGGCGGAGCCCGCCTAGACTGAGCAGTGGTTCCCCCTGGAGGGAGCGGAGCTGCGGGGGGCAGTCGAGAGCGATCATGGGGGGGTCTTGCAAAGGAGCTGCCCTGGCTGGCAGGAGGGGGTTTCTGCTGTGTCTGTCGTGATTGTGCTCAGTCGCGCCGCTCACCTGTGTGGGTCGTGGCTGCAGGGTTCAGTGGCCAAGGGAAACCAGGTGGGGACTGTCCAGAGACAGCAAATGGCGGGGTGGAAGGAGGGGTACGGGAAGATCGCTTCCTTTTGGGGTTTGCCCCGAACGCTTTTGTGGCAAACCTGCAGCTGGGAAAACTGGGGGCCTTTGGGAGTGTGGGCTTTGCATCGGCTGCCTGAGGGTGAGCACCTGGGGGAAGGGGGGGGGCGTGCTGACGTGGCTCAGCTGAGCTGGGGGCGTGGTGGGACTATAAAGGCTGCGGCAGAGGGCGACGAGACCAGGAGCAACAGGAGCAGCGCCGCTGCAAATAAGGTACAGGCAATGGGGGTAGGGGCCGGGGGGGGGTGGTCGAGGGTCCAGGGGGGTCCACTTGATGTACAGTTGTTTACCTTGTGTTCTGCTCACACATAAGGGTTAAGGAGACTATGCTTACATCATGGCTAAAATTTTATATTCTAGTTCATCACTTAACACTGCAATGTAATTACTCTCCACAGCATTAGAAACTTCAGTGTTACTG
Organism: Talpa occidentalis; assembly: GCF_014898055.3. NCBI lineage: Eukaryota > Metazoa > Chordata > Mammalia > Eulipotyphla > Talpidae > Talpa > Talpa occidentalis. The sequence goes on along the minus strand of NW_023603184.1, from coordinate 98,255,374 downwards.
TACCTATCTAGTCTTTGCATTTCATTTTTTTTATATATGGGGGTTTTTATTTAGATAGTTTCAAATCATTTTACTGTAAATAAAGTGTTGCTGAACATTTTTACACATAAAATTTTTATTTGAATTTGAAAACATTTCCTTATGTCATTTCCAAAAATAAAATTACTATTTCCATTGAAAATGTAAGTATTTTAAATTCAAAGTTCCCTGCAGAGGGCTTGTGAACTTATTTCTCAGGAATCGTGAGGACAGATTTCCTAGTCTCACTAACATTTTAGTCTATCCGGTTTTCCTCTCCAAGGCTCTGGACACAAATTCACACCGTGCTCTGCTGCTCCTGCCTCTGCGCAGGGCCTGCCCCTTCCCCGTGGGCTGTCGTGGCTGTTCCCCACTTGCCTCTGCCCCCACAGGCCCCCCTCGTGGTGCCCGAGCTTGGCCACCTGGGCCTTCCCCTTTGGCCACTTGTCAGGGATTTGCTGTCTCGCTACTGATGGCCACCAGGCGGCGCCCTCCCCCGTTATTTTTCACATGGTCCTCACCGCCCTTTCCATTGCCCTGAAACACTTCTCTGCATCTTAGTCACAGTCCAGCCCGTATGTTATTCTGTGCTTGGCCCCTTTACCTCGTTCCTCCTCCCGTTTCCCGCCTTACTCTCCACCTTTCTCGCCCCTCCTGGCGCTTTACCTTACCCATCCCACCGCCATCATTACTCTGTGTTTCCCCCACATTATCCCTCGAAGCCACAAGGCGACGACAACCGCTCCATCCGCGCCTTCATTACACAGCTGGGACCCGCTCTGCGCGGCCACTTCCGGTCAGGCTGGCATTTTGGGCTGCGACTTTCCCATGATACCACCCAGGTCCACAAGGCAGCGACACTCGCTCGTCTTGCCCATTTATTTTGCCGCCAGGAGCCACTCTTGGCGCGGCCACTTCCGGTCCCGCTCGCGTTTCTGGCCTCGATTTTCCCACGATACCACCCCAGTCCACAAGGCGGCGAAACTCGCTCGTATTGCGCCTTTATTTTGCTGCCGGGAGCCGCTCTTGGCGCGGCCACTTCTGGTCCCGCTCGCGTTTCTGGCCTCGATTTTCCCACGATACCACCCCAGTCCACAAGGCGGCGACACTCGCTCGTATTGCGCCTTTATTTTGCTGCCGGGAGCCGCTCTTGGCGCGGCCACTTCCGGTCCCGCTAGCGTTTCTGGCCTCGATTTTCCCACGATACCACCCCAGTCCACAAGGCGGCGACACGCGCTCGTCTAGCTCCTTTACTATGCCCCCTGGGAGCCGCTCTTGGAGTGGCCTCTCACGTTCCGCCTAGTGCATCCTGGGAGTCTCAGAGTGATGACGTAACTGCCGAGGGCGCGCTTAAAGGGCCAATACAACAAAGGGCTGATGAGGGAACTGCCAGAGGACTGAAAGCTCCGTTCCTGGTGCCGCACAACGGCGCACAATGGCGGGAGCTGAGACAAGTGAGGACTGCGCCAGGAAGCAGGGTGGAGGGCAGGAGGCTTCACCAGGAAAAGGGGACAGAACAAATGATGGCAGGAGAGGAAATCTGTCCTCACTATTCCTGAGAAATAAGTTCACAACCCCTCTGCAGGGAACTTTGAATTTAAAATACTTGTATTTTCAATGGAAATAATTTCGTTTTTGGAAATGACCTAAGGAAATGTTTTCAAATTAAGATAAAAAATCTTTGTGTAAAAATGTTCAACACTTTATTTGCAGTAAAGTGATTTGAAACTAAATAAAACCCCCCAATATATACAAAAATGAATTGTAAAAACTGGATACAATAACACTGAATAATGATGTGGAAAGTACTTATATTAGTGTTAAATGTTGAAAGTGGAAAATTCTAGCAATGATGTTGTAACAGGGTGGTCCCCAGGAAAGGGGCAGGGAACCTCCCCCTTTCGTGGGGACCACCCTGTTACAATGTCATTCCACTACAGAAGAAAAATATTAATGAAACATCCTCTCCTTACCCCTTACGTGTGAGTAGAAAACAATGTAAACAACTGCATTGAGTGGACTGTTGTACAGCAGTAAAAAGAAACAGTCTAGCTGCATCCAAAATGTGGACTAGTCTTGCCTTCATACTGTTGAGTGATTTTCAAGACAGAAACAGAACATGATTAATTTAAATATTAAATACCAGACAAAATTAAAATTACATTTTAATGATACATACCAGGATATGTAGTGAAGAGCAAAGAAAAAAATTAGTGACAGCCATATAGGGGCTTCCCTATGGAGGAAGATTATGATATGATGTGACTTTACATTCCTTGACCTATTTAATGGAAGCTCATTTTATAATTCTCAAGCGACTACCTACCTTCTACACAGGCATTCTATTTCATAATTGCAAATATTAGGGAAAAAAGTAGGAAGGAAACATGCTAAGTCATAAGAGTACTTTTTGATACTGTTCATCGTATTTTATTCTACTCTTCACATTTTCTATAATATACACAACTCTCTATCATTATCAGGACCAGTAACAGAAGCTGATAAAAGCTCCATTGGTAAAATTATCTCCTTGCTCCTTGGCAGGGGAAAAGTACTTTTTAAAAAGTCTTAAGAATTCCATTGTGACTACAGAAAAACATTTTAGGATGAAACATGGCCACCTGCTAGTCAAGCAGGCGAGGGCAGAGCAGCAGCATTGGGAGTTAATGTCAAGGTCACCTCATTTTTTTTAGTGAGGGGGTTTAGGTTTCTAGCCTGAACCTGTGCTCTGGCTAGCTTTTAAACCCAAATAAACATCTTTTGCCTCTTTTCTTCATTTTCAAATTTAGAAATTTATTCTGTTTAAGCCACAGCTGTATATAGCTTCAATTAAAAATAAAAGTGAAAACAAGACACTACTTCAAAGTCTGGGCCCTTCCAGTTTCCAAATACAAGAGTCCTGAAAGTTGTCTACACCTATGGGAGGAGCAGGACAAAATAATGAATGGAGCCATGATATTTCATAAAACCAAATTTTATATAACCAAAAGCTCCTCCCTGTGACTAGTTCCTTGCCTTTACAAAAAGAAAAAAAAATAGAACAGAATAGAATGGAATTCCTATGTCCAGCTCAAGCTGTCACAGGTCAGTATAAGTCCAGTGTACTGGCAGAGATCATAGTTGATAGTTCAACTGTGGCTTTCACTTTCTCACCTAGAGCTCAAACCCCGGTTCATTCAGTGGAGACCCCACAGGCAGTAGGAAAGCCGGTGACATTAAAACATTCAAGTGAACATTTGTGGTAGCTCCACAGTGGCCTTATTATAACAACGTGTACACTATAACATGATAAACATGATTTCTCTTGGGTATATTCTTTCTTCACCTTCCCCCAACACATCTAATGTGTCTTTTTGGAAAAATAACACTAAGGTGGGTTTATTTTAATGCTCTGTTTTATGAATGTTCCATAATAGGAAAAAGTAACATGTCGGGGGACTCACTACCTCTATGCAATTTATTTTATTTCATTGCAGTTTTGGGATAAAGTATTTCTCTCCAAATGAGAAGATACTTGTGTGGTGAAGCCGCGAATTAGATTATCTTCAGAGGCAACTACAACATTGATCATGGTTTTTATTAACACGGATTCATTTTTCATTTATGTGTTGTATCAAAGCTCTCACATCTAAGTGTCGCTTACCCGAACTTCCTGGTCACCCTGGAAGCTTTGTCAACATCAGGGGTGCTGTTAATTAGCCTGAAACAGAAAATACATCACAGGATCGATTATATGAGCGTTTTCAGACAAAAGGAGAAATGGATCCAGCTGAAGGTACAGGGTAGGAAAAGGGTTTGTTTGTTTGTTTGTTTATTCAAGCACTGGGTACAGTCAGAAGCGCGGAGGGTGAGAGAATTCACCAGAGCCAGAGCCGGGGAACAGCAGGCAGAAGGACGGAAGTACACTGCTGAGGGGGGCAGTGCCATGTGGGACCCTCGCCAGCGGCCGGGGATGGAACCGGTGCTGCAAAGGCCGCAGGCAGCTTCGCAGCCCAGCGCTCAACCGCTGCGCCAGCAGGGGAGGTCCAGGAAAAGGTTTTTATAAAGATCACAACAATTCTACAGATCTCCCGCCATCCTGCTTTGGGGGGCACTCCGTATCCCTTCCCAGTGACCTGACGCTGCGCCCGGTTCCAGGCCCGGTTCCCCTTCCCACTCTTACCCAGCACGACCCGGTCCCTCGGGTTCTCAGACTCGCCGCCCTGCGGCTATGCAGCTTCTGCCAAAAGGAGCAGCTCCCCTGCGAGAAGGTCTTGGCTCCCGGCGAGAGGCTGCCGCCCATGCAGGGTCTGGCAGAGATGGGGCAGCTCTGGACTCCGGGAGCACTCACAGAGCTACTGGGACTTCACTAGAAGAAAGGGGGGTCAGGAAACAGTGGTTGACACATCTGGGAGGGGGGTACAGGGCAGAGCCCCCAGAGAAGAGGGCAACGCTGTGCTCGGGGTCAGGGCTGAGTTTTGGGTACCAGCAGCCTCAGGTACCCACCATCATCTCCACCAAGGCCCCCAGACCCCCAAAGTCAAAGTTGTCTGCACTGTTGGGGAGAGGAGCCGCGCCAGCTGAGACATCCAAAGATAGGAGGGTCCCCACTTGGAAGTGGGGCCCGCGAATCAGCTGCTCTTTCAGTTCGTGACATAGGGGACAGGGAGGGCCTTGGGGGTGCAGTGAGGGGAGCGGGGAGGAGGAGGGAGGACCAGAGCAGGGGTGAAGTGTGCAGGAAGGGCCTTGAAAGATGGGGCCGGGGGACCTCGCGTGAAGGCACAGACGCCAGGGGGTCCTCCAGGGCTGCGACTGTCTTTGTGGCTCTGCTCTGCGCCCCCACACCCTCTCGGGCGCGCAGAACCGTGTGGCCTCGGGAGCGGCTGTTTCTCCAGCCCTTTCTTTGGAGGCGTAGGCTAAAGTTGAGTCCGCTGCCCTCAGGGGCTCCCTGACAGGGGGAGATTACAGGAGACAGGACTCTGCAGGCCTAACACCCGACAGAGGGAGAAGGGGAGACGCTCCCCAAAGACACAGACCCCAGCATTTGGAGTCAGCGGCCGAGGAGGCGCCGCCCGCGACACCCTGATACTCTCCGCGGCACCTGCGCTCCCGCCTCCGGTCACACTGGGGTGAGGTGGGGCTTCCCCTTGGGGCGGAAGCAGGGACCCCCCCCCCCCACCAGCTGCGCACACCCGGGCACCCGCTCTGCCCTCTCGCTGCTGGGCCTGGGGCGGGAGGGGCTCAGCCCGGAAAGTTTACACCGTGCGCCCCAAACTCCACCCTAAACCCTCAGGGCCCACGAGGAGCCGGGAGCGAGGACGCGGCCGCGGGGTATCCCTCAGGGACGGGCCCGCCCGTGTGCACCTCCAGGCCCACAATGAGCCCCAGAGCACCCCCCCCCCGCGTCCGCGCCCAGCCCTTCCCCGCGGGCCCGGCGGCTCCTGCGCATGGCCAGTGGCCTGGCCTCACCCGCAGGGTCCGCCTCGCCCGCCCCCCACCACCCCCCGCGAGGCCGCGGCCAGAGAATTCAAGGCCGCTGAGAAGGAAGCAGGAGCCCCGCCCGCTCCGCCGTCTCCTCGCCGGGAAGCTGCCCCCGCTCCTGCCGCCCGGCCACCCCGCTTCCCCTTCCCAGGCGCTAGACCTGCTCGCGCCCCGACGCCCCGTCTCCGGGACAGCCGCAGGCCCTGGCCCTGGGGAGGCCCGCGGGCGGGTCGCCGGCCCCAGGGGATCGCGTCCCTTTCACGCCCACGGAGCCGCGTCCAGGGAGCGAGTCCTGCCCAGCGCGGGCCCCGGCGTCCAGGACCCCTGCGCCAGGGCGGGTCTCCGGGGACGGGTCTCCACTGCCTGCCGGGCTCGGGGGTCCGAAGAGCCTCCCAGCCCTTCCCTTTGGCCCCGGAAAGCTCGACTGAGGGGCGCGGCTGCCCCTTCGCCCCCCACGCAGAGCGCGGCCCCCCCGGGCGCCCGACCCGCCCCTCCCTTGGCGCGCCTGGGGCGCGAGCTGCCGCGGTTTATCAGGGCCCTCCGCGCCTCTCCGCCCCCCATGACTTGGTGACTGCCGAGAGCCCGCGCCCCCCGCTGCCCTTCTCTGCCCTCCTCGCTCCCCCCTCCTGCCCGCCCTCCTGAGCCGGGGTGGGGGGTCCCCGCGCACTTGCACGGGCGCCGGCCCCACTAGTGGACTCGGTCTGGGCAGGCGGCGGCAGCTGCGCTCCGCGTCTCCGTCAGCCCGTCTCTGAGTGGCGACCCCTCGGCCTCGCGTCCGATCAGTGGACGCCCCGCGAGCGCCACTGGGGCTGGCGAGGGAAGACGTTTTTCCGCGTAGCGCCCGCCCCGCTGGCTCCCAGGCGCGGGCCGCCCGCCGGGCGCAGACGCCCCCTCCCCCGCGTGGGGCCAGCTCCCGCAGACGCCGCCCGTGCCCTCGGACAGACCCCGCGGCGGGGAGCGGGAAGGAGGGCGGCGGGGCGAGAGGTCGCTGCGCACCGAGATGGTTCCCTGGCGCCGCTGGGCGCCGCCTCCCTCCGGAGACCCCCGGCGGCCCCTATTCTGTCCCCCTCGGGGTCTCGCTGGCGAGACAAGCTTGCGGGGCTGCGGACGTCACCCGTTTTCGAACTGGGGAGCCCCAGACTTTAGCGGGGAAATCGTTCGTCACAGCGGTGGGGGATCGGCCGAGCCCGCGCGGTGACCGGCGAGGGCTGGACGGAGCAGCTGGGACGCGCCCGAGCCGCGCCTGTCGGGCTGAGGGTGCCGAGGGCCGCTGTGTGAGCTGGGGTCGGCGACGCTGGTCCTCGCCTCGCTGGTCCTCGCCTCGCTGGTCCTCGCCTCGCTGGTCCTCGCCTCGCTGGTCCTCGCCTCGCTGGTCCTCGCCTCGCTGGTCCTCGCCTCGCTGGTCCTCGCCTCGCTGGTCCTCGCCTCGCTGGTCCTCGCCTCGCTGGTCCTCGCCTCGCTGGTCCTCGCCTCGCTGGTCCTCGCGCCGGCCCCGCCCCCTCGGGCACGCCCCGCCCCCAGCCCTCCTCGGCCTTCTGGGAGTTGTAGTCTCGGCGGCGCCTTCTGGGAGTTGTAGTTCCCGGGCGCAGGCGCGTCCTGGACGCGTCGCACACCCGCGCCGCTGCGGGACTGGGGTCTCGGGGCCGAGGAGAAGCGGCCCGAACTCGCCGCGCCCGGTGGAGGACGCCCAACGTCCCCGGAGCGGGACCCGGACGGGGAGGGCGCGGCTGCGCCGAGTGTGCGTCTATTCTCTCGCGGTGCAGAGGCGGGGCGACCCCCGCGCCGGCCCCTTCCCTCCCCTGCCGGTCCTCTCCCAGACCCCCGCCGCGCCCCCCGGGAGGAGAGGGATGCACCCCGAGGGCGCGGCCCCCCCCCCCCCCCGGCACGAGGGGGCCGCTATACCGGGTCCGCGCCCGCAGCGCCCGAGCCCCTGCGCGATCTGACCCTCGCCCCACGTGGCCACCGCTGCCCTGCGCCGGCCTGGGCCCCGCTCCTCTCGCAGCCCTGCCCCGGCCTCGCCCCCGCTGCCCTGCGTGCGCCCCCGCTCCGCCAGCTCCCCACTGCTCCCGGGACAAAGGGCACCAGCTCGGGTTTCCCTTTTCTGCCCTACAGGTCTGGAACCGAGACTGCGGCGGAGCCGGAAGCAGGACGCACGGGCTGCGGGCCCCGATGGGCTCTGCAGCGGAGAGACAGGCCGCGCCGCACCTTCCACGGGCTGGAGGGCGGAGACAGCGCGGCCGCCGAGTCGGGGAGCCCTGGAGGCGCGCGGGGGGATGGGGGGGCGGGGCCTGGCCCTCCAGGCTTTGTGGCACCGCACACCAAAGGACCCCCCAGAAGCTGCCGCAGCACTACGTGGCCCACTGGGCGCAGGTCCGCTCGGCCTCCCTTGAAGCCATAATCACAGCAGGACCCCAGCATCATCTCACCAGTTACATCCACGTGGTGGGCAACTTGTGCAGTCAAAAAAATAACCAGCCACCCCTTCCCAGGCCACCGAGCCCCCACCAGGTACTAAGTCACCCCCCAGAGGCACCGAGTCCCCCCCAGAGTCCTCTCAGGGCCCCCCTCAGGCACCATTATCTGTGGTCCCCTGGCCCCTCTGCCCTCTTTCCCCGTAAACGAGGGTTCCTGTGAATATTCGCTCATTTGCCTGAATGTGCCCCCACATGGGCGCCCCCTGGGGATTCCGTTCATTCTCTTACACCCTACACATGGCATACCCCGAGATGCCCACAGTCTGGGCACAATGTCAACTGAGGAACTGCCCTGTCTCTAAGATAACAGGTCTACACAAAAATCCCAAGTTTAAAAAAAAAAACAAAACGAGATTTTCCAATTTTACCGAAAAGTATAAAGTGTGGTACATTCCCTAATCCAATACCTTTGAAATTTTAAACAACACCAAGAAAAAGAAGAGTTTACTAGGCTTTATAATAGATAACTGCTTTTGAAATAGGTCATGGAAGTGTATGTTTCCAAATTTATTTTGAAATAAATTGTAAGATCTGACCTTGCTTCACTGGTAAATACCTTCACTTGCGTGTCTAAGCAAAATCATCTCCTAAACAGCTGCAGCATCATCCCAACAGAGTGAATCTCTTCATATCCTTGTCCAATCCATACTCAGGTTTCTTTGTTCCACCCCCAAAAGTTTGTAAAACATGACTTATTTGAAAATAAGTAAGCCAAGTGATCTGCAGGTGTACAACTGCAGGAGGAGAGCCCAGATCTGGGAGGCCTCTCAGCTCAGCTCTGCAAAGGAACCAGGGACTGTCAGACTTTGTGCTTCTGGTCTGGCATCACCTGCACTGGCCCTGGCACACAGTAGGTCCTCAGAAAACATTGGGGGAAATGAGTAAGTGGGGAAAGCCCTGGACTGGCCCTGGTGCCCAGCAGGTCAGGAATTGTGGGGTCTGAATCTGAATCTCCCCTGTACTCTGGATGTCACCAGGGCTTCAGCACACAGTGGGTCCTCAGGAAGAATGACTCTGGGGTGAACAGATGCACGGTGAGCATCCACAGCACTAGCTCTGGAGGCCCACCAAGTCAGAAACCAAGTGCCCTGGTTCTTTCCTGTGCCCAGTCATTGGCATACAGTAGGTCCTCACGAAGCCCCCATCCCCACCCCCGCAGCTGAATGCAAGTTCACCCAGCATTCACCCTAGAGTCGTCAAAGGTGAGAGACAATGCACAGTTGTTTCTTCCCAGGGCCGCAGACACCATCTAGGTCTCAGCACACACTAGGTCCTCACGAAATGCTGTGCTGGACTATTAAGCTGAACGCTCCCAGGCCCGGAGCCCAGGGTCATAACCACGCAGTCCAGCTCCTCTGGCCCACATTTCCCCGCCCCTGCCTCTGAACACAGTAGGTGCTCAGGAAATGCCAACTGGGTGGTTGAATGAGTGAAATGAGACCCCAGTTTCCAGGGGCAGATTTCACTCAGGCGAGAGCCAGGCCTCCCCCGCAAGAAGTCAGCGCCCCCTCCCGATGAGTGAAGGAGATTTTCTTCTCTTCGGAAGCCTCTCACTTCGGCTTCCACGTGTAGCTCCTTACCGGGGTGTTTTTCTCACTTCCGTACCCGCGGGTCTGCGCGCGTCAACCCGACGGACAAACGCGAACACGGACGGGCACGTGGCGGCCCACAGTCACCTTTCCCCCTTCCAGCCTGTCACCGCCCTCGGTGATGCGGATTCTCCAGGCCCTCCCGACGCGGGTGCCGCGGGCTCCTGCACTTCCGACCCGGTGTGCTGGGCCGGGCCGGGCGCGCCTTCCCCGCCGCTCTTGAGCCGGCTGGGAGGGCCAGATGAGCCGCCCCGCCCGGAGCCGACCCAGGACCCTGCGCGCAGCTGCGAGGCTCGTCGTCAGAGGAGGGTCCTGGCACCCCTCAGCCAAGCCGAGCCGAGCGGACACCGGCGAGCGGGGAGGACAGCCCTGTCCCCAGAGGCGCGCGCGAAGGTGGCCCAGGGGAGGGCCCGAGGCCACCGCCGGCGGCCACTTGTCAGGAGGCCTCAGGGCAACACCTGCGACCCCAGCCCCCAGGCGGGCACCGGACACCCGCTCCTCAATTCCCGCCAACGGTGGAGTGACTCCAGCCGCCTCGCCCCGGCTTCCCGGGCCGGGGCCATTGGATCGTGTCCCGCGTCCTTGCGTGGCTCGTGCTGGTGCGCGCTTGCCGACCCCACCGCCTCGCCTCGGCCCGCCCGCGCGGTCTCAGCGTCTGCACCCGAGCGCTGCCGCCCGGACCCGGGCGGGCGGGGAGCCGTGGGCGCCCTCCTGGCGGCCGCGTAGACGGCGCCTGCCGCCCGACCGCCCACCCGCGAAGGGAGCAGATTTGGCTGCGGTGCCCGGCGCGCGGTTCCGGGAGGCCGGGGCGCGCGGGTGGCACCAGTCGGTCGGGCGGGCTGTGCGCTCGGTGTCCCACGCCGGGAGATAGTGAGTGCAGGTTGTGCGGGGGGGGGGGGGGGAGGCAGGTCAGCGCCCTCGCCGAGACAAGCAGGGATTGTGCGCTGCACGGGTCGACCAGCTCTCCGCGGGGTCCGCTCCTCCTCCCGCGGCCCCCCGGGTCCCCACGCACGGGACTCCCGCAGCCCACCCGGGGCCACCAGCCCGCCGAGAGCCCGTAACTCCGCAGCGCGCCGGGAGCCCATGATGCCCACCCCAAATCGCCCGGAGAACCCCGCAGCCCGCGGGACGATGCCCAGCGCGGAGCGCACATCTGCCGGCCGAGTCTCCCGGGGCAGGCAGCGGCTGTCCCGGGCCCGGGGCTGCATCTCCGTGGGCCCGACTGCCGCGTCCCGCTCCGGGGGCGAGGGAGCGCCCCTGTGGTGCCCAGGGGATGTGAGGGACGACCGGGGTCCAGCCTCACTCCTGCCGCTGCCATGCCCGGAGGTCGGAGGTGCCGCCACTGTTCACCCCAAGTCTACGGCAGGAGCCGCGGGGTCGGGGGCCGCATATCAAGCGGGGTCTGTGACCCCGGGGTCGGGCCGGAGGCTCGGGGGCGAGTGCTGCGGGTGGGGAGCGGCGCCTGAGCTGGGGCAGGGGCCGCGAGCCGCGAGCTTGGGGCATCTGGAGCGGGAACCGGAACAACAGCCGCGGTTGGGGGGGTCGGGGGGAGGGCGAGTCGCGAACCCGGAGCCGCGGGCGGGGCCGAGAGCCGGGGGCTGGGGGGGGTGGCGGTCGCGGGGGGGCCGGGGCGGGACCCGCGAGTTGCGAGCTTCCGGCCGAAGCCCGCTCAAGGGCCGGGGCCGCGGACCGCGAACCGGGGCCGACGCCGTGGGCTGAAGCCGGATCCCGGGATCCCGGAGCCGCAAGAAGCGGGTCTCTGGCTGGGTCCGGCCGGAGCCTCTCTGGGGGAGGGCCGCGGCGGGGGGACGGGCAGGCAGCGCCCCTCGCGCGGAGAGGCCCCCGCCCGGACGGCCGAGGCTGGACGGCCCCGCAGCGGGGTCCGGGTCCCTCTCCGCGCCGCCCCGCGCACGAGGTCGACCAGAGGCCCCGGCGCGCTCCGGGGCGGCGGGAAAGGGGTCGCGTGGGGGTGGGGTCGGTGTTCAGGCCGCAGCTCCACCGGCCTGCGGGGACCTGCGGCTCGGCCCCAATCCTGGGCGCCGAGGTTTTTTTGGCTCCAAATCGGCACTTTGTGCCTCCAGGATATCGGTGGCTCCTTGCTTTGGGCGAAACCCCGCGCGTTCCCTCGCCCGCCTCTGCGTTCTCGGACGTTTTCGCGGCTCCGGTGTTTGCCATCGCGTTTCAAGGCGCCACACGACGCGCTGCGATGCCCTCGCCTCAAAGCACAAACTAAGTCGCTGTTATATGCGGTTTTCCAGTGGGTGCCGCCTCTACATAAGTTGGCGTGAGTTTTTGTGTTGCGCTACGTGGGAAACAAATCCTCAGCAAGGCTGGTAGTGCCTCTGGGAGGCCACAGGATCTGCAATGGGCACCCCTGTCTTGACGAATTTGGCGGGCACTGCTGAGCAGGGTGCTGCAGGACTCAGTTTCCTGCAAGCTCCCCAGGACCTGATGCAGGCAGTTTGTTGTGCCTCATCCATGCTGCAGGCACTGTACCCATAAACGCACCCCACACCTACTGCCTGGTGAGTGGGTAGGTGGCAGTCTTATTTGAAATTAAAATAAGACCTGTTAGCCCCCCACCTAGTAGGGTGTGAGTTCTACGGCCTGTGCCATCCCCCTCCTGTGAGGATACACTGTTAGATGTGGAACCCTGTATCTACATGGTATGCTCACATACAAAGTGGATGTGTGGAAAAAGGTTCTCTAGGCCCAGGGCTGCTATTGGGTCAGGCCTTGCACCAATACACGTGCTGGTGGCTGCTCCCTGGGCTGTGAATGTGAAGCACCAAAGCTAGGAGGATGCAGCGAGTGGCTCTGGGTGACCTGATGGGTGCATGTTTTCTGTAGAGGTGCCTCAAGGTGTTCCAGGGCTCCTAGCTCCTGCCTGTGTCCTCTGCTGTGTGGCTCAGTGCTTCCCCTTTGTATGTTCCTGTTTGCTTATCTACAGGGCCTGACTCCCCCATGTGCTTTGCTGTTCTCATGCCCCATTGGAAGCAACACCATGGTGTGGGGCTTACCCTTGTCTGTGTCCCTATGTCCCCCCTGCAGTGGTGCTGGCCTCAGATCAAGTTGGTGTTGATTGGTGTGCCTAAGATTACCCACTTCAGTCATGTGGTCCCTTGGGGAGTTTGTCCTCACCCCCTGGGTGGTCAGTCATGCAGTGTCAATGTCATGAGCTGAACCTGTGGTTATAGATACAGCCCCATGGAGTTAAACCCTCAGGGCCAGTGGCCTTTGCTATTGCTTGATGTGTTGCTCTGTTCTTCCCTGATCTCCACCAGGCACCTGTCCTTTGGCTTACACTGTGCCAAGGACTTGGCTCCCTCCCAGGACCTTACCCACCCTGGGAGGTAGTGAAGGGCACTTGTTTTCCTACTGCTGATACATGCTAAGCATTCTGGGGTGTGGGACCCCAAGTGAGTCTGTGCTTTTGGGATCAGTCTTCCTGGCTTTGGGGCCTGTGGGTATACCCATGGATACCACCTAGTTCCCTCATTGGGGTGTCCTGTTGCCTGGAGCTTGCACTTTGGAAGAAGCCAATGCTTTGAGCTATCTGGGCCCCAGGGGGCTGTTTTGGGGCCAGAAGGGGGCCTTTGTGTGGTGTGGTGCTGGTGGAGATGCCCAGAGAAAGCAGGTGCCTAGGCTGTCAGCCCCAGTGTGCAAAAGGGGCCTGGTGTTGGTGGGGACTCTAGGAGTGCCTGTTCCTGGGCAGTACCCAGGCCACCCCAGCCCCATGGGGAGCTTTTATAGCATTGTGGTTGGGCCAACAAAAGTGGTAATTGGGGACCCATGGGGGGCTGGGGTTGGCTGTCCCTGCATTGCCTGCAGGTGTCAGAGACCCAGACTTGTTCTGAGTGGGTGCCAGAAGCACCCATCTCTCACATAGGGCTGCTTGCCCAGGGGTGGGTGCCCACTGGGTCCTGTGTGACTGGTTCTGGAGTGGAGCCCCCAAGTCAGACCTTATAGTGGTAGTACCTGTGGCTGGCTGTGGATTGGTGCCCCTGGTGGGCAGGTGGAGACCCAGCTCATAGTGGCTGAGTGTTCTTGACTGGGGTTGGTACCCCCATCACTGAGATTTGCAGCCTTCCTGAGTGTGGGTGGTCAGTGGGGGTGCCAGAGCTGCCAAAGGGTGTTGTGCAGGCAGTTGGCTGTGTGCTGAGCCCCGCCTATGTGCATGGGTCACCGCTGCCATCAGAAATAGTGGGACCTGCTTGGTATATGGGGAGAGAAAGCCCTGAGCCCCTGGATGGCTGTTTTCCTCCCTAATGCAGTGCCCACTGCTTGAGTTCTATGTACAGGGTGCCTGGAGTGGCATCTTCTCCACCATGGCTGTGAGTGCTGCAGCTTGGACAGGGGGATTCCAGCTCTCAATACAGTGTGGGGCATGATAGGCAATCCTCAGAGCTGCAGGGGCCAGTTTCAGGCTCCAGCCACCTGCATAGGCTGGCCATCCATGGGGGTGGTGGTGGGAGCCTTGCTGTGCCTGTGGGGCTGGTACTGTAGCAGTGTCCAGGAGCCCTGTGGGGGCATGGAAGGCTGATACCTGGGCTGACCACCTGCCCAGCTCAGTGGCTCTTCCCCTGCTGCTGTGTTCCCCAGGGTGCTCTTCCCCCATTGGATTGCCCCTGGAGTGACCATCTGGAAGGGTCTTTAAGCTTTAGCCCCATTACAATGTGATGGGGTGCCCTGCCCAGGAGGAGAAGGGGGTCCTTGTGCCCTGAGGGCTGTGGCCTGGTCTTTGTCAGCGCTGTGCTGTGAGAGGTGGTGGCTCCTCTCCAAGAGTGGGACCCCTATATGTTCAATTGTCTGCATTTATGCCCTTGGGGGCTTCTGCAGGCCCTTGTGTCTCCTGTGGTACTTTATGAGGTACCATTTTTACTCACTATGAATACCCCTAGTCCCAATCAACTGTGGGGGCTGGGATGGCTCTGATATGCCTATGTTCTCCCCCAGGGGCTGCCTCTACATCATCAATGGGGTGAGACTGTGCTGGTGCAGATGGGCTTGCAGGCCAGCCTGCTGGTGGCTCTGGGAGGCTGCCAGTGCTGTGATGGTCACTTTGGTCTTGGTGCAGTGCTTGGAGTGGGTGCTTATAGGGCAGTACTCCAAGTTTCCTGCAGTTCCCCAAGACCTGGTGCAGGCACAGTGGCTTGTGCCTCATCTAGGCCACAGATATGGTTCCCACCATATGTCCCACACCTGGAGGCCTGGTGAGTGGGGTTGGTGGCCTTGTTGAGACTAAAATGAGCCCTTGGCTTTTTCCATGAATGGGGCCAAGGGCCTGCCAGAGCCCCTAGCCTGGTGGGGTCTGAGCTCTCTGGCTTGTACCCACCCCTCCTGAGAGGGTGCAGTGTTGAGGGTGGTGGGGCCTGTGCCCCCCACAGGGTGTGCTTGATCGCAAATGCATGTAAAGAGCTACCCTTCCCTGACTTCCTGAGCCCAGAGCTCTGGTGGAGTCAGGCCTTGCACCAAGCCCATGCTGGGGGCTGTTCCCTGGGCTGTGGCTCTGGGGCACCAGGGCTGGGAGGTAGGGGGAGCCTGGGGTGTCTGGTGTGCAGGTGTTCTGTGGAGGGGTCTTCATGGCTTTTAGCTCCTGCCTGTGGCCTCTGCTGTGGGCCATCTCCAGTGGCTCAGGGTCTGTTCCTCTCATGTGTTCCTGATTATGGGCTCTGACCCCTGGTGTTCCTCATGGTCATAATGCCCTAGTGGAAGCAGCAGTAGGGAGTTGGGGTGCTGCCTGTGTCTGGGAGGGTCTTTGTGTTCAGCCTGTTAGTGTGGTGGGGGTGCCCCACCCAGGGTGGGGGCCCATGGCCTGGTCTTTGCATCAGTGCTGGGCTGGGTTGTTTGTGTCCCTGCAGTGCTCTGGACCTGCCTCCAATGGCTGAGATTGATGGGGGGACACGCTCACACTGCTCCCCTGACTGGGTTTTTCATCCGTAGAGATTCCTAATCCAGGGGCAGCTTTGCTCAGTGTGAAGGGAGCCCGAGTCTGACTTGGCATTTGAAGACGGAGCCCAGGGCAACAAGGCTCCACCCTGGTGGGGCGACTGCCTGCCTTCAGCCAGTGCTTCACAGTCCAGGGGCGCTACTGGCCAGGGATGGCCTCATCCCCTGCCCTGCAAGTGCGGGGTGTCAGCTGCTGATGGCACAGGGTGGGGGGTGTTAAGCAGCTTCTCTCCGTATCCCTGAAGACGCCCCTTAGGGGCGAGGTGTGTGCACGGCCTGAGTCCGGGGCGCAGGTGGCCTGGTCTGGGTTCCAGACGGGGCCGCCTGGGGCTCCTCCTCCTCACTGGGTGCCAGTCAGGAGGAGAGGCTGCAGTTGCTGCTGTGCCCTGCCGAGGTCGACCAGTTGGCCGGCCTGGGCCGAGCAGCCTATGGTCCAGTCGACCAGATGGCCCGTTCCTGCCCGCCACCAGGTGACACTGCAAGATGGGTGGAATAGGATGGGACCTGACTGGAGGGGGGGTATCAAAGGGGGGACGGAGATACGGCACCCCATTCGAATTTGTGTCCTTTCCCTTTCCCCTTTTTATTCGGGTGCAGTCACCCCAGGCGCGATGGGGAGATAACCCCCCATTTCAGACCTATATGTCCTCGTTTCGCTAGAAAATCAGGAAAAGTTTCACCATTTATTTGGGGTTTCTTCCATGAATCCCATGTTCTCAGCAGAGAGATGCTCTATTTCCATCTCCAGTCACAGCTGCTGCGCTGAGAGCAAAAATTAGAAAAATAGACTCATCCTCGCAGTTTTTCCCATAACCCTCGTGGGCTTGGGACAGGGGCAGGCCAAAATAAGGCATGTGCAGTGCAATAAGCCGAGTTCAGGATTCTACAAATGGAAAATCAGCTTCAAATGTCCATTACACACACACACAAACACACTGTTCATGAGCTAAGCAGGCCGCAGCCAAGGCTTCCAGAAAGCTTGGGAAAGCAGCAGAGAGGGCACATTCCCTCACAGAGCCGGAAAGCAAGAAAATGACTATTTTTAACTCAGTCCAGTCATTGGGAGTTAGAAACAGGATGGTGTGACATAAAAAACACGGGGCATCCAACTTGAGGAAGCTGCCAAGGCTGGTTCAACTACTAGATCGTTTGTAGTCAGAGAAACAAAGGATTCAACATTGACATGAGGAGTAGAAACAATTTTTTTTCAAACCAAAGACCTAATAATGGGAAACACATCGCAAAGCTGCAGGGAAATGGATATACATCCATCCTGATGCTGTTTCTTTGGAGAAGAGTAAACTAGTTGAACGCTTACAAATCGACCAAAAAGGGAAGAGGAACATGGTAAAATTAAGGCAGACATGGGAACAGCTGAGTGGGAGGATTTTCTAACAACAAAATCCATCATCAGGATGAATAAAAAACTGCAACGGATACATGGGAGCCAAGAGCCTCCCTCGCTCCAGGACACGATCACCTCAATGGTGGCCTCTTTCCAATGTCAAGGAACCTATTCTTTACAAGCAGATAAAAGGGTTAGTCCTCAGCTGTGACCTGGGACTCACAGACAAAAGACTCCTCCAGAAACAATCAAGACAGGGGTTCGGTATCTGGAGAAGTATCCTATACCCCAAGGATACAGGTCAGGAAGCTACTAGGACTGTCCACCCCCCAAGCTACTTCCATGCACCTTCTGCAAGGTGAGGCTGCACCTCCAGCCGGGGGCACCGGCGAATCCCTCCCAGTGGGATAGAAAATGTTTGCATCCACGATGACTTCGTTCAGGGACAGGTGCATAAGCCTCACCAAAAGGTTAAATGCAACAAAAGATATGTCCTGATGGGTGTGGGGAGGGCATTTGGTCAGCCTCAGTGGCCTCTCCTGCTGCTAGCCCAGTCACTTCCTGGCAGACAAGCAGAACCCTTGGCAGTGGCGGTGCCATGGTCAGAGGAAAAGCGCCATGGGCATCCCTGTCAACACCAGGAACAGGAAGAGCACACACACCACCTGGACGATGATCATTTGCTGAGGTGCTCTGGCCCACTCCAGGAAGCCCTGACACAGAAGAGGGGGTGACAACGGCTGGGAGGGGGCCCCCCACTTGCAGGAAGAGGACTTTAGGCCCAGGGATGACTCGGCCTGGCACTTGCCAAGCTGTTGCGATTTCAGCTGTAGGAGGACATGACTGGGTGACAGATAAATACACATGCCATGTCCAGGGTGCCTGGCAGAGGCGTGGCCACACAGTCCTGCCACACCCATGCTGCCTGGGTGGCCAAGGGTCACCCCATCACCCCCACCCTGGCGGAGGGAAGGTGAGACTGTCCCTGAGACGACAGCTCCACGTGTTCCTCACTAGCTAGGCTCTCAGTGCTAGAGGCCATTCTGACCCCAATTTTCTTAGCAAACAAACAATGCAGCCATGACCCACAAAAGCAAATACATCACAATATAACAACAAAATGCAACAGAACACAAATAAGTCCAGGCAGGGCCCCAACCTAGTGGCAAAAGACAAATCTGCTGCCGAATGCACTGCTCTTAAGAGGGAGGGGAACCACTCACGGCATCTACCGTAACACACCAGGAGCCGTCAGGCTTCCTGGCCTTTTCTGGATGTAGTCTCGACTACAAGCCACACAAAGCACCCCCAGGATGCACTAGCTCTGGGATTGGTGATTCTATACTGTTGGGGGTAATCGCCAACCCTCAGGGTTTCTGTCTGCAGTCACTCCAACATTCGGCTTTCATAGCCACCAATGCGACTCGCAGATCCCTGCACTCAGGCCAACCCACTGCACAAGCACATGGGTCGGGGATCCAAACTCTACATGTGGCTTGGGCTCCACCCCAAGCCACGTTCCCCACCCATCCCCCAAGGATGGGTTCCTCAGCAACTCACCCTCACTCGACAGCGAGCAGGGCATCACCCACAGGTGATTTTACAAGACTCACTGGTCTTCAGCGTACTCAAGCTGCTTAACAGCCACTCAGGGCTTCTCAACTTAGCATCAGCACCAGCTTTTGCCTTCTCAGTTGGCTTTTCTCCTCCACCTAGCTGCTGGACATACACAGGCTGCTTTTGGACATCCCACTGACCACCCCCAGATTCCCAAAAGACATAATCTGCCAAGGTCCTCCGCCTTCTGGCAGGATTGTCAGTCCAAGTCCATCAGTCCAAGTCCATTAGGCCTCTCCCTGCCATCAGCACTGGCGAGCTCCGAATCGTGGTCCTCTCTTCCCGACGATTCTTGCTGCCTCAGGGGTCATTGGCTGGTCCTCTTGGGGGTCGTTGGCTGGTCCTCTCGGGTGTCTCCTCCATGCGAGGTCTCATCCTGCAGCTCCTGGACCGTATCCACCTTCTGTGCCACCATGGCGCCTCCAGCGTCATCACAGGCAAACACAGTCTGAAACTCCTTAGTCCCTCCAGGTCTTCGGAGGGCTCCAATACCTGTCTGCATGGATCATCTTGCTGACTTACGCCAATTGTAGGGGCAGGGCAGGACACAATGCAGGTTTTCTGGGATCCCATGCAGACCGGGTAAAGGAGGAGTCAGAGTCCTCAGTGGTTTTTTGCAGGTCTTTTATTAGGATTACCAGGTACACGGCAGGCAGGGGTGCTGGGGGGATCGGGAGGCTGGCAGGCCTCCCAGCCCCCAGCAAGTCTTCATTCTGTCTGTGCTCTCCGGCATTCTCTGCTACTCTCTCAGCTTATGCTACTTCTTTCTCAGCTTTTCTTTTGGCTTCTGCTGCTGCTGGCATCCCTGTGATGCCACCCTTAAAAGTCCAGTCTCTCAGCCCTGGTGTACCCACTTCAGGTGCCCGCCATCAGGCATGTATTCAGGATCACAGGGTTCCCTCATCTATCCTGATGGAGGGAGGGCAGAAAAGCCTGATACCTTTTACCTTACCCTACAGGAGGTCGCCTGCAGTCCGGCACCAGACCAGCCTGGAGGCTGAGGAGGTTGACCTACAGGACGACCCCAGCCCAGCATAGAGGATGCATAGGTCTACCTGCAGGCCGGGCCCAGCCAAGCCAAGGGGCTGAGGAGGTCGACCTACAGACTGGCCCAATCCCAGCCTGGAGGCTGAGGAGGTCCACTGCAGGCCGGCCCCAGCCCAGCCTAGAAGTTGCAGAGGTCAACCTGCAGGCCAGGCCCAGCCAAGCCTGGGTGTAGGGTAAGGTAAAAGGTATCAGGCTTTTCTGCCCTCCCGCCATCAAGATAGATGAGGGAACCCTGTGATCCTGAATGCATGCCTGATGGCGGGCACCTAAAGTGGGTACACCTGCGCTAAGACTGTGCTTTGAAGGGCAGCATCACAGGGACGCCAGAAGCCGAGAAAGCAGCAGCAGAAGCCGAAAGAGAAGCCGAGAGAGAAGCAGAAGCTGAGAGAAGGCCAGGGAGCCCAGATAGAGTGAAGACTTGCTGGGGGCTGGGAGGACTGCCAGCCTCCTGGCCCCCCAGCACCCTTACCTGCTGTGTACCGGGTAAATCCCAATAAAAGACCTGCAAAAACCCACTGAGGACTCTGATTCCTCCTTTACCCGGTCTGCATGGGATCAGAAAACCTGCACCGTGTCCAGTCCCACCTTTACAATTGGCGTAAGTTGGCAAGATGATCATGTAGACGGGTATGGAGCCCTCCAAAGACCTGGAGGGACTAAGGAGTAAAAGACTGCCTGTGACGATGCTGGAGGCGTCATGGTGACCCAGGATCTACAGGACAAGACCACACCTGGAGGAGGAGACGCCCGAGAGGACCAGCCAATGACACCCGAAAAGACCAGCCAACGACCCCTGAGGCAGCAAGAATCGTCGGGAAGACAGGGCCACGATTCGGAGCTCGCCAGTGCTGATGTAAGTAGAGGCCAATGGACTTCGACTGGTGGACTTGGACTGATGGACTCACACTGATGAACTTGGACTGACAATCCCTCCGGAAGGTGGAGGCCCTTGCAGGTTGATACGTTTTGGGATGCTGGGGATGGAACAGTTTTGTTTGTAAACCCCAGGAGATGGGAATCTGGGGTGGCCAGTGGGCCTTGATGGCCAAAAGCAGCCTGTGTATGCCCAGCATCTAGGTGGAGGAGAAAAGCCAACTGAGAAGGCAAAAGCTGGTGCTGATGCTAAGTTGAGAAGCCCTGAGTGGCTGTTAAGCAGCCTGAGTATGCTGAAGACCTGTGAGTCTCGTAAAATCAACTGTGGGTGATGCCCTGCTCATTGTCGAGCAAGGGTGAGGAGCTGAGGAACCCATCCTTGGGGGATGGGTGGGGAACGTGGCTTGGGGTGGAGCCCAAGCCAAATTGTAGAGTTTGGATCCCCGACCCATGTGCTTGTGCAGTGGGTTGGCTTGAGTGCAGGGGTCTGAGAGTCGCACTGGTGGCTGTGAAGGCCGAGTGTTGGAGCGACTGCAGACAGAAACCCTGAGGGTTGGCGATTACCCCCAACAGAATAGAATCACCAATCCCAGAGCTAGTGCATCCTGGGGGTGGATGCTGTGTGTGGCTTGTAGTCGAGACTACAGCCAGAGAAGGCCAGGAAGCCTGACGGCTCCTGGTGTGATATAGTAGATGCCGTGAGTGGTTCCCCTCCCTCATATGAGCAGTGCATTTGGCAGCAGATTTGGTGGATCATCTTGGGGCCCTGCCTGGACTTATTTGTGTTCTGTTGCATTTTGTTGTTATATTGTGATGTATTTGCTTTTGTGGGCCATGGCTGCATTGTTTGTTTGCTTAGAAAATTGTATATATATGTAGACTATATGGCAGAAAACCCTGAGGGAGTGGACTGTAGGGTAAGGTAAAAGGTATCAGGCTTTCCTGCCCTCCCTCCATCAGGATAGATGAGGGAACCCTGTGATCCTGAATGCATGCCTGATGGCGGGCACCTGAAGTGGGTACACCTGCGCTAAGACTGTGCTTTGAAGGGCGGCATCACAGGGACTCCAGAAGCTGAGAAAGCAGCAGCAGAAGCCGAGAGAGAAGCAGAAGCTGAGAGAAGGCCAGGGAGCCCAGATAGAGTGAAGACTTGCTGGGGGCTGGGAAGACTGCCAGCCTCCCGGCCCCCCAGCACCCTTACCTGCTGTGTACCGGGTAAATCCCAATAAAAAGACCTGCAAAAAGCCACTAAGGACTCTGACTCCTCCTTTACCCGGTCTGCATGGGATCAGAAAACCTGCACCATGTCCAGTCCCGCCTTTATACTGGGTAATCAGGAGGTCAACCTGCAGTCTGGCCCAGACCAGCAAGGAGGCTGCGGAGATCGACCTGAAGGCCGGTCTCAGGCCAGCCTGGAGGCTGAGGAGGTCGACCTGCAGTCTGGCCCCAGACCAGCCTGGAGCCTGAGGAGGTTGACATGCAGGCCGGACCCAGCCCAGCCTGGGGGCTGAGGAGATAGATCTGTAGGCCGGACCCAGACCAGCCAAGGGCCTGAGTAGGTTGAGTTCGTGCTGCAGGCTGGCCCCAGCCCACCCTCGAGGCTGTGGAGGTCGACATGCAGGCCGGCCCAGCCCAGCCTGAAGGCTGATGAGGTCCACCTGCAGGCCAGCCTCAGCCCAGCCGGGAGACTGTGGAAGTCGTCCTGCAGACTGGCCCAAGCCCAGCTTGGAGGCTGAGGAGGTCCAAGTGCAGGCTGGCCCCAGCCCAGCCTGGAGTCTGAGGAGGTCGACCTACAGGCCGACTCAGTGAGACTGGGGGCTGAGGTGGTCCACCTGCAGGCTGGCCACAGTGGAGCCTGGAGGCTGAGTTACTGGAAATCATTCGAGACCAACAACAAAATGGGGGCCCAGAAGTTCGACCTTAGAGGCTGGCTACAGTGCAGTGTGTAAAAAAACAGGGTGACATTCAGACCGCCTCACCTCAGCCTGGAGGCTGAGGAGGTTGACCTGCAAGCTGTCCCCAGTCCAGCCTGGGGGCTGAGGAAGTTGACCTGCAACTTGGCCACAACAGAGCCTGGAGGCTGAGGAATTGGAAATCATCCAAGATTAACAACAAAATCAGGGCCCAGAAGTTCAACCTTACAGGCTGGCCACAGCACAGTGTGTAAAAAAAAAAAAAAACAGGGTGTCATTCAGATTGCCACACTAGCCTGGAGGCTGAGGAGCTCGACCTGCATGCTGTTCCCACCCCAGCCTGGAGGCTCAGGAGGTGGGCCTGCAGACTGGCCCCATCAGCCTAGGGGCTGAGGTGGTTGACCTGCAGGCCGGTCCCAGCCTAGCCCGGAGGCTGAGGAGGTAGACATGCAGGAATGGTCAAGCCCAGTCTGGGGGCTGAGGAAGTTGACCTGCAGCCTGGCCTCAGCGGAGTCTGGAGGCTGAAGAATTGGAAATCATCCAAGACCAACAACAAAATGGGGGCCCAGAAGTTCGACCTTAAAGGTTGGCCACAGCGCAGTGTGTAAAAAAAAACATGGTGATATTCAGACTGCCACACCAGCCTTGAGGCTGAGGATGTAGACCTGCAGGCTGGCCGCAGCCCAGCCTGGAGGCTGAGAAGGTCAACCTGCAGGAGGGCCCCAGCCCAGCCTGAAGGCTGAGGAGGTAGATGTGCAGGACTGCCCCAACCTAGCCTAGAGGCTGAGGAGGTCGACCTGCAGAGCTGCCCAAGCCCAGAATGGAGTCTGAGGAGGTCGACCTGCAGGCCAGCCCAAGTCCAGACTGGAGGCTGAGGAGGTCAACCTGCAGGCTGGCCCCAGAGAGCCTGGAGGCCTGAGGTGTTCGAACTGCAGGGCGGCCCCAGCCCAGCCTGGCGGCTGAGGAGGTCAACCTGCAGTCTGGCCCCAACCCAGCCTGGGTCTGAGGAGGTCGATTTATAGGCCCACCAGAGCGGAACCTGGGGGCTGAGGAGGTCGACCTGCAGGCTGACCCCTGCCCAGCTTGGGGGCTGAGGAGGTCGACCTGCAGGCCGGCCCCAGCCAAACCTTGGGGCTGAGGAGGTCGACCTGCAGCCTGGCCACAGCTGAGCCTGGATGCTGAAGAATTGGAAATCATCTGAGACCAACAACAAATTGGGGGCCCAGAAGTTCAACCTTAAAGGCCGGCTACAGCCCAGTGTGTAAAAAAAAAACAGGGTGACATTCAGACCGACACTCCTCAGCCAGAATGCTGAGGAGGGCAACGCGCATGCCGTTCCTACCCCAGCCTGGAGGCTGAGGAGGTCGACTGCAGGCCTGCACCAGTCCAGCCTGGAGACTGAAGAGGTTGTGTGGAATCAAGCTTAGCCAAGGTTTCGCCATTTTGTATATCCTCCACCTTGATATGTTAGTCCTTGTACAGCCCCATTCCGGAGATAGTTTCAATAGTCACAACCCTCACTCCACTTGGTGACGAAAAAGCAGACCACCCCAGCCGCCAATGAGGGCAGTCCTATCCATAAATGGATAGTTTGAAACTATAACCGTGCGCGCCAAAATGCCTTTGTAGTAGCCAATGAGTAATTGCCAGCTTCTTTCAAAATTTGCGCCACTTGTAACCCTATACGATACCCCTGCTTCCTCTGTTCGGGGCTCTCGACCTCTGCCATTGCATCGGTGCGTGTCAAGGGCCCGGACTCGAGCCCGTAATAAACTCCTTTGTGCCCTTGCATCGGTTGTCTGTGTCCTTGGGGGCTGCACTGGTCCACGTTGGGCACAACAGTTGACCTGCAGGCCAGCCCCAGCCCAGGCTGGGAGCTGAGGAGATTGACCTGCATGCCGACCACAGCGGAGCATGGAGCCTGAGGAGCTGGAATTCAGCCGAGACCCACACCAAAATGGGGGCCCAGAAGTTTGACCTTAAAGGCCGGCCACAGCGCAGTGTGTAAAAAAAAGAGGGTGACATTCAGACTGCACACCAGCCTGGAGGCTGAGGAGGTCGACCTGCAGTCCGGCCACAGTGGAGCCTGGAGGCTGAGTTACTGGAAATCATCCAAGATCAACAACAAAATGGGGGCCCGGAAGTTCAACCTTACAGGCTGGCCACAGCACAGTGTGTAAAAAAAACAGGGTGTCATTCAGAGGGCCACACTAGCCTGGAGGCTGAGGAGGTCGAGCTGCATGCTGTTCCCACCCCAGCCTGGAGGCTCAGGAGGTGGGCCTGCAGACCACTGCAAGCCTAGCCTGGAGGCTGAGGTGGTTGACCTACAGGGAGGCCCCAGCCCAGCCTGGAGGCTGAGGAGGCCCATCTGCAGGCTGGTCTCAACCCATCCTGGAGGCTGAGGAGGTCGACCTGTAGGCCGGCCACAGCGGAGCCTGGGGGCTGAGGAGGTCAACCTGCAGTCCAGCCCAGCCCAGCTTGGAGGCTGAGGAGGTCCACCTGCAGGAAGGCTGCAGTCCAGCCTGGAGGCTGAGGAGGTCGACCTGCAGAGCGGACCAAGCCCAGCCCGCAGGCTGAATAGGTTGACCTGCAGGCCGGCCCCAGAAGCCTGGAGGCTGAGGTTGTCGACCTGCAGGGCGGCCCCAGCCCAGCCTGGAGGCTGAGTTGGTTGACCTAAAGTCCGGCCCCAGCCTAGCCTGTGGGCAGAGGAGGTTGACCTGCAGACTGGCCCAAGCCCAGCCTGGAGGCTGAGGATGTCGACCTGCAGGATGGCCCCAGTGAGTCTGGAGGCTGAGGTGGTCAACCTACAGGCTGCCCAAGCCCAGCCTGGAGGCTGAGGAGGTTCACCTGTAGGCCGGCCCCCGCCCAGCCCAGGCCCTGGTCCCAGCTCGGCCTGGAGTCTAAGGGGATTGACCTGCAGGACCGACTCAGCTCAGCCCGGAGGCTAAGGGTATAAACCTGCAGGCCATTCCCAGCTGAGCCTGGAGGCTGAGGGGTTTGACCTGCAGGCCGGTCCCAACTGTACCTGGATGCTGAGGGGTCCACCTGCAGGCTGGTCCCAGCTGGGCCTGCAGGCTGAGGGGGTGGACTTTCAGGCCATTCCTAGCTAAGCCTGGAGGCTGAGGTGGTCGAACTGCAGGCGGTCATAGCTCGGCCTGGAGGCTGAGGGGGTCACCTGCAGTCCCGTCCCAGCTCGGCCTGGAGGCCAAGGGGGCCGACCTGAAGGCCAGTCCCATCTTGGCCTGGCGTCTTGGGGGTCAACCTGCAGGCTGGTCCCAGCTCGGTCTGCAGGTTGAGGGGGTCGACCTGCAGGGCGGTGCCAGCTCAGCCTGGAGGCTGAGGGGGTCAACCTGCCAGACCGACCCAGCTCAGCCCGGAGGCTAAGGGTACAAAACTGCAGGCCATTCCCAGCTGAGCCTGGAGGCTGAGGGAGTTGACCCACAGGCCAGGATGAGCTCAGCCTCGCAGGGGTCTTTGGAAAAAAGCTGAATTTCTCTTGAATGGAGGAATTAATCAGCATTTATTGAGCACCCGCTGGAGCAACAAGTTCATCGCTTTTGTTATGTAATTTCCATTAATGACATTATAGAGATATTATTCCTACCCTGTAGTCGTGGATCCTGAGGTCCAAGAGGGATCAGTGACTTCTCTGAGATCAAAAAATAAGCACAAGGGCCAGATATATTTGTACTCCCAAATCTTGGTATTTTGTACTGAACCAGAGGTTTTAAAATGAGGGTACATTTTAACCCTCTTGGAGGCCAGGGGGAGGGAAGGCGTGTGGGTGCCTTCAGAACGGCGTCCTCCTCCATCAGGAAGGAGCTTCAGCCTAAAGCAAGACTGCTCTCTGCAGTCCTTCCCTTGGTCCTCGCTGCCCTCGCAAAAGACAACCTGTTGTGTCACCTCATTTATTTACAGCCTCAAAAAGCTCTTCAGTGGCTCCCACTGTCTGCGCTCAGGCTAAAGTCCAAGCCTCGAGACAAGCTTTCCAGAGTCTTGCTATCCGCTCCTGCTGTCTCAGGCCTGCGATCCCTCTCTGACAACCTCCTTCTCTCCCCCCACCCATTCACCTGACCGATTCCATCTCAAGGGTCTTTCCACAGCAGCCCTGCCTGATGCCACCTCGCCCAGGAGCGTGTCAGGTGCCCCTTCCAGGGAAGGCTGTGGCGTCTCAAGTTGTTGGGTCCGTCGCGGCGTCTGTTGAGGTTCCCTGTGTCCCGATTGCTCTGACGGTGTCCTGAGCTGTGGGCTGTGCTTGGCTTGTGTCCTCAGCATCTTGCAGACAGTGGGTGCTCGGCCAAAAACTGGTGAAGGGGTCATGTCCGTCTCTCGAGTTGAGGGGATACTTTCCTTCGTACAGATAAGGAAACTGAGGCTCAGGTATTAGAGGAAAAAACTACCCTCCCCATCCCTGGGCCTGCCTGAGCTTAGAACCTTCCATTTTGGCAGAGCGGGTAGTCTCGGTGCTCTGGCCTGTCAGCTCCTCTCTCTCCTTATGCAATGCAGGCGGAAGCACAGACCTGGCACCTTCTGGAGGGGCGGAGGGTAAGTGCTGGGGCAGCCCTACCCGCCTCTCTCTTAGCAGTCAGGGGCCTCGATGCCTGGAATGACCCTGCCAGGCGGGCGCTAATCCCTCCTGGGCACTGAGGATCGTGTGGTTGTCGCACCCTGGTGGGGTTTGGGGGCTTCTGGCCACGGGGAGAGTAAAGGTGCTCAGAGAGTCTGTGCAGCTTCCATCCCAGGAGGCGACCAGCTCCAGCGGGACCCGGGGGTGGTGGACACAGCTGCAGGGCGAGCTCCGGGGTGAAGCGCAGTGTGTTTTTACCTTGCTCCACTGAGTTCTCTGCTCAGAGTGCTCAGAGCACAGCAGTGATCAGACCTTCACGCGCCTGTGGGTCTCCTGGCCCCCCCTCACAGTGTGGGTTCTGACCCAGTGGGCTGCTCAGGAGTGAACCCGGACCTCTGTGCTCCTCTGTGCCCAAAATGCTACCTGCCACCACCTGGCGGTTTTCCACATCCAGCCCTCCCTCCCCTGGGTCCTCCCTGCCGGTGCCCCCAACTCCGCCTTCAGTCACCCACAGGGAGATGCTCCTCACTCTCCCCTCCCTCTGGGCTCACCTTCTGCCCAGATGGAAGCACAGAGGGTTCTGCCCCACTGAGTCCTGCAGGACCAGGTTCCTGCCCCCACCCCTGCTCCCCTCTTAACCCTCCACCCTCCAGCCCGCAGGCCCAGGCTGGGACTTCACTCCAAGTCTTACGGGAGCCTGGACGGGAGAGGACGGGACTCTTGGTGGCAACACCCACCCAATGGTCCCGCTGCATCATAATGGTGTGGAAATTCAAAGTGAGATAGCGGTAAATAGCCCACGTTTCCTCCAAAGAAGGTGACAATGTAAAAATTGTGATGAATGGGGAAGGCTTTGTTATAGAGCAACCCCGATATTAAACGGGTTCCTGGCTGTGGGTCCTCACCCGCGCTCTTTAAAGGGACTTATGAATACTCTACTACAGACACACACAAAAAGGTTAATAAAAGTTTATTTACAAGAAGAAAGGAAATAAGGAAAATGTACAACTCAGGGAGAAAATAGGGAAATAAAGTCTTTAATGCGTCCTACCGGATCCGACGACCTGGAAACCCAAAGTCACTCTCAGAGCTGGCCGGACGCTGCGAGCTGGTGGAGAGCCAAAATGGGGTCCCCCAAAGCCCACATGTCTGCCTTTTATATCCACCTGGCTGCTTAACCCCACCCTCAGGTCCCAGCCACCTTCCCTTTGGTGGTGATGGGATTTGGAGTTCCCAGTGTCTTTGGCTTTGACCTGGGGTCGGGGTGGAGTCCACAAAGCCTATATGGAATTAGCTTTGGGACATCCTTTTCCCCCTAACAGCTTGAGTGTCCTTATGTCTGGGGTGGAAATGTTGGTGAGGATGTCCTTTTTGTGGGGTCTGTGTGCAATTCCATTTCAACATTGCTCAAATGGGTTGAGAGTAGACCATCTGTTGCCATTGTTGCTACCTTGAAAGTCACCCTGTCAAAAACAATAAAGGTCATGGATTGACATGGCAATAGCCGTCTATGTGTTAATGACTTCCTTTCATTGACAGTGGACAAAATTCATTTAAAGGGTACCTTTTTATTTTTTTAAAGATTGATTTATTGTGCACACAAGAGCTGGGGTACAGGCCAGAGGTGGGAGGGGGGTGAGAGGATTCATCAGAGACAGAGTGGGGAGCAGAAGAGGCAGATTGACTGAAACACACTGCTGAAGGGAGCAGTGGGGGAGACAGGAGAGGTCTGTTTCGCCATGTGGATTGCTCCCTGGCAGGCTGTGGATCGAACTCGTGCTGCAGAGGCTGTGGACAGCTTCTCAGTGCTGTGCTTAACTCCTTGTGCCACCAGGAAGGCCCTAAAGGGTACCTTTTAGCCAAAAAATATCTGGGCCTCTCTGGTGGCGCAAGGGGTTAAGACACAGCTTATGGGGCTGTCCGCAACCACTGCAGTGAGAGTTTGATTCCTGGTCCAGGAGATGCCCACAAGGTGCAGCAGACCTCTCCTGACTTGCCCGCTGCTTCCGTGCTGTCAATTTTTGTTTCTGCCTGCGCCTGCGCAGTCAGGTGGGCGGGGTTTCTGGCTGCACCTTGGGGCTGCACTTGGAGGCTTCTCAGCTCTGCTGGGTCAGCTGCGGGCCTAGAGAAGTCATCACAAAGGCATCACTGAGCACATCTGAATGAATTACAAACAGTATTTAGCAACATTTTCTTCTTTTTGAAATACCACACTAGATATATGAAAATTATCAATATCTACATATACAAAGAAAATTAATGGAATTTATGATTACTAAATAGTCTAAGTCGTCAAACTCATCCCGACACTTTTTAAGTCTGAGAGAAATGTGTACTGTTATGGAGCATCAGATAAAATCCAGCATCAGATAAAATCCCTTTTCAATCTATCATCACAGAAAATATTCACTATTTTTCCTGCAGACATACAGCTATCAACTATCCAACTACGGATGTAGACTTGCATTATAGTTTTATTTCCTATCTCTTCATTTTTTTTCTTTTTTTTAAAGATTTATTTATTTATACAAGAATCGGGGCACAGGCCAAATGCGCGGGAGGGTGAGAGGATTCACCAGAGACAGAGCAGGAAACAGAACAGACTGCAGAAATACACTGCTGAGGGGAGCAGTGGGCGAGACAGGAGTACCTCTTCATTTTCATCTAAAACACTTGTTTTATGAACAGCTTTCGCTGTCTGAATAACGAAGGCAGGAAGTGCGGTCTCATCAAACCTGTCAGTGAAAGTTCATGGGCACAGCAAATGATATTGGCTAATTTAAGGGGATGTATTTCTACTGTTAAGGAGTGATAAAATCACTACTTATCTACATGCATTGTTAATGTCATAGTCATTCCAGTCAGTTTTTCATTTTGTGCCAGCATGTACGACCATCTGACCCCCTCCCCAAGTGAAGTCTATTACACATCGAAATACCCACAAAGTATGTGCAGTCAATTGAAAAGTGGGTGAAGTTACAGAAGCTCATAGGGAGTTACAAAGACATTAGAGATCTCTGGAAATCTTAATGATATGTAGGCAATAGTGGAGAGTATGTATGTCATAAAGATTAAGATTATAGTGATAAATCCAAATGCAACAGTTCAAAAGAATAAAAAATGTCTTTCTTATAAAATGATTCTTAGAAACAATTCTGATAGAACCATGTTTTTCCTGTGTGGTCTAGCAAGAATACTAGCTCCGTCTGGCTCACAGATCATTTATCCTATAGAATATAACAATACATCACGTCAATTCTTTGGATGTGGAATAAGACGTCATTGAGAAGGAACATGAGCTTCTTACCATGTCCAGAGGTGACATATGTCACATACGTTCACTTACTATTGTGAAGACCTACTCATATGATCACTCAGAACTGCATGGGAACTGGGAAAGCTACTTTTGCCAAATAAATTTCAAGCTATACCTATATTATGGAGTTAAAAAACGAATTGTAGTTAGCTTTTTGTCTTTGATATGGAGGTTGTTCCTATGCAATTGTTCTAAATATTAGAGGGTTTTGTTGTTGTTTTCATTTTTTTTTTGGTCTGTTTATATTTTGGCTGTTCACTTTTCTGGCCAACTAGGTACATATAAAGCCCCAAAACACAAAGTAACTCATATTGAAAACAATAGGATGAAATAAATCAACAAAAATGAAGTCAGTATATAGGGCTCACCTCACTAAACAGAGGAAAGAATTGAACTCAATATTCTATATTGAATTGCATGAATTTCTGTGAATAAGGCCGGTGAATTTTAGCATATGAGATTAATGTAACATTCACAGTGATGATATACTAAAATATTGTTTATATTTTACTGTATTATAAAGACCCATTATATGTTTGGTACAATGAATAATACTCTATATTCTGAATCTTATAGGAACTTCCAGGGAAATGAAATAATGCCTCAAGCAAACATGAAAGGAATTATTTTTTTTTAAAGATTTGTTTATTTATACAAGAACCAGGGTATAGGCCAGAGGCGCGGGAGGGTAAGAGGATTCACCAGAGAGAGAGCAGGGAACAGAACAAGCAGACTGACAAAATACACTGCTGAGGGGAGAAGTGGGCATGACAAGAGAGGTCTGTGCACCATGTGGGACCCTCGCCCACCTGCCGGGATCTAACTGACACTGCAGAAGCTGCAGACAGCTTCACAGCGCTGCACTCAGCGGCCTGCGCCACCAGGGGAGGCCCTGAAATAAATTATCTTGAGAGAGTAATTGCCAAGTTTGGTCTTATATGGTGGCAGCCCTGTATGACTAACTGAAATGGCCTTAAAAATGGAAATGTTTGCTAGTAATCCCTGACCTACTCTTTTAATCTTTTTCTCCCAGCAGAAATATTCAGTGAGTACAAAGTAGATTATTTTACAATAATAAACACTTTCATTTCACAAACTGAAAGGAAAGTAAGAGGGCTTATTTGCATTTCTGGACCTGGGATTTCTTGCATAGCACTCCAACGATATGCATGACTCTTGCCAGGTCTCCATACCAAAGGCTTCACCTATGGTCCTTGTGCCCTAGAAAAATTGCTGATCTTGGCTCTCTTTTCCTTCTATGATTTTTTTTTTTTATTTTCTGGATTTATTGGACTGGTTTCTATTTAAATTTTCATCTTTCTCAAATCTCTCTCTCTGGTCTATAGGTAGAGTATATGATGATGAGCCTGATGCTGGTTTTCATGGAAAGCCTTGTAGATTATATCTATGGCTCTAGTTTTATGAGTTATCCTTTCAGAATCCTCAGGTTACTGGTCCAGGATGAGGTCCAGATCACAGCACCACTTAATATGTTCCTGTTATGGACCATGCATATGTGGGGATGAACCCAACTTACAGGACAGTGCAGCACATACTTCAGCTTCAGGTGGGGGGAGTTGTCTCTTGGCCCTGTGTTGTGATACTTGGGAGATTCCCATTACACAGTTCGGCATCAAAGAATAAATCGATTAGTAACTTGAGGAGTTTATATTCATATATCTCTATACGTGCACTCCCCTAGAATAAACCTAAAATTTCACTAAGATTTTCATGTGAAAAATTTATTTCAGGGTATTAGGACCTGCAAACATCTTCCTGGCAGATTGAAAGATAAGGGTTGTTTTTAGGAATAAATGGAGGCCCCCCCGGTGGTGCAGTGGCTTGAGCGCCTCACTGTGAAGCTGTTTGCAGACTCTGCAGCATGGGTTTGATTCCAGGCTGGTCAGGGAGAAACCCACATGGCACAGCAGACCTCTCTTGCATTGCTCACTGCTCTCCTCAGCACTGTCTTAGGTCCGGTCCATCTGCCTGTTCTGCTCCCCGCTCTGTCTCTGGTGAATTCTCTCACCCTGCCTATGACCTGTACCCCAGTTCGTGTATAAATAAAATCTAAAATAAATAAATAAAATAAAGGAATAAATGGAAAATGTGTAAATCAGAGTATTCTATGTAATTAATTATCATTATATGAAACATATATTATTCATAAATTAAAATGATAGTATTTCATCCTTCTCTATAAATCAAAAGAGATCATTGCTGTCATTTCTTTTTTAATACCCAACAGTTCTTTGTGATGAAAAATGTGGTCATCCCAATACCTAAAGTTCAAATTTAAATTAGGTTACTTGCTTACTTACTATAGAGTCTTGGGCAAATTTTTTTTTAAATGTTTTTCTTGTGTTTCTAGCTGTGAAATGCAGGTAATAATAGCAATAGCACCTGACTGTTGAATTAAATGGAGGGAAAATACATGTGTATATGTAAAATTCATAACTACACCCAAAACATTAAAAAAACTTTACATATTACTTTTCATTTCTTGAACTGTTTAGTTAAATCCAGAAGCTACATCAAATTGTACCACATTGTTTAATTACCAAGAATAAAAACTAGTGAATATTTATAAAATAGACATTAACAATATGTAGCAATGACACTGCTCTCTCAATTATTGGAGATCAAGTCAACTTTAAGGAATTCATTGAAAGTAGAACATTAGTAATGGAACTATAAAAATCCACCACTTTTTTCATAATATTCAAAATGTAGTATAATTGCAGGCTCGTATGGGATTTGAGGCAATTAAGCACCGGAAAAAGGTGAAGAAAAATTATTTCTTTAAAAAGATTCCCATTTTGTGGATGATAATAAGAATGTGGATATAATTATACTCTATTTTATAGGTTCTAAGATGTCACATATAACTAGTATCTGCTTATTTCTTCCACTTTTTGACATTTAACACTATCAAATTTTGGTTAAAAGTAATTTTTAAGAAAGAAACTTCCATTTAAACATGATTATTCTTCAGTTAAGTAGACATTTCTACCAGCCTCCTCTTGTTTCTCTTCTGAATAAGTAAGAAAGTGCAGGATTATTAGACTTGGAGAACAAAAGCCATTGGAAAGAACAATCAAATATACAGAAGCAAAGGAATTAGAAGAAAGTACAAAAAAGGATCCCCTCTGTGGGATATGGAATAAGTGAACACCAGCAGATTCTCCAAACATGGCCAAAAAACTGTGTAGGGAGCCATTGCCTTGACAGGAGGGATGAAGAACAGAAGCAAATCCCTTCCACGTTGTCAGGGGCCTGAATGAGAACTAGATCAGATTTTTTAAATATGAGCCAAGGAACTTTGTGGATTTGCAGCCTGGGATTGAGAGATTAGAGTGACCAATTCCCACTTATTTCCATCAGTGTTTTTGTGCTCATGGCCAGAGGCGAGGAGAAAGATTGAATACTTGATGATGAATATTTTCTGAAATCTATTTTGAAGTTTATATCCTATAGCAGAGGTCAGGGAACGAGCTTGTCAGCCAGATCTCACCTGCCCCTATTTGTGTACGGATGGTCATTTACATTTCAACATGGTGGAATAAGAAATCACAAGAAGAATCTTTTTGTAACATATGAAGATTATAAGAAATTCAGACATCAGTGTCCATAGATACAGGCTCATTGAAACACAGCCATGTCTACTCCTGGCTGCTTTGGCACTGCAACAGCACGTGGAAGCAGTTGCCCAGTTGTCTACAGGCGTGGTACCCTTAAAACTCTATGTGACCCATTACAGAAAAGTTTGTCATCCACCCTCTGTATTGCAAGACAGCCTATTCCATTAGGATATGTACCTTATTAAAAGAATATGTCTACTCATTTTCCATGAGAGGGATTTTGATCAACACTTTTGATAGACAATGAAATCACAGGGTCTGTTTTGGAAATTAGTTGCCAAAAGTCTTTTTTTTTTTTTAATAGATGTATTTCTTACATCACTGTTAATTTTGGGCCTGTATTTAATTTCTCCCCTCAGGTGTAGTCTCCACCACCACAGCATCCATGATCCATCACCACAGTCCCTAGTGCTCTTCCCTCCTCTGTTTTGATGCCTCTTCCTCTCCTTCTCTGCTGTTTGCCTCCAGATATATGTATGGCCAGCTTGCAAATTTTGTCTTTTTCCTGACCCTGTATCCAGTTTCTCTATTTTCCATATATAAGTGAAATCATCCGATATTAATCTTTTTCCTTCTGACTTATCTAGCTTAGCCTCTTCCCTTCCAGCTCCCCAGTCTAAGCTCTTCCTGCTATTGGAGAAGTCTGATGGATAAGTGCAGACAGAGATGACCCAGAACCAGATATCCAGTTAGATTTTGGCAAGATTTAAGCTTCATTCTTTCTGAATCAAATCATTTAACCAGAACCTGGGGATTTGTATAACTGGCAAGTGTAGAGGGGTCTTGTGGACAAAACAGGAAGGTTTTCTAGGATGTGAAGAGGAGTCACTAAAACAGAATGTTTTCGGTGTGGATGTCCTATGCAATTGTTCATTATTCAATTTGTTTATATTCATTTCTTCGAAATGTAGAAAGTGACTATTCAGTTGGAGCCTTAAAAATAGACATTGAAATTTAACTGAAGAAGAATCTCACGAAAAAGCAAAAGAGTAAACAAAACCATGAAGAAAATTTTTGAAATTAAACTCCCGGTTGCTTTCACCAGTCATTTAAAAGATCTCAAGGGAGTCAGATGATCCCCACTGAGGCAATATTTTCACCAAGTTCTCTTCCAGAGGGCAAGAAGAGGATGAAACAACATATTCAGAAGAGAGATAGCATATACCAGTGACAAATACCATCACCTGCAAGATTCTCCTACAGAGACGAGAGAGTAATGGTCTCCCCATACAAACAAAAACCAGAGAAGGGATTCACTAACACTAAACCTACCCTAAAAGAAATGTTAAAAAGAGATCTTCTGTATAGTTCAAAGAGAAGAAAACTACAAGAAAAGCTGAGCATGGAAATAGACAGAACCAGAAAATTAAAGTCAAAGTGGCTGTAGGCTCACAGCTCAAGGCTGAATGTTAAAATGGGCACTCTAGTTTCCTTGTGTTCAGTGATTGTGCAGTGTCCTGGTAAAAATACTTTCAGGGTCTCCCATGGTGGCGCAGCAGTTGAACGCTGGGCTGTGAAGCTGCCCGCAGCCTCTGTAGCACCAGTTCAATCCCTGGCCGCCGGCGAGGGTCCCACATGGCGTGACAGACCTCTCCTGCCGTGCCCGCTGCTCCCCTCAGCAGTGTATTTCAGTCAGTCTGCCTGTTCTGTTTCCCTGGCCCTGGTAAAAATACCTTCAGATTATCACAAGCTTCCAGGAGAGTCACATTGCATTCTTTCCTCTCGCCCCCCCCCCAAATATTGAATCTACTCCTTACTCTAGCCAGCATTCCCTTCTTCTAGACATGAGTGACATCTAAGGCGATGATGCAGCAGGATAACTCCTCAGTCTGGAAAACAAATGTAGACAAAATAGAAATGAACATATGAAAGGACAGTTGCTTAATGATTGTTGCTGGAAACCTCAAAAAAAAAAAAAAAAACCAAAAACAAAAACAGTATCTGTAAGCTGCATCCTCTAATGATGGTTGGATGTTTCACAACAAAACTGTCCCTCATTGAAACATAGGTAGCAAATTGTGGAGTAT
The DNA here is from genome assembly GCF_014898055.3 of Talpa occidentalis. Taxonomy (NCBI): domain Eukaryota; kingdom Metazoa; phylum Chordata; class Mammalia; order Eulipotyphla; family Talpidae; genus Talpa; species Talpa occidentalis. Next base: position 98,219,538 of record NW_023603184.1, on the reverse strand, counting down.
GTTTTTCCTGAAATAAGTCTGCAGCTAGCATCACTTCCAGCAATACAGCACACAGATCCCTGCACTTGCCCTCAACACCACATTCAGTAATTATAAATAGTGAGACCACACATCTTAGAAAACAAACCAAAAAAAAAAAAAAAAACCTCACTTCATAATGTAAAATTTGGTGTTTGACTGGAAGACAAATGAAAACGCATGCATACATACAATGGTCTGGTCACACAGCCAACAAATGTGCAACATGAGACAATAATGGAAACATGAAGGGACATTTGCTATGTACTGTTATTATTAAAGATGTATTAGTGGCACAGATGAAGAAAAGAGGCTGACATCTCTTATGTGGTGGACTGAGCTCTCTCTTAAGACACATCATGAAGAAAAAATGGAACTCAAGGAAAGAAATATAGCTATTGTGTGAAAATTGAAGTTAAAAATTCTAAATAGAAGAAGACAAAGATCTCATGAAATTCATTTATAAAACTGGGCGCAGAGGGCCTCCCCTGGTGGTGCAGGCAGTTGAGCACCACACTGTGAAGCTGTCCGCAGCCTCTGCAGCGAGGGTTTGATCCTAGCCGGCCGGCAAGGGTCCCACATGGTGCAGCAGACCTCGCCTGCTTCACCCGCTGCTCCCCTCAAGCAGTGTATTTCGTCAGTCTGCCTGTTCTGTTCCCCGCTCTGTCTCTGGTGAATCCTCTCACCCTCCCACGCATCTGGCCTGTACCCCGGTTCTTCCATAAATAAATAAATAAAATGTAAAAAAAAACTGGGCGCATTTATTGGAGAGAGTTTTTGCAAGTATCCCAAAGTAGACCAAAAAAAAAAAAAAAAAAGTGTTGTATCTTTCAGGGCAAAAGAAGTTAATAGGAACATAAAAATTATTGTATTTTTTTTCAGATTTTTTTCTGTACTGATTTGTTATTGATCTTTTGAATACATAAAGGAGTTGGTGTATGGATATCATATTGTGTTTCCATGAGTTTCAAACATTTTACATGCATCTGTTTATCCATTATTCTTCTATCAGTACTCACAGAATTATTGTAGATTGCTCCTATAATCACTTGAAAAGCCCATGTCTTACTTTAAAATTTTTAATTTTAATTGAAAGGTATCTGGCATAAATATTGAAATACCTTATTTTTAATGTTCTCATTCCTCTCAATCATATGAAAGATTTCCCTAATCTTGACTTTCAGAATCCTTTAGGTTTTGCTGTGTGCTCTGTATTCACTCATGTGTACTCTCTCTTCAGGTGAATTTTTTTCTCTTAAAAGTTCAACATACACAATATATATGTGTGTGTTTGACATCTGAGTTTCATATTTTGTTTTTCCAGAATACTTTCTGGAAATGTGCGCAATGTTACTAAAAATCACTTTTGACTTTTATAAACTAGGAGATATCTAGTCTGTTCTAAAGGAAAATTGATCTATAAATATTAATCATATATATATATATATATTTGCACTACCCATGCCTAGAGAGAAACATTAACCATGGCATTCTTAAAGGAAATAGGAAAAAGTTGCCCCATATTCTTCTAGCCCCTCTTCCATCTCCAAACCCATGTAAATCTTTCTTGGTTTCTTTTTTTTTTTTTTCTTTTGGAAAGTCTTAGGTTTTACTTTTAGCTCATAATGTTAGTTGAATCATTATTTTTAGTAAAAATTCAGTCTTGAGAGCAAAACATTGTACATTATTTAAAAATTGTTCTATTTCTAAATGTATTGTACTCTAAATTGCTTCACCATTTCTATTATCATTTTGAGCTGTACCAATCTTCAGAAATCTTAAATTTCAGTTAATTTTAAAAATTTCCCTTTTTTCCCTCTTATTTCAGTCTTGAATAGTAACTTGCTTTAGTATAATCAATCTCAATCTTTCCTTCTTCAGTAATCTGCAGAACCTGTCCCTTTCACTTCTGCATCTAATATTTCCAAGAAGGTGTGACTTTATGTATTTCTTTACAAGTCAACAGAATTTTCTGAATAACCTCTGGAAATTTAGAAGGTTTTTTTTTCTAAACTTTACCAGATTCATCTCTCTATATCTCTACTCTCTGTTGATCAATCTATCTAACAATCCCTCCCTCTATCTATCATCAATCAATCAATCATCTATCTAGTGTTTTCATTTTGCTTTTTGTTTTTCTTGTACAGGCACAACAATAGTTTTTATAATGATTTTCCCTTGGTTATGCTCCCTAATTACAATTTTGTTTTATATCTTTAATTAATTTGTATTTTTGTCCTCAAAACTATATGAGATTTTTCTCAAACAGATTCTCAATGTCTGTAATTCATCTGGATGTTTTAATTGTGTTGTTTTCTCCTCCTGATCATGTTTGTAAATTGTACAGTAGCATACACATCTTAATTCCATTCATAAATAATCTTTGCATCACTTTCGATGACTTATATCACTCCTGTTTCAAAAGAGTACTTTTGGAGAATTTCGGAGTTTACAAATGGGTTGTTTTAGCCTGCAATTTCATTTTGTTTCTGTTGAAAATCATCCATCACATGTTATTCATCTCTATACTGTCTGACATTTCTTGTTTTCCATTTATTTTGCTACTGTACTTGAAAAAGAACTGTGTAAAATTCATCTTGTTGCTGTGTTTTTCTTTCCCTTTGCTGATTTGTGAAGAGATGCAGTTCTCTGTGTGCTTTTTAAAAAAAAAAATTAATTCATTTATTTATGCACACAAGAACTGGGGTGTGGGCCAGAGGTGTGGAGGGGGAAGGGGTGAGAGGATTCACCAGAGGCAGAGTGGGGAACAGAACAGGCAGACTGACTGAAACACACTGTGGAGGGGAGAAGTGGGCAAGTCAGGAGAGGTCTGCTGCGCCATGTGGGTCTCCTCTCTGGCCAGGGATCGAACTTGTGCTTCAGCGGCCGCAGATACCTTCACAGGCTGCGTCCCAACCCCTTGAGCCACCAGGGAGGCCCTCTCTATATGCTTAATCTTTAATCAAAAATATTGTGATTAGAATGACATGTATTCTTCTTCCTGCTTAGATGTGTGATTTTTAATTTTTGTTATAGAAATTGCAAATGGGTGATCTCAGGGTTGATATTATACATATTGTATTTGATTGTTGGAATGATCATTTATGTACTTGCCTAACTTTAAAGAAATTTGCATACGGTTCCCATAAGATCGAAGCATGCTCTATCTAGTTGTGGGGCTCCCTGAAAATGACTTTCTCTTCATTAACACTTTTTTCATGGGATGTATTTTATTACAAGATCTGTGTCCTTGACCAGGGCTGCTTTCTATTCTCTTATAGGCTGTATTTTTCAGATAGAGTGCATATCAACGGAGTTTTATGCGCTATATTTGTTTCTTAAAATCAAACAAAAAGCAATGAGAAATAAATGTTAAGACAAGGTGAAAGCTAATGACCAGTCCTGACTGAATGATTCACTCATTTATTCTATCTTCAAGAAGATATGCAACTTTTAGACATTATGAAAATGTTTTCATTCTTTTGTTTTAGAGATATAGTTTCTCTTTAATATAAGTACAGTACAATATGAATCAACTATGTTAAATGTCAGAATAAAAGTTATTTTCTCTAAGTAGTCATGCAATTCAAGGTCAGGGAATAGCTCTCACCTTTCATGACATCTGGGTTTACAAATGATGAAATGTGGAGATCCAGGCACACATCCATCTCTTTTTCATTTGAAATCATTTCAGTAATCCAGCACCTCTCTGTTATATGTATTGATATAGAGAGAAAATGTAAAAGCATTTTCCAGAAAGAAGGTTATTTTCAGAAATTGGAAGTATGTAACCATACTACATTTTCACAATAAAATGAAACTATCCTTTCTCAAAAATTTAAGGTGATGAAAATTACATTGCTTATTATTTTTTTGTTTCTGAAGACAGGAAATGAATAACCATTACAAGTATAAAGTATAAAAGGTTGCTGGATTTTATATGTAACTGCAATATATAAATAGACATATACATTTTGAACCTGGAGTGGCTAAATGTGAACAAATAAGCAAACTAATCTTTGCTAGAGAAGACTGTTCTGAAGAGTAATAAAATAGAGATTAAATTGTCTCTCCCAGGATATATTCTGTGAAAATAATCAAAGTCGTCCACAAAGATGGAATTTACTGCCTGGTCACCTTGAGACCACATTGACTACAGCCCGGGTGTCTCCAGTGTCCTTGCGCCATGGCGCCACCTAGTGGAAAAGGATGTAGCTGCTACAAGTCATTTTTTTTTTTTTTTAATACATTCGTGTCCTTGGAACACAAAACCAAAAAAGCATAAAAACGAGACCACAAAACGGCGCTTTTCTCTGTGATTGCGTGTGACTTTGATTTCCCTTTTAGTATTTATTTCTGTACTTTCCAAACTTCTACACATTTATGAAAAAGTATTTTTCTTTTTCAATCATAAAACGATTTTTAAAGACATTTTCCGACTTTGGCCTTGATCTTATCATTCTTGCTGTTTCCAAGATCTGTGGCTCAAAAACAGTTTACATCAGAACCCTGGGTGCAGGAAGGGGCGCACCGAAAAATTCAGTCTGCGCTTTGAGCGTCCACCCGTCCAGTGACTCTTCGCCTAGGGGACGCTGAAGTTCGCACCACCTCGGATGTAGCAACCAGGCAAACGGGGGAAAACCTTCCTGCAGTAGGAAGGAACAATGGGTTTTAAGATCTGTTCAGGGAGTTCTTTTAATTGGAAAAATTGAAATCTTTCACGCTCATTTTAAAAAAGCTATTCTCTGTCTTGGCCAGAAGATGGCGCAGGTGTTCCATTTACTACTCCCTGTGGCGTTAGAAGAAAATCTTATGGGAAAGAAATTGCTGGGTAGTCAGAAGAGCCTCCACCCCAAACTGGGACTCGCAAGAAGAAACGGGAAATAATTTTTAATAATGAGTGGTGCCAGGTGTCCCGTCCCCATACGAATCTCTCTCTCTAGGGAAAGACAGGCAGATTTCGGGCGGGCCCTTGGACCAGGGCAAGGCTCTGGGGTGGAAACAGCAGCCAGGAAAGGACAGAGGCTCCAGCCCCTGGGCAGGGGGAGACAGACGCTTTAGACCCCCTGAGAGCTCCACCTCTTCCTCGCGGCAGCCCTGGGTCAGGGGAAGATTCAGCTCCTGCTTTCATGGGGAGTAGGAGGGTCAGTGTTCTTGAGCCAGCTTTTTCTCAAGGTCCTTTCATGCACAGAATCAGTGGGCCAAGCGGCATGGGGTGGGGGGCGTATTCTGCTCCCTGGCAGGTAGATGTGTCAGCGGAGGGGGTGTAGACTGCAGCCTGCTAGGGTCTTCCCTTCCATATTCCCGTGGACCCTGGCGAGCTGGAGACTTCGGTTCAGAAGGCGCCCTCTTGGACAGGTGTTCGCACCCGGGGGATGTCCCCACAGTGAGTCCGGTCATCACTCTGTAACATGGGAAAGACCGAAAGGGGCGGGGGTTAGGGGGGAGGTACAGAGACTCCTCCGTAGCTCAGGCACGTTGTTCAGGCAGGTTTGTTCCAGGACAGACACACGAGGCGGCGGAGACTCCAACAGCAAGTCCCCTAAACTACTCAGGGGCCTAAGGACCGGTTAGGGGTGTCTCTCCTTCCGCAGCCCCTGGAGGGGGGACTTGCAGAGAGGATTCAGCAGCCGCTGCCCAAAGGCGGGGGCGGTCATTGTAGTGGTCACAGGACTGTGATCCCTCCTCTGCTCTACTCTTCGCCTTCCTCTCTGGCTTCTGCAACTCATGTGATCTTGGCTGGATTCCTTAGTCTTGATTTGTGAGCCTCAAAGGTAATGGGCTGCTGTGTCCCCTGTCGACCTCCTCATCATGATGTGATCTCTGTTCTGCTCTTTGGAATTAGCATGAGCACCTCTCTACTGGGCTCCATGCACACAACCACAGCAGAGCACCAGGCTGACCAAACACAACAGGCAGTTATAACTTTTTGACAATATAATTTGGGCCGTAGCTATTGTCACTGTCCTTTACTGAGCTGTACTGAGGATGAAGACAATGTAAAATGAACTCTTAGATCAAGCTCCGGAAATATTGTAAACACCCTCAAATACTCGTTTTTTTAAATTCTTCTCTATGCTGTTTTGTTTTCTTTCTATTTTTAGTCAGTTTCTTAGATTCTTCCCATCACTTGCTATTAATGCTATCGAGCCCCTCTACTGTATTTGTTCCTTATTTATTTTTATTTATTGATAGTTATTGTCTGACATCATTGTTCATTTTTGTAGACTATTTGACTTCTCCTCTCAGGCATAGTTCCCATAATTGTCCCCCCACCACAGCACACTTGTACTGTCAGTGTAGTCCCTTGTGATTTTCCCTCCCCTAATTTGACCCTCCCCCTCCACTGCTGTATGCCTCAGACCTATGGGTGCCTGCAAGTTCTTTTTTTCTGACCCTTCATTCAGTTTCCCTATAGTCCACCTATAAATGAAACCATCCAATATGGATATATTTCCTTCTGATTTATCTCACTTAGCATCATCCATTCCAGCTCCATCTATGATGTTGAGTGGCATGAGTTTATCTTTTTTGATGGCTGAGTAGTATTCCATTGTGTATGTAGTCCACATTTTGATCCATTCATCTCTTGGCGGGCATTTAGGCTGTTTCCATAACTTGGCTATTGTTAATGGTGCTTCAGTGAATATCGGAGTGCAGGTTTCCTTTCAAATTAGTGTTTCTGTGTCCTAGGAGTGGGATCACTGGGTCATATGGCAGGTCCATCAAATATTATTTATTAATGGACAGAATAAACTGAATACTACATTGCCACTAAAGAAGTCAAGTATTTAGGCCACTTGTCCTTAGGAACCTGGAGCCGCTGCGCATAAGCTGGGGAGCACAGTCACTTGGCCTTGGCCACCCCTGGGGCAGAGTCTGGAGGCTGAGCGCTCCCCATCATTTATTGAGTAATCTATCCGAGTTCTACTTTCTGTTCCAGAAAGGAATGCGTTTTATGTTCTAAATTCTGATTAAGACGCCTGGGTCTATTTCTAGACCATCTGTAACAGAAGCCCGGTGGGGACTGGTCACTGCAGGTTTAAAGATAGTTTCTAGTCAGGAGGCTGTGGCCGGCAGCTCACACACACACGCCCGTTCACGCCCATGTTCACGCCTGTGTGCTTGGTTCGTGCCTTGTTCTGTGGCACCCCCATGCGTGTGCACTGCACCCCACCTAGTGAGGGACACCCCTTCATTTAGACTGGGGGACGGTTGACAACGTTTGGGAATATCTGTGGGTGTCACAAGTAGACGGAGAGTGAGGAGGCCACCACCGTCGGGGGGGGGGGGAGACCAGGGACATGGTGAGACCCCAGTCATGCCCAGAAGAGCCCCCTCCCCGCAAACAGCCAGAGCAGTGGTGCAGGGCCTGGCGGTGGCGGCCAGTGCGCGCCGCCCACGGTAAAGCGACTGCAGCTGCTGCGTTTCCCACACAGACCCTCGGCCGCCTGCATCCCGGTGCGGCCGGCGGGCAGCGGAGCCCCGGGCCTGCCTGGCCAGAGATGCCGTCTCCGGGCAGCGCCGGGCGGGCAGCAGCGGGGAGCGGCAGGACACGCGGGGCCCCCCAGCGGCTGGTTCCCCCAGAAGATCTGAACACAGCACCCATGCCAGGCTCCCCAGCCCAGAGTTGCACAGAGGGGGGCGCCTGTACCCCCTGCCCAGGCCGCGAGGCTGGGGCTGTGCAGAGACGCCCCCGCAGCAGCAGGGGTTGCGGGGGACGCCGGGGGTCCCGGCCACATCCCGGGCACCGCCCCCGCGAGCTGCAGCGCACAGTCGCCCCGAGCCGGGGCAACCTCTGGTGGCATGGGGCCCCGCCTGCGGCTCCGGAGCTGTGGGCGCGGGCGCGGCTCCCGGGCAGGGGGCGCTGGTGTCCCGGACGCTGCCTCCTGGGACCGCAGGGACCGGTCTGCGGGCCAGCGCTGTCCAGGGAGGGCCATGGGAGGCGGCCATGGCAGCCTTTCCCTTGGCTTGTGCTTGGATTTTGCTCCTTTTCCTTCAGCCCCTCCTGCCCCTCCTGCCCCTCCTGCCCCTCCTGCCCCTTTCCCGGGGTTCCTGCCAGATGGGGCCTCAGACTGCTGCAGCTCCCAGGCCTCAGGGGCCCTGTTTGGGCCACCTCTGTCGGGGGAATTTACCCACAGGGTAGGGATGACTCTGGGTGTTTCGTTGGAAAGCAATTTTCATTTTTGCCTAAATTGAAGTTGCTAATTTTTATTTCTTTTATTTTATATATTTTTACATCATTATTATTTTTGTACAGTGTATGCATTTTCATCTTGGTTATAGTCCTCGTAAAATTCTCCCCTCCACCCTCCCTTGTTTTGATTCTACTCCCTTCTCCCCCTCCTGTAGTGTGTCTCTGGTTTATAGTAGCCTATTGATTTTGCTTTTTACTTTATTATAATCAGTCTTTTTCCTGGTCCCATATTTGGGTTTTCTAAATTCCTGCTATGAGTGAGACCATCTGATATTTTTCTTTTTCTTTCTGACTTATTTCACTGAGCATGATCCCTTTCAGCTCCATCCATGTTGCTGTAAATGGCATGAGTTTATCTTTTTTGATTGCTGAGTAATATTCCATTATGTATATATACCACATCTCCTTGATCCAGTCGTCTATTTTGGGTCAATTGGTTTGCTTCCAGGTTTTCCCTATTGTAAATAGTGCTGCAATAACCATAGGGGTGCAGGGGTCCTTTTGAATTAACATTTTTGTGTCCTTTGGGTAGGAGTGGAATTGCTGGGTCATATGGAAGCTCCATTTCTAGTAGATTGAGGAACCTCTAGACAGCTTTCCACAGTGGCTGCACCAGTTTGCACTCCCACTAGCAGCTAAGGAGAGTTCCCTTTTCACCACATCTTCACCAACATTTGTTGTTGCTAGTTTTTTTAATATGTGCCATTCTCACTGGTGTGAGATGGTATCTCATTGTAATTTCGATTTGCACTTCCCTGATTACAAGTGATGTTGAACATTTTTATATGCCTGTTGGCAATTTGCATTTCCTCATTGGAGAAGTTTCTTTTTAGCTCTTCTGCCCATTTTTTGACTGGGTTGTTTACTTTGTTTTGTTGAGTCTCATCAGCTCTTTGTAAATTTTTGTGATCAGTCCCTTATCATTAGTGTTGTGTGCAAATATTTTCTCCCAATCAGTGTGGTGTCTCTTTGTTTTGGTTACTGTCTCTTTTGCTGTAAAGAAGCTCTTTAAGGAAATGCAAATGGCCAACAGACATATGAAAAAATGTTCAACATCACTTGTCATCAGGGAAATGCAAATCAAAACTACCATGAGATACCATCTCACACCAGTGAGAATGGCACATATTAAAAAAACTAGCAACAACAAATGTTGGCGAGGTTGTGGAGAAAAAGGAACTCTCCTGCACTGTTGGTGGGAATGCAAACTGGTCCAACCACTATGGAGAGTGTGTGGAGATTTCTGGACCTACTAAACATAGAGCTTCCATATGATCCAGCAATTCCACTCCTAGGTATTTACCCAAAGGACACAGAAACATCAATTCCAAAGAACACCTGCACCCCTATGTTTATAGCAGCACTATTTACAATAGCTAAGCTTTGGAAACAGCCCAAATGCCCAAAAATAGATGACTGGATCAAGAAGATGTGGTACATATATACCATGGAATATTACTCAGCATTCAAAAAAGATAAACACATGCAATTTGCAGCAACATGGATGGCGCTGGAAGGGATCATGCTCAGCGAAATAAGCCAAAAAGAAAAAGAAAAATACCGGATGGTCTCACTCATAGCAGGAATCTAGAAAACTTAAATAAGGGATCAGGAAAAAGAATAACTATAAGAAAGTGAAAATCAAAATCAACAAAAAACTATGAACCAGAGACACTTTTTGGGGGGTGGGGGACGGGAGGGGAGGGATTGGGGTCAGAATGGGGCATGTACAGTTGTATGGGGGAATATAAAAATAAAATTTATTATTTAATAAAAAAAAAAAAGAAGCTCTTTAGTTCGACATAGTCCCAGTTGTTTATCCTTTTCTTCACTATCACTGCTTTGGGTGATGTGTCTTTAAAGATGTTACTGAGGTGTATGTCATGTATTGGTTCACCTCTATTTCCTTCTATACATTTTATGGTTTCAGGTCATTTCTAGTTCTTTAAGTCCATTTTGAGTTGTTTTTTGTGCATGGTGTGAGGCAGTAGTCAAGCTTCATTCTTTCGCATGTAGCAGCCCAGTTTTTCCAGCACCATTTATTAAACAAACTTTCTTTGCTCCATTGCATATTCTTTGCTCCTTTGTCAAATATCAGTTGACTGTAAATCTATGGGTTTTTTTTTTTCCTGGGTTTTCTATTCAATTCCATTGATCTGTGTGTGTGTTCTGGTTTCAATACCATGCAGTTTTGATTATTATAGCTTTCTAGTATACTTTGAAGTCTGGGAGTGTGATACTTCCATTCCTTTTTTTTTTTTTTTCAGCAGAGCTTTGGCTATTTGGGGGTTTTGGTGGCTCCATATGAATTTCATCAATATTTGTTCTATTTCCTTGAAGAAAGTCATTGAAATTTTTATTGGAATAGCATTGAATCTGTAAATTGCTTTTGGTAGGATGGCCATTTGGATGTTAATTCTTCCAATCCGTGAGGAGGATATGTCTTTCCATTTCTTTGTGTCTTCTATTTCTTTTAACATTGTTTTATAGTTTTCTTTGTATAGGTCCTTTACCTCTTTTGTTAGGTTTATTCCCAAGTATTTGATTTTTTTTTTGTTTCAATAATAAAAGGGATGGTTTTCTTGATTTCTTCTGCTTCAGATTTATTGTTTGTATATAGGAAAGCTACTGATTTTTATGTATTGATTTTGTATCCTGCTAATTTACTAAACTGGTTGATTAGTTTGATTAGTTTTTCTGTGGAGTTTTTGGGGTTCTCTATGTTTATTATCATATCATCTGCGAATAGTGATAGTTTTACTTCTTCCTTCCCTATTTGGATTCCTTGTATGTCTTTCACTTGCCTTATTGTTCTGGCTAGGACTTCCAGTATTGAAAAGCACTGGTGAGAGAGGATATCATTGTCTTGTTCTAGATCTTAAGGGAAATGCTTTCAACTTTTCACCATTGAGAATGATATTGGCTATGGGCTTGTCATATATGGCTTTTATCATGTTGAGGTATGTTCCTTGTATCCCGAGAATTTTGAGGGCCTTTATCATAAATGGGAGTTGTACTTTGTCAAAAGCTTTCTCAGCATCTATTTATATTATCATATGGTTTTTATATTTCTTTTTGTTGATGTGTTGGATTACATTGATTGATTTTCAGATGTTGAATCATCCTTGTGTCCCTAGAATAAATCCTACTTGGTTGTGGTGAATTTTCTTGTGGATACATTGGTGGATTATGTTAGCTAAAATTTTATTGAGGACTTTTGCATCAGTGTTCATTACAGAGATTGGCCTGTAGTTTTCTTTTTTTGTGTTGTCCTTGTTCAGTGTTGGTATTAGTGTAATGTTGGCTTCATGGAATGTGTTTGGTATTATCCCTTCCTTCTCAATTTTTTGAAAGAGTTTGTGAAGGACAGCCACCTGTTCCTTTCTGAATGTTTGGTAGAATTCATTTGTAAATCCATCTGGTCCTGGGCTTTTGTTTTGGGGGAGGGTTTTGGTTACCATTTCAATTTCACTGCTTGTAATTGGTCTTTTGGGTGTTTTATTTCTTCTTTATCTAGCTTTGGGTGATTGTAAAGTTGTAGGAAGTTGTGCATCTCTTCTAGATGGTTGAACTTGTTTGCATATAACTGTTCATAGTAGTTTCTGATTGTTTTTATTTCTGCTGTGTCTGTTGTGACGTCTCCTCTTTCATTTGTAATCCTATTTATTTGTGCTTTCTCCCATTTTTTTTTCTTTGTGAGCCTGGCTAGGGGTTTGTCTATTTTATTTATTTTTTTGAAGAACCAACTTTTGGTTTCATTGACCTTTTAGGTTGTTTATTTAATTTCTATTTTTTCTACTTTGATTTTTATTATTTCCTTTCTTCTACTGGTTTTAGGGTTTTCTGTTGTTCTTTTTCTAGTTCTTTGAGATGTGAGAGTTGAGTTTTTTGAGTTCTTTGAGTTCTTTCTTGTTTCTTGATGTGAGCCTGTATTGCTCTATATTTTCCTCTTATTACTGCTTTTGCTGTGTCCCATACATTCTGGAAATTGGTGTCTCCTTTTCATTCAACTCGAAGTATTTTTTAATTTCTTCTTTGATCCCCTCGTTAATCCAGTCATCTTCCAGTAGCGTTGGCTTCAATCTCCATGAGGTAGGAGGGTTCCTTGCCTTCTTTTTTTTTAAGGTTTATTTCTAGTTCGATGCCTTCATGTCAGAGAAGATATTTGGTATGATTTCAATCTTAGTGTCTCTGTTGATGTTTGTCTTGTGTCCCCATATGTGATCAATCCTGGAGAATGATCCATGTGTGCTTGAGAAAAACGTGTACTCAGACTTTTTTAGATGCAGTATTCTATAGATATCTGTTAAGCTCATGAGATCTAGATGCTTATTTAAAGCTTTAGTGACCTTACTTATTTTTTGTCTCATTGATCTATCCATTGTTGAGAGTGGCATGTTGAAGTCTCCAACTACATATGTATTTTCTCTGATGTCTATTTTCAAAGATGATAATAGTTGTCTGATATAGTTTGGTGCTCCTTCATTTGGTGAGTATATGTTAATGAGGGTTATGTCTTCTTGATGTATTGTCCCCTTGATCAAATGTAGTGACTGTCTGGGTCTCTTTTTTCCTTTTTGAGTTAGAAGTCTGTTTCATCTGATATAAGTATAGCTGTTCCTGCCTTCTTTTTGTTTCATTTGCTTGTAGGACTGTTTTCCATACTTTTCTTTTAGTCTCTTTTTATCTTTTGTAGTTAGATGTATTTACTGGAGACAGCAAAAGGTTGGGTTTTGTTTCTTTTTTTCTTTTTTTTTTTAAGATTTATTTATTTATACATACAAGAACTGGGGTACCGGCCAGAGTTTTGGGGGGTGAGAGGACTCACCAGAGATAGAGCAGGGAACAGAACAGGCAGATCGACCAAAATACACTGCTGAGGGGAGCAGTGGGCAAGTCAGGAGAGGTCTGCTGTACCATGTGGGTCACCTCCCTGACCAGGGATCAAACTTGTGCTCTAGTGCCTGCAGTGAGCTTCATAGGTTGAGTCTTAACCCCTTGTGCCACCAGGGAGGCCCCACTTGGGTTTTGTTTCTTAATCCAGCCTGTGACTCTGTGTCTTTTTATTGCAGAGTTTAGTCTGTTTACATTTAGAGTTAATATTAATACATTAGCATCTGTATTTGCTATTTTGTTTGTCTTTTTTGTGGATTTATTTTTTGTCTTATTTCTTTCTTATTCATCTCTCTGTTGGTTCCAGCTTTAGGATTCCAATCAAGAGGCAGAGAGAGGCCAGCCTTGGTTTAGGAAACAAAACCTGACTTATGCAGTACCCAGAAGACCCATCTGAGCCCCAAAGGTAAACACAGGCTCAGGGCTCAAGGTTGAATGTTACAATGGGCATCTACGTTTCCTTATGTTCATTGATTGTGCAGCATCCTGGTAAAAATCCCTTCAGATTATCACAAGCTTCCAGTAGAGTCATATTGTGTTCCAACCCCCCCCCCAAATATTAGAGCTACTCCTAACTCTAGTCAGCATCCCCCTTCTTCTAGACATGAATAAAAACTAAGGCGATGATGCAGCAGGATAACTCCTCAGTCTGGAAAATAATGTAGACAAAATAGAAATGAACATATAAAAGGACCATTGCTTAATGATTGTTGCTGGAAGCCTGAAAAATCAGTCTCTGTAAGCTGCATCTTCTGATGATTGATGGATGTTTCATAACTAAATTGTACCTCATTGAAACATAGGTAGCAAATAGTGGAGTATGTTTTTCCTGAAATAAGTCTGCAGCTAGCATCACTTCCAGCAATACAGCACACAGATCCCTGCACTTAGCCTCAACACCACATTCAGTAATTATAAATAGTGAGATCACACATCTTAGAAACCAAAACAAACAAAAAAACCTTCATAATGTAAATATATAGTGTTTGACTGGAAGACAAATGAAAACGCATGCATACATACAATTGTCTGGTCACACAGCCAACAAATGTGCAACATGAGACAATAATGGAAACATGGAGGTACATTTGCTAGGTATTGTTATAATTAAAGATGTGTTAGTGGCACAGATGAAAAAAAGAGTCATATCTTTTATGTGGTGGACTGAGCTCACTCTTAAGACACATCATGAAGAGAAAATGGAACTCAAGGAAAAAAATATAGCTATTGTGTGAAAATTGAAGTTAAAAATTCTAAATAGAAGAAGACAAAGATCTCATGAAATTCATTTATAAAACTGGGTGCAGACATTTATTGGAGAGAGTTTTTGCAAATATCCCAAAACAGACAAAAATGTGTTTTATCTTCCGAGGGCAAAAGGAGTTAATAGGAACATAAAAATTATATTTTTTCAGATTTTTTCTGTACTGATTTGATATTGATCTCTTGAATATATAAAGGAGTTGGTGTATGGATATCTAACAGCATATCATATTGTAATTCTATGAGTTTCAAACATTTTTACATGCATCTGTTTATCCATTATTCTATCAAAACTCACAGCTTTATTGTACATTGTTCCTATGATCACTTGAAAAGCCTATGTCTGCTTAAAAATTTTTAATTTTAATTGAAAGGTTCTGACATAAATATTGAGATACCTGATTTTTAATGTTCTCATTCCTCTCAATCATATGAAAGATTTCCCTAATCTTGACTTTCAGCATTCTTTAGGTTTTGCTGTATGCTCTGTATTCACTCAAGTGTACTCTCTCCTCAGGTGAATCTTTTTTCTCTTGAAAGTTTATCATATACAATATACATGTGTTTGTTTGGCATCTGATTTTCATATTTTGTTTTTCCAGTATACTTTCTGTATACTCTTATGTGTGTGCAATGTTACTAAAAATTACTTTTGACTTATAACTTAAGAGCTATTTAGTTTGTTCTAATGGAAAATTGATCTATAAATATTAATTATATATATATTCACTACCCATGCCTAGAAAGAAACATTACTATGGCATTTTTAAAGGAAATATGAAAAAGATATCCCTATAGTCTTCTGACCCCTCTTCCATCTCCAAACCCATCTAAATCTTTCTTGTTTTCTTTTTTTTTCCTTTTTTTTTTACCCAGCATCACCAATTATTTATTTGGAATCAGAATTAAAATCACATTTGATGGTGGTGAAATGTTTATTCTGATACTTCTCCTAAGTTGTAAACTAATGCACAATAAATTACTAGATACATTTTACATCATTTCTTCAGGACTGTGGTTTGTCAATAACTTCAAACTTGGGTTCTTCAAATTTGAAGTTAGGGAACGCATTCATATCTGCTTTGCCATACATTTGCTTAAGCTTAAAAAGCTCTCTACCCAGCTCTTGCTGATATTCTGGGCCGGTATCAACAGGTCCTCCAGATGCCTGTCGCTTGGTTTTGTATTCTCTAATCTTGTCCACAAAGATTTTCTGTACAGGATCAAGTTCCTTAAATGCCACTGCCGTGGCACCAATGTTCCTCCTGAAATGAACTGAGACTGCAGACTGAATGAAAGAGGAGAACTGGAAGAGCCTCTGAAGAATCATGGTGATTCTGTAAAGGACAGGAAACGTCTCAGAGAAAGTTTGCCACCAGACGGCTCTAGGTGAAACAGATGCCAAACAGCTTCTTTTTTGTTTTTTTAGCAAAGTTTTGGGCTTTACTTTTAGCCCATAATGTTAGTTAATCATTATTTTTAGTAAAAATTCAGTCTTGAAAGCAAAACATTGTACATTATTTAAAAATTGTTCTTTTTCTAAATTTATTGTACTCTTAATTGCTTCACCATTACTATTATCATTTTGAGCTGTACCAATCTTTAGATATTCTTAAATTTCGGTAAATTTTTAAAATTTCCCTTTTTCCCCTCTTTTTTCAGTCTTGAATAATAACTTGCTTTAGTATAATCAATCTCAGTTTTTCCTTCTTCAGAAATCTGCAGAACCTGTCCCTTTCACTTCTGCATCTAATATTTCCTAGAAGGTGTGACTTTATGTATTTCTTTACAAGTCAACAGAATTTTCTGAATGATCTCTGGAAATTAGGAGGTTCTTTCTAAACTTGAAGTGTAGAAACTTTACCAAATTCATCTATCTATACCTCTACTCTCTGTTTATCAATCAACCTGTAGTCGATAGAAGGATCAATCTAACCATCCATCCATCAATCCCTTTATCTGTCATCAATCAATCAATCATCTATCTAGTGTTTTCACTTTGCTTTTTGTTTTTCTTCTCTTGTACAGGCACAATAACAGTTTTTACATTGATTTTCCCTTGGTTATGCTCCCTAATTACAACTTTGTTTTATGTCTTTAATTAATTTGTTTTTTGTCCTCAAAACTATATGAGATTTTTTTTTTTTTTTCTTGGTAATACCTTTATTTGCATCTGTAAAATCCAACTCGGGCCAGTTCTATTTGAATTTTTCAAGCCACAAGCCAATAGCTCCCTATTTTGATAATTTTAATTGCAATCAAAAAGTCTTAACATACTATTACAAGTAACATACCCCTCTGTTATTATTTATTATATGACTGAGCATGTGCTAAGTCTTTAATATCATCTTATCTATTTCTTAAAATAATACATTTTAAAGGACATAACATTATTGTCTTTTACAGATGAAGTTCAGTGATATTGAGAAATGTAAACATCCTTTTAAGGAATAGAGAAGCTGAGATTTGAACTAAACTTGTATGACTAGGCAATCACATTCCTGGCACTGTGCTACACTGCCCACTCTTACTGGGGAATTGTAAAAATTTTACTGAGTTGTTTAGCTAGATAAGAGTAGTAATTACTACTGATTACTCAGAGTCTGGTGCTATGCTAAACTTACATGTGTTGTCTCATTTAATCCTCACATTGGCTTCAGCATTGAAATACTGCCATGCTCAAGTCACAGATAAGGAAAACAGGGATCAGAACAGTTAATAAGCAATTTGGAGTAGCTGTTACTGGTAGACACAGAGTAGGTCACGGAGTCAGAATGAAGTTTGCATCAAACCTCACACAAACTCCTGTGGCCACAAATTCCTAGTGATCTAGGTCTACTTGAGTATGGCACTTTTAGGGTTTTATAATGAATATTAACTCATTAATCTGCAACAATTTTTGGGTGCTGAACTACTCCTGGATATAATGAATGCTGCCAGAAATGATAATTTTAAATGATATCTCCTTGATATGACTATCTTCATAGTTTATCATGTCATTTGTTTTTATTTTTTATTTAATTTTTTTTTTTAAATATTAAATTTTATTTTTATATTCCCCCATACAATTGCAAACGCCCCATTCTGACCCCAATCCTTCCCCTCCCGCGCCCCCCACCCCCCAAAAAGTGTCTCTGGTTCATAGTTTTTGTTGATTTTGATTTCACTTTCTTATATTCATTTTCCTGGTCCCTTATTTAAGTTTTCTAGATTCCTGCTATGAGTGAGACCATCCGGTATTTTTCTTTTTCTTTTTGGCTTATTTCGCTGAGCATGATCCCTTCCAGTGCCATCCATGTTGCTGCAAATTGCATGTGTTTATCTTTTTTGAATGCTGAGTAATATTCCATGGTATATATGTACCACATCTTCTTGATCCAGTCATATATTTTTGGGCATTTGGGTGTTTCCAAAGCTTAGCTATTGGTAAAAGTGCTGCTATAAACATAGGAGTGCAGGTGCTCTTTGGAATGATGTTTTCTGTGTCCTTTGGGTAAATACCTAGGAGTGGAATTGCTGGATCATATGGAAGCTCTAATGTTTAGTAGGTCCAGAAATCTCCACACGCTCTCCATAGTGGTTGACCAGTTTGCACTCCCACCAACAGTGCAGAAGAGTTCCTTTTTCTCCACATCCTCGCCAACATTTGTTGTTGCTAGTTTTTTTAATATGTGCCATTCTCACTGGTGTAAGATGGTTATCTCATGGTAGTTTTGATTTGCATTTCCCTGATTACAAGTGATGTTGAACATTTTTTCATATGTCTGTTGGCCATTGCATTTCCTCTTCAGAGAAGTTTCTTTTTAGCTCTTCTGCCCCATTTTTTAACTGGATTATTTTTCTTTGTTTTGCTGAGTTCTCATCAGCTCTTTGCAGATTTTTGTGATCAGTCCTTTATCATTAGTGTTGGGTGCAAAAATGTTCTCCCAGTTGGTGGGTTTCTCTTTGTTTTTGTTATTGTCTCTTTTGCTGTGCAGAAGCTCTTTAATTTGATGTAGTCCCAGCTGTTTATCTTTCTCTTCACTATCACTGCTTTGGGGGTGATGTCTGTAAAGATGTCTTGGCCTTGTGTGTGCAAATCCAGTAGTGTTTCGCCTATATTTCCTTCTATGTATTTTATGGTTTCAGGCGTATGTCTAGTTCTTTAATCCATTTTTGAGTTGATTTTTGTGTCAA
>NW_023603184.1:98166310-98200891 GCF_014898055.3 Talpa occidentalis | reverse complement strand
TGAATATTCGCTCATTTGCCTGAATGTGCCCCCACAATGGGCGCCCCCTGGGGATTCCGTTCATTCTCTTACACCCTACACACGGCATACCCCGAGATGCCCACAGTCTGGGCACAATGTCAACTGACGAACTGCCCTGTCTAAGATAACAGGTCTACACAAAATCCCAAGTTTAAAAAAAAAAAACAAAAAAACGAGATTTTCCAATTTTACCGAAAAGTATAAAGTGTGGTACATTCCCTAATCCAATACCTTTGAAATTTTAAACAACACCAAGAAAAAGAAGAGTTTACTAGGCTTTATAATAGATAACTGCTTTTGAAATAGGTCATGGAAGTGTATGTTTCCAAATTCATTTTGAAATAAATTGTAAGATCTGACCTTGCTTCACTGATAAATACCTTCACTTGCGTGTCTAAGCAAAATCATCTCCTAAACAGCTGCAGCATCATCCCAACAGAGTGAATCTCTTCATATCCTTGTCCAATCCATACTCAGGTTTCTTTGTTCCACCCCAAAAGTTTGTAAAAATGACTTATTTGAAAATAAGTAAGCCAAGTGATCTGCAGGTGTACAACTGCAGGATGAGAGCCCAGATCTGGGAGGCCTCTCAGCTCAGCTCTGCGAAGGAACCAGGGACTGTCAGACTTTGTGCTTCTGGTCTGGCATCACCTGCACTGGCCCTGGCACACAGTAGGTCCTCAGAAAACATTGGGGGAAATGAGTAAGTGGGGAAAGCCCTGGACTGGCGCTGGTGCCCAGCAGGTCAGGAATTGTGGGGTCTGAATCTGAATCTCCCCTGTACTCTGGATGTCACCAGGGCTTCAGCACACAGTGGGTCCTCAGGAAGAATGACTCTGGGGTGAACAGATGCACGGTGAGCATCCACAGCACTAGCTCTGGAGGCCCACCAAGTCAGAAACCAAGTGCCCTGGTTCTTTCCTGTGCCCAGTCATTGGCATACAGTAGGTCCTCACGAAGCTCCCATCCCCACCCCCGCAGCTGAATGCAAGTTCACCCAGCATTCACCCTAGAGTCGTCAAAGGTGAGAGACAATGCACAGTTGTTTCTTCCCAGGGCCGCAGACACCATCTAGGTCTCAGCACACACTAGGTCCTCACGAAATGCTGTGCTGGACTATTAAGCTGAACGCTCCCAGGCCCGGAGCCCAGGGTCATAACCACGCAGTCCAGCTCCTCTGGCCCACATTTCCCCGCCCCTGCCTCTGAACACAGTAGGTGCTCAGGAAATGCCAACTGGGTGGTTGAATGAGTGAAATGAGACCCCAGTTTCCAGGGCAGATTTCACTCAGGCGAGAGCCAGGCCCCCCCGCAAGAAGTCAGCGCCCCCTCCGATGAGTGAAGGAGATTTTCTTCTCTTCGGAAGCCCCTCACTTCGGCTTCCACGTGTAGCTCCTTACCGGGGTGTTTTTCTCACTTCCGTACCCGCGGGTCTGCGCGCGTCAACCCGACGGACAAACGCGAACACGGACGGGCACGTGGCGGCCCACAGTCACCTTTCCCCCCTTCCAGCCTGTCACCGCCCTCGGTGATGCGGATTCTCCAGGCCCTCCCGACGCGGGTGCCGCGGGCTCCTGCACTTCCGACCCGGTGTGCTGGGCCGGGCCGGGCGCGCCTTCCCCGCCGCTCTTGAGCCGGCTGGGAGGGCCAGAGGAGCCGCCCCGCCCGGAGCCGACCCAGGACCCTGCGCGCAGCTGCGAGGCTCGTCGTCAGAGGAGGGTCCTGGCACCCCTCAGCCAAGCCGAGCCGAGCGGACACCGGCGAGCGCGGGAGGACAGCCCTGTCCCCAGAGGCGCGCGCGAAGGTGGCCCAGGGAGGGCCGAGGCCACCGCCGGCGGCCACTTGTCAGGAGGCCTCAGGGCAACACCTGCGCCCCCAGCCCCCAGGCGGGCACCGGACACCCGCTCCTCAATTCCGGCCGACGGTGGAGTGACTCCAGCCGCCTCGCCCCGGCTTCCCAGGGCCGGGGCCATTGGATCGTGTCCCGCGTCCTTGCGTGGCTCGTGCTGGTGCGCGCTCGCCGACCCCACCGCCTCGCCTGGCCCGCCCGCGCGGTCTCAGCGTCTGCACCCGAGCGCTGCCGCCCGGACCCGGGCGGGCGGAGGAGCGTGGGCGCCCTCCTGGCGGCCGCGTAGACGGCGCCTGCCGCCCGACCGCCCACCCGCGAAGGGAGCAGATTTGGCTGCGGTGCCCGGCGCGCGGTTCCGGGAGGCCGGGGCGCGCGGGTGGCACCAGTCGGTCGGGCGGGCTGTGCGCTCGGTGTCCCACGCCGGGAGATAGTGAGTGCAGGTGCTGTGCGGGGGGGGGGGGGGGGGGGGGGAGGCAGGTCAGCGCCCTCGCCGAGACAAGCAGGGGTTGCGCGCTGCACGGGTCGACCAGCTCTCCGCGGGGTCCGCTCCTCCTCCCGCGGCCCCCGGGTCCCCACGCACGGGACTCCCGCAGCCCACCCGGGGCCACCAGCCCGCCGAGAGCCCGTAACTCCGCAGCGCGCCGGGAGCCCATGATGCCCACCCCAAATCGCCCGGAGAACCCCGCAGCCCGCGGGACGATGCCCAGCGCGGAGCGCACATCTGCCGGCCGAGTCTCCCGGGGCAGGCAGCGGCTGTCCCGGGCCCGGGGCTGCATCTCCGTGGGCCCGACTGCCGCGTCCCGCTCCGGGGGCGAGGGAGCGCCCCTGTGGTGCCCAGGGGATGTGAGGGACGACCGGGGTCCAGCCTCACTCCTGCCGCTGCCATGCCCGGAGGTCGGAGGTGCCGCCACTGTTCACCCCAAGTCTACGGCAGGAGCCGCGGGGTCGGGGGCCGCATATCAAGCGGGGTCTGTGACCCCGGGGTCGGGCCGGAGGCTCGGGGGCGAGTGCTGCGGGTGGGGAGCGGCGCCTGAGCTGGGGCAGGGGCCGCGAGCCGCGAGCTTGGGCATCTGGAGCGGGAACCGGAACAACAGCCGCGGTTGGGGGGGTCGGGGGGAGGGCGAGTCGCGAACCCGGAGCCGCTGGCGGGGCCGAGAGCCGGGGGCTGGGGGGGGTGGCGGTCGCGGGGGGGCCGGGGCGGGACCCGCGAGTTGCGAGCTTCGGGCCGAAGCCCGCTCAAGGGCCGGGGCCGCGGGCCGCGAACCGGGGCCGACGCCGTGGGCTGAAGCCGGATCCCGGGATCCCGGAGCCGCAAGAAGCGGGTCTCTGGCTGGGTCCGGCCGGAGCCTCTCTGGGGGAGGGCCGCGGCGGGGGACGGGCAGGCAGCGCCCCTCGCGCGGAGAGGCCCCCGCCCGGACGGCCGAGGCTGGACGGCCCCGCAGCGGGGTCCGGGTCCCTCTCCGCGCCGCCCCCCGCGCACGAGGTCGACCAGAGGCCCCGGCGCGCTCCGGGGCGGCGGGAAAGGGGTCGCGTGGGGGTGGGGTCGGTGTTCAGGCCGCAGCTCCACCGGCCTGCGGGGACCTGCGGCTCGGCCCCAATCCTGGGCGCCGAGGTTTTTTTGGCTCCAAATCGGCACTTTGTGCCTCCAGGATATCGGTGGCTCCTTGCTTTGGGCGAAACCCCGCGCGTTCCCTCGCCCGCCTCTGCGTTCTCGGACGTTTTCGCGGCTCCGGTGTTTGCCATCGCGTTTCAAGGCGCCGCACTACGCGCTGCGATGCCCTCACCTCAAGGCACAAACTAAGTCGCTGTTATATGCTGTTTTCCAGTGGGTGCCGCCTCTACATAAGTTGGCGTGAGTTTTTGTGTTGCGCTACGTGGGAAACAAATCCTCAGCAAGGCTGGTAGTGCCTCTGGGAGGCCACAGGATCTGCAATGGGCACCTCTGTCTTGAAGAATTTGGCGGGCACTGCTGAGCAGGGTGCTGCAGGACTCAGTTTCCTGCAAGCTCCCCAGGACCTGATGCAGGCAGTTTGTTGTGCCTCATCCATGCTGCAGGCACTGTACCCATAAACGCACCCCACACCTACTGCCTGGTGAGTGGGTAGGTGGCAGTCTTATTTGAAATTAAAATAAGACCTGTTAGCCCCCCACCTAGTAGGGTGTGAGTTCTACGGCCTGTGCCATCCCCCTCCTGTGAGGATACACTGTTAGATGTGGAACCCTGTATCTACATGGTATGCTCACATACAAAGTGGATGTGTGGAAAAAGGTTCTCTAGGCCCAGGGCTGCTATTGGGTCAGGCCTTGCACCAATACACGTGCTGGTGGCTGCTCCCTGGGCTGTGAATGTGAAGCACCAAAGCTAGGAGGATGCAGCGAGTGGCTCTGGGTGACCTGATGGGTGCATGTTTTCTGTAGAGGTGCCTCCATGTGTTCCAGGGCTCCTAGCTCCTGCCTGTGTCCTCTGCTGTGTGGCTCAGTGCTTCCCCTTTGTATGTTCCTGTTTGCTTATCTACAGGGCCTGACTCCCCCATGTGCTTTGCTGTTCTCATGCCCCATTGGAAGCAACACCATGGTGTGGGGCTTACCCTTGTCTGTGTCCCTATGTCCCCCCTGCAGTGGTGCTGGCCTCAGATCAAGTTGGTGTTGATTGGTGTGCCTAAGATTACCCACTTCAGTCATGTGGTCCCTTGGGGAGTTTGTCCTCACCCCCTGGGTGGTCAGTCATGCAGTGTCAATGTCATGAGCTGAACCTGTGGTTATAGATACAGCCCCATGGAGTTAAACCCTCAGGGCCAGTGGCCTTTGCTATTGCTTGATGTGTTGCTCTGTTCTTCCCTGATCTCCACCAGGCACCTGTCCTTTGGCTTACACTGTGCCAAGGACTTGGCTCCCTCCCAGGACCTTACCCACCCTGGGAGGTAGTGAAGGGCACTTGTTTTCCTACTGCTGATACATGCTAAGCATTCTGGGGTGTGGGACCCCAAGTGAGTCTGTGCTTTTGGGATCAGTCTTCCTGGCTTTGGGGCCTGTGGGTATACCCATGGATACCACCTAGTTCCCTCATTGGGGTGTCCTGTTGCCTGGAGCTTGCACTTTGGAAGAAGCCAATGCTTTGAGCTATCTGGGCCCCAGGGGGCTGTTTTGGGGCCAGAAGGGGCCTTTGTGTGGTGTGGTGCTGGTGGAGATGCCCAGAGAAAGCAGGTGCCTAGGCTGTCAGCCCCAGTGTGCAAAAGGGGCCTGGTGTTGGTGGGGACTCTAGGAGTGCCTGTTCCTGGGCAGTACCCAGGCCACCCCAGCCCCATGGGGAGCTTTTATAGCATTGTGGTTGGGCCAACAAAAGTGGTAATTGGGGACCCATGGGGGGCTGGGGTTGGCTGTCCCTGCATTGCCTGCAGGTGTCAGAGACCCAGACTTGTTCTGAGTGGGTGCCAGAAGCACCCATCTCTCACATAGGGCTGCTTGCCCAGGGGTGGGTGCCCACTGGGTCCTGTGTGACTGGTTCTGGAGTGGAGCCCCCAAGTCAGACCTTATAGTGGTAGTACCTGTGGCTGGCTGTGGATTGGTGCCCCTGGTGGGCAGGTGGAGACCCAGCTCATAGTGGCTGAGTGTTCTTGACTGGGGTTGGTACCCCCATCACTGAGATTTGCAGCCTTCCTGAGTGTGGGTGGTCAGTGGGGGTGCCAGAGCTGCCAAAGGGTGTTGTGCAGGCAGTTGGCTGTGTGCTGAGCCCCGCCTATGTGCATGGGTCACCGCTGCCATCAGAAATAGTGGGACCTGCTTGGTATATGGGGAGAGAAAGCCCTGAGCCCCTGGATGGCTGTTTTCCTCCCTAATGCAGTGCCCACTGCTTGAGTTCTATGTACAGGGTGCCTGGAGTGGCATCTTCTCCACCATGGCTGTGAGTGCTGCAGCTTGGACAGGGGGATTCCAGCTCTCAATACAGTGTGGGGCATGATAGGCAATCCTCAGAGCTGCAGGGGCCAGTTTCAGGCTCCAGCCACCTGCATAGGCTGGCCATCCATGGGGGTGGTGGTGGGAGCCTTGCTGTGCCTGTGGGGCTGGTACTGTAGCAGTGTCCAGGAGCCCTGTGGGGGCATGGAAGGCTGATACCTGGGCTGACCACCTGCCCAGCTCAGTGGCTCTTCCCCTGCTGCTGTGTTCCCCAGGGTGCTCTTCCCCCATTGGATTGCCCCTGGAGTGACCATCTGGAAGGGTCTTTAAGCTTTAGCCCCATTACAATGTGATGGGGTGCCCTGCCCAGGAGGAGAAGGGGGTCCTTGTGCCCTGAGGGCTGTGGCCTGGTCTTTGTCAGCGCTGTGCTGTGAGAGGTGGTGGCTCCTCTCCAAGAGTGGGACCCCTATATGTTCAATTGTCTGCATTTATGCCCTTGGGGGCTTCTGCAGGCCCTTGTGTCTCCTGTGGTACTTTATGAGGTACCATTTTTACTCACTATGAATACCCCTAGTCCCAATCAACTGTGGGGGCTGGGATGGCTCTGATATGCCTATGTTCTCCCCCAGGGGCTGCCTCTACATCATCAATGGGGTGAGACTGTGCTGGTGCAGATGGGCTTGCAGGCCAGCCTGCTGGTGGCTCTGGGAGGCTGCCAGTGCTGTGATGGTCACTTTGGTCTTGGTGCAGTGCTTGGAGTGGGTGCTTATAGGGCAGTACTCCAAGTTTCCTGCAGTTCCCCAAGACCTGGTGCAGGCACAGTGGCTTGTGCCTCATCTAGGCCACAGATATGGTTCCCACCATATGTCCCACACCTGGAGGCCTGGTGAGTGGGGTTGGTGGCCTTGTTGAGACTAAAATGAGCCCTTGGCTTTTTCCATGAATGGGGCCAAGGGCCTGCCAGAGCCCCTAGCCTGGTGGGGTCTGAGCTCTCTGGCTTGTACCCACCCCTCCTGAGAGGGTGCAGTGTTGAGGGTGGTGGGGCCTGTGCCCCCCACAGGGTGTGCTTGATCGCAAATGCATGTAAAGAGCTACCCTTCCCTGACTTCCTGAGCCCAGAGCTCTGGTGGAGTCAGGCCTTGCACCAAGCCCATGCTGGGGGCTGTTCCCTGGGCTATGGCTCTGGGGCACCAGGGCTGGGAGGTAGGGGGAGCCTGGGGTGTCTGGTGTGCAGGTGTTCTGTGGAGGGGTCTTCATGGCTTTTAGCTCCTGCCTGTGGCCTCTGCTGTGGGCCATCTCCAGTGGCTCAGGGTCTGTTCCTCTCATGTGTTCCTGATTATGGGCTCTGACCCCTGGTGTTCCTCATGGTCATAATGCCCTAGTGGAAGCAGCAGTAGGGAGTTGGGGTGCTGCCTGTGTCTGGGAGGGTCTTTGTGTTCAGCCTGTTAGTGTGGTGGGGGTGCCCCACCCAGGGTGGGGGGCCCATGGCCTGGTCTTTGCATCAGTGCTGGGCTGGGTTGTTTGTGTCCCTGCAGTGCTCTGGACCTGCCTCCAATGGCTGAGATTGATGGGGGGACACGCTCACACTGCTACCCTGACTGGGTTTTTCATCCGTAGAGATTCCTAATCCAGGGGCAGCTTTGCTCAGTGTGAAGGGAGCCCGAGTCTGACTTGGCATTTGAAGACGGAGCCCAGGGCAACAAGGCTCCACCCTGGTGGGGCGACTGCCTGCCTTCAGCCAGTGCTTCACAGTCCAGGGGCGCTACTGGCCAGGGATGGCCTCATCCCCTGCCCTGCAAGTGCGGGGTGTCAGCTGCTGATGGCACAGGGTGGGGGGTGTTAAGCAGCTTCTCTCCGTATCCCTGAAGACGCCCCTTAGGGGCGAGGTGTGTGCACGGCCTGAGTCCGGGGCGCAGGTGGCCTGGTCTGGGTTCCAGACGGGGCCGCCTGGGGCTCCTCCTCCTCACTGGGTGCCAGTCGGGAGGAGAGGCTGCAGTTGCTGCTGTGCCCTGCCGAGGTCGACCAGTTGGCCGGCCTGGGCCGAGCAGCCTATGGTCCAGTCGACCAGATGGCCCGTTCCTGCCCGCCACCAGGTGACACTGCAAGATGGGTGGAATAGGATGGGACCTGACTGGAGGGGGGGTATCAAAGGGGGGACGGAGATACGGCACCCCATTCGAATTTGTGTCCTTTCCCTTTCCCCTTTTTATTCGGGTGCAGTCACCCCAGGCGCGATGGGGAGATAACCCCCCATTTCAGACCTATATGTCCTCGTTTCGCTAGAAAATCAGGAAAAGTTTCACCATTTATTTGGGGTTTCTTCCATGAATCCCATGTTCTCAGCAGAGAGATGCTCTATTTCCATCTCCAGTCACAGCTGCTGCGCTGAGAGCAAAAATTAGAAAAATAGACTCATCCTCGCAGTTTTTCCCATAACCCTCGTGGGCTTGGGACAGGGGCAGGCCAAAATAAGGCATGTGCAGTGCAATAAGCCGAGTTCAGGATTCTACAAATGGAAAATCAGCTTCAAATGTCCATTACACACACACACAAACACACTGTTCATGAGCTAAGCAGGCCGCAGCCAAGGCTTCCAGAAAGCTTGGGAAAGCAGCAGAGAGGGCACATTCCCTCACAGAGCCGGAAAGCAAGAAAATGACTATTTTTAACTCAGTCCAGTCATTGGGAGTTAGAAACAGGATGGTGTGACATAAAAAACACGGGGCATCCAACTTGAGGAAGCTGCCAAGGCTGGTTCAACTACTAGATCGTTTGTAGTCAGAGAAACAAAGGATTCAACATTGACATGAGGAGTAGAAACAATTTTTTTTCAAACCAAAGACCTAATAATGGGAAACACATCGCAAAGCTGCAGGGAAATGGATATACATCCATCCTGATGCTGTTTCTTTGGAGAAGAGTAAACTAGTTGAACGCTTACAAATCGACCAAAAAGGGAAGAGGAACATGGTAAAATTAAGGCAGACATGGGAACAGCTGAGTGGGAGGATTTTCTAACAACAAAATCCATCATCAGGATGAATAAAAAACTGCAACGGATACATGGGAGCCAAGAGCCTCCCTCGCTCCAGGACACGATCACCTCAATGGTGGCCTCTTTCCAATGTCAAGGAACCTATTCTTTACAAGCAGATAAAAGGGTTAGTCCTCAGCTGTGACCTGGGACTCACAGACAAAAGACTCCTCCAGAAACAATCAAGACAGGGGTTCGGTATCTGGAGAAGTATCCTATACCCCAAGGATACAGGTCAGGAAGCTACTAGGACTGTCCACCCCCCAAGCTACTTCCATGCACCTTCTGCAAGGTGAGGCTGCACCTCCAGCCGGGGGCACCGGCGAATCCCTCCCAGTGGGATAGAAAATGTTTGCATCCACGATGACTTCGTTCAGGGACAGGTGCATAAGCCTCACCAAAAGGTTAAATGCAACAAAAGATATGTCCTGATGGGTGTGGGGAGGGCATTTGGTCAGCCTCAGTGGCCTCTCCTGCTGCTAGCCCAGTCACTTCCTGGCAGACAAGCAGAACCCTTGGCAGTGGCGGTGCCATGGTCAGAGGAAAAGCGCCATGGGCATCCCTGTCAACACCAGGAACAGGAAGAGCACACACACCACCTGGACGATGATCATTTGCTGAGGTGCTCTGGCCCACTCCAGGAAGCCCTGACACAGAAGAGGGGGTGACAACGGCTGGGAGGGGGCCCCCCACTTGCAGGAAGAGGACTTTAGGCCCAGGGATGACTCGGCCTGGCACTTGCCAAGCTGTTGCGATTTCAGCTGTAGGAGGACATGACTGGGTGACAGATAAATACACATGCCATGTCCAGGGTGCCTGGCAGAGGCGTGGCCACACAGTCCTGCCACACCCATGCTGCCTGGGTGGCCAAGGGTCACCCCATCACCCCCACCCTGGCGGAGGGAAGGTGAGACTGTCCCTGAGACGACAGCTCCACGTGTTCCTCACTAGCTAGGCTCTCAGTGCTAGAGGCCATTCTGACCCCAATTTTCTTAGCAAACAAACAATGCAGCCATGACCCACAAAAGCAAATACATCACAATATAACAACAAAATGCAACAGAACACAAATAAGTCCAGGCAGGGCCCCAACCTAGTGGCAAAAGACAAATCTGCTGCCGAATGCACTGCTCTTAAGAGGGAGGGGAACCACTCACGGCATCTACCGTAACACACCAGGAGCCGTCAGGCTTCCTGGCCTTTTCTGGATGTAGTCTCGACTACAAGCCACACAAAGCACCCCCAGGATGCACTAGCTCTGGGATTGGTGATTCTATACTGTTGGGGGTAATCGCCAACCCTCAGGGTTTCTGTCTGCAGTCACTCCAACATTCGGCTTTCATAGCCACCAATGCGACTCGCAGATCCCTGCACTCAGGCCAACCCACTGCACAAGCACATGGGTCGGGGATCCAAACTCTACATGTGGCTTGGGCTCCACCCCAAGCCACGTTCCCCACCCATCCCCCAAGGATGGGTTCCTCAGCAACTCACCCTCACTCGACAGCGAGCAGGGCATCACCCACAGGTGATTTTACAAGACTCACTGGTCTTCAGCGTACTCAAGCTGCTTAACAGCCACTCAGGGCTTCTCAACTTAGCATCAGCACCAGCTTTTGCCTTCTCAGTTGGCTTTTCTCCTCCACCTAGCTGCTGGACATACACAGGCTGCTTTTGGACATCCCACTGACCACCCCCAGATTCCCAAAAGACATAATCTGCCAAGGTCCTCCGCCTTCTGGCAGGATTGTCAGTCCAAGTCCATCAGTCCAAGTCCATTAGGCCTCTCCCTGCCATCAGCACTGGCGAGCTCCGAATCGTGGTCCTCTCTTCCCGACGATTCTTGCTGCCTCAGGGGTCATTGGCTGGTCCTCTTGGGGGTCGTTGGCTGGTCCTCTCGGGTGTCTCCTCCATGCGAGGTCTCATCCTGCAGCTCCTGGACCGTATCCACCTTCTGTGCCACCATGGCGCCTCCAGCGTCATCACAGGCAAACACAGTCTGAAACTCCTTAGTCCCTCCAGGTCTTCGGAGGGCTCCAATACCTGTCTGCATGGATCATCTTGCTGACTTACGCCAATTGTAGGGGCAGGGCAGGACACAATGCAGGTTTTCTGGGATCCCATGCAGACCGGGTAAAGGAGGAGTCAGAGTCCTCAGTGGTTTTTTGCAGGTCTTTTATTAGGATTACCAGGTACACGGCAGGCAGGGGTGCTGGGGGGATCGGGAGGCTGGCAGGCCTCCCAGCCCCCAGCAAGTCTTCATTCTGTCTGTGCTCTCCGGCATTCTCTGCTACTCTCTCAGCTTATGCTACTTCTTTCTCAGCTTTTCTTTTGGCTTCTGCTGCTGCTGGCATCCCTGTGATGCCGCCCTTAAAAGTCCAGTCTCTCAGCCCTGGTGTACCCACTTCAGGTGCCCGCCATCAGGCATGTATTCAGGATCACAGGGTTCCCTCATCTATCCTGATGGAGGGAGGACAGAAAAGCCTGATACCTTTTACCTTACCCTACAGGAGGTCGCCTGCAGTCCGGCACCAGACCAGCCTGGAGGCTGAGGAGGTTGACCTACAGGACGACCCCAGCCCAGCATAGAGGATGCATAGGTCTACCTGCAGGCCGGGCCCAGCCAAGCTAAGGGGCTGAGGAGGTCGACCTACAGACTGGCCCAATCCCAGCCTGGAGGCTGAGGAGGTCCACTGCAGGCCGGCCCCAGCCCAGCCTAGAAGTTGCAGAGGTCAACCTGCAGGCCAGGCCCAGCCAAGCCTGGGTGTAGGGTAAGGTAAAAGGTATCAGGCTTTTCTGCCCTCCCGCCATCAAGATAGATGAGGGAACCCTGTGATCCTGAATGCATGCCTGATGGCGGGCACCTAAAGTGGGTACACCTGCGCTAAGACTGTGCTTTGAAGGGCAGCATCACAGGGACGCCAGAAGCCGAGAAAGCAGCAGCAGAAGCCGAAAGAGAAGCCGAGAGAGAAGCAGAAGCTGAGAGAAGGCCAGGGAGCCCAGATAGAGTGAAGACTTGCTGGGGGCTGGGAGGACTGCCAGCCTCCTGGCCCCCCAGCACCCTTACCTGCTGTGTACCGGGTAAATCCCAATAAAAAGACCTGCAAAAAGCCATTGAGGACTCTGACTCCTCCTTTACCCGGTCTGCATGGGATCAGAAAACCTGCACCGTGTCCAGTCCCACCTTTACAATTGGCGTAAGTTGGCAAGATGATCATGTAGACGGGTATGGAGCCCTCCAAAGACCTGGAGGGACTAAGGAGTAAAAGACTGCCTGTGACGATGCTGGAGGCGTCATGGTGACCCAGGATCTACAGAACAAGACCACACCTGGAGGAGGAGACGCCCGAGAGGACCAGCCAATGACACCCGAAAAGACCAGCCAACGACCCCTGAGGCAGCAAAATCGTCGGGAAGACAGGGCCACGATTCGGAGCTCGCCAGTGCTGATGTAAGTAGAGGCCAACGGACTTCGACTGGTGGACTTGGACTGATGGACTCACACTGATGAACTTGGACTGACAATCCCTCCGGAAGGTGGAGGCCCTTGCAGGTTGATACGTTTTGGGATGCTGGGGATGGAACAGTTTTGTTTGTAAACCCCAGGAGATGGGAATCTGGGGGTGGCCAGTGGGCCTTGATGGCCAAAAGCAGCCTGTGTATGCCCAGCATCTAGGTGGAGGAGAAAAGCCAACTGAGAAGGCAAAAGCTGGTGCTGATGCTAAGTTGAGAAGCCCTGAGTGGCTGTTAAGCAGCCTGAGTACGCTGAAGACCTGTGAGTCTCGTAAAATCAACTGTGGGTGATGCCCTGCTCATTGTCGAGTGAGGGTGAGGAGCTGAGGAACCCATCCTTGGGGGATGGGTGGGGAACGTGGCTTGGGGTGGAGCCCAAGCCAAATTGTAGAGTTTGGATCCCCGACCCATGTGCTTGTGCAGTGGGTTGGCTTGAGTGCAGGGTCTGAGAGTCGCACTGGTGGCTGTGAAGGCCGAGTGTTGGAGCGACTGCAGACAGAAACCCTGAGGGTTGGCGATTACCCCCAACAGAATAGAATCACCAATCCCAGAGCTAGTGCATCCTGGGGGTGGATGCTGTGTGTGGCTTGTAGTCGAGACTACAGCCAGAGAAGGCCAGGAAGCCTGACGGCTCCTGGTGTGATATAGTAGATGCCGTGAGTGGTTCCCCTCCCTCATATGAGCAGTGCATTTGGCAGCAGATTTGGTGGATCATCTTGGGGCCCTGCCTGGACTTATTTGTGTTCTGTTGCATTTGTTGTTATATTGTGATGTATTTGCTTTTGTGGACCATGGCTGCATTGTTTGTTTGCTTAGAAAATTGTATATATATGTAGACTATATGGCAGAAAACCCTGAGGGAGTGGACTGTAGGGTAAGGTAAAAGGTATCAGGCTTTCCTGCCCTCCCTCCATCAGGATAGATGAGGGAACCCTGTGATCCTGAATGCATGCCTGATGGCGGGCACCTGAAGTGGGTCCACCTGCGCTAAGACTGTGCTTTGAAGGGCGGCATCACAGGGACTCCAGAAGCTGAGAAAGCAGCAGCAGAAGCCGAGAGAGAAGCAGAAGCTGAGAGAAGGCCAGGGAGCCCAGATAGAGTGAAGACTTGCTGGGGGCTGGGAAGACTGCCAGCCCTCCGGCCCCCCCAGCACCCTTACCTGCTGTGTACCGGGTAAATCCCAATAAAAAGACCTGCAAAAAGCCACTAAGGACTCTGACTCCTCCTTTACCCGGTCTGCATGGGATCAGAAAACCTGCACCATGTCCAGTCCCGCCTTTATACTGGGTAATCAGGAGGTCAACCTGCAGTCTGGCCCAGACCAGCAAGGAGGCTGCGGAGATCGACCTGAAGGCTGGTCTCAGGCCAGCCTGGAGGCTGAGGAGGTCGACCTGCAGTCTGGCCCCAGACCAGCCTGGAGCCTGAGGAGGTCGACATGCAGGCCGGACCCAGCCCAGCCTGGGGGCTGAGGAGATAGATCTGTAGGCCGGACCCAGACCAGCCAAGGGCCTGAGTAGGTTGAGTTCGTGCTGCAGGCTGGCCCCAGCCCACCCTCGAGGCTGTGGAGGTCGACATGCAGGCCGCCCAGCCCAGCCTGAAGACTGATGAGGTCCACCTGCAGGCCAGCCTCAGCCCAGCCGGGAGACTGTGGAAGTCGTCCTGCAGACTGGCCCAAGCCCAGCTTGGAGGCTGAGGAGGTCCAAGTGCAGGCTGGCCCCAGCCCAGCCTGGAGGCTGAGGAGGTCGACCTACAGGCCGACTCAGTGAGACTGGGGCTGAGGTGGTCCACCTGCAGGCTGGCCACAGTGGAGCCTGGAGGCTGAGTTACTGGAAATCATTCGAGACCAACAACAAAATGGGGGCCCAGAAGTTCGACCTTAGAGGCTGGCTACAGTGCAGTGTGTAAAAAAAAAGGGTGACATTCAGACCGCCTCACCTCAGCCTGGAGGCTGAGGAGGTTGACCTGCAAGCTGTCCCCAGTCCAGCCTGGGGGCTGAGGAAGTTGACCTGCAACTTGGCCACAACAGAGCCTGGAGGCTGAGGAATTGGAAATCATCCAAGATTAACAACAAAATCAGGCCCAGAAGTTCAACCTTACAG
This sequence comes from Talpa occidentalis, assembly GCF_014898055.3. Lineage (NCBI taxonomy): Eukaryota > Metazoa > Chordata > Mammalia > Eulipotyphla > Talpidae > Talpa > Talpa occidentalis. Next base: position 98,186,482 of record NW_023603184.1, on the reverse strand, counting down.
GCTGGCCACAGCACAGTGTGTAAAAAAAAAAAAAAACAGGGTGTCATTCAGATTGCCACACTAGCCTGGAGGCTGAGGAGGTCGACCTGCATGCTGTTCCCACCCCAGCCTGGAGGCTCAGGAGGTGGGCCTGCAGACTGGCCCCATCCTAGGGGCTGAGGTGGTTGACCTGCAGGCCGGTCCCAGCCTAGCCCGGAGGCTGAGGAGGTAGACATGCAGGAATGGTCAAGCCCAGTCTGGGGGCTGAGGAAGTTGACCTGCAGCCTGGCCTCAGCGGAGTCTGGAGGCTGAAGAATTGGAATCATCCAAGACCAACAACAAAATGGGGGCCCAGAAGTTCGACCTTAAAGGTTGGCCACAGCGCAGTGTGTAAAAAAACATGGTGATATTCAGACTGCCACACCAGCCTTGAGGCTGAGGATGTAGACCTGCAGGCTGGCCGCAGCCCAGCCTGGAGGCTGAGAAGGTCAACCTGCAGGAGGGCCCCAGCCCAGCCTGAAGGCTGAGGAGGTAGATGTGCAGGACTGCCCCAACCTAGCCTAGAGGCTGAGGAGGTCGACCTGCAGAGCTGCCCAAGCCCAGAATGGAGTCTGAGGAGGTCGACCTGCAGGCCAGCCCAAGTCCAGACTGGAGGCTGAGGAGGTCAACCTGCAGGCTGGCCCCAGAGAGCCTGGAGGCCTGAGGTGTTCGAACTGCAGGGCGGCCCCAGCCCAGCCTGGCGGCTGAGGAGGTCAACCTGCAGTCTGGCTCCAACCCAGCCTGGGTCTGAGGAGGTCGATTTATAGGCCACCAGAGCGGAACCTGGGGGCTGAGGAGGTCGACCTGCAGGCTGACCCCTGCCCAGCCTGGGGGCTGAGGAGGTCGACCTGCAGGCCGGCCCCAGCCAAACCTGGGGCTGAGGAGGTTGACCTGCAGCCTGGCCACAGCTGAGCCTGGATGCTGAAGAATTGGAAATCATCTGAGACCAACAACAAATTGGGGGCCCAGAAGTTCGACCTTAAAGGCCGGCTACAGCCCAGTGTGTAAAAAAAAAACAGGGTGACATTCAGACCGACACTCCTCAGCCAGAATGCTGAGGAGGGCAACGCGCATGCCGTTCCTACCCCAGCCTGGAGGCTGAGGAGGTCGACTGCAGGCCTGCACCAGTCCAGCCTGGAGACTGAAGAGGTTGTGTGGAATCAAGCTTAGCCAAGGTTTCGCCATTTTGTATATCCTCCACCTTGATATGTTAGTCCTTGTACAGCCCCATTCCGGAGATAGTTTCAATAGTCACAACCCTCACTCCACTTGGTGACGAAAAAGCAGACCACCCCAGCCGCCAATGAGGGCAGTCCTATCCATAAATGGATAGTTTGAAACTATAACTGTGCGCGCCAAAATGCCTTTGTAGTAGCCAATGAGTAATTGCCAGCTTCTTTCAAAATTTGCGCCACTTGTGACCCTATAAGATACCCCTGCTTCCTCTGTTCGGGGCTCTACCTCTGCCATTGCATCGGTGCGTGTCAAGGCCCGGACTCGAGCCCGTAATAAACTCCTTTGTGCCCTTGCATCGGTTGTCTGTGTCCTTGGGGGCTGCACTGGTCCACGTTGGCACAACAGTTGACCTGCAGGCCAGCCCCAGCCCAGGCTGGGAGCTGAGGAGATTGACCTGCATGCCGACCACAGCGGAGCATGGAGTCTGAGGAGCTGGAATTCAGCCGAGACCCACACCAAAATGGGGGCCCAGAAGTTTGACCTTAAAGGCCGGCCACAGCGCAGTGTGTAAAAAAAGAGGGTGACATTCAGACTGCACACCGCCTGGAGGCTGAGGAGGTCGACCTGCAGTCCGGCCACAGTGGAGCCTGGAGGCTGAGTTACTGGAAATCATCCAAGATCAACAACAAAATGGGGGCCCGGAAGTTCAACCTTACAGGCTGGCCACAGCACAGTGTGTAAAAAAAAACAGGTGTCATTCAGAGGGCCACACTAGCCTGGAGGCTGAGGAGGTCGAGCTGCATGCTGTTCCCACCCCAGCCTGGAGGCTCAGGAGGTGGGCCTGCAGACCACTGCAAGCCTAGCCTGGAGGCTGAGGTGGTTGACCTACAGGGAGGCCCCAGCCCAGCCTGGAGGCTGAGGAGGCCCACCTGCAGGCTGGTCTCAACCCATCCTGGAGGCTGAGGAGGTCGACCTGTAGGCCGAGACAGGAGTACCTCTTCATTTTCATCTAAAACACTTGTTTTATGAACAGCTTTCGCTGTCTGAATAACGAAGGCAGGAAGTGCGGTCTCATCAAACCTGTCAGTGAAAGTTCATGGGCACAGCAAATGATATTGGCTAATTTAAGGGGATGTATTTCTACTGTTAAGGAGTGATAAAATCACTACTTATCTACATGCATTGTTAATGTCATAGTCATTCCAGTCAGTTTTTCATTTTGTGCAGCATGTACGACCATCTGACCCCCTCCCCAAGTGAAGTCTATTACACATCGAAATACCCACAAAGTATGTGCAGTCAATTGAAAAGTGGGTGAAGTTACAGAAGCTCATAGGGAGTTACAAAGACATTAGAGATCTCTGGAAATCTTAATGATATGTAGGCAATAGTGGAGAGTATGTATGTCATAAAGATTAAGATTATAGTGATAAATCCAAATGCAACAGTTCAAAAGAATAAAAAATGTCTTCCTTATAAAATGATTCTTAGAAACAATTCTGATAGAACCATGTTTTTCCTGTGTGGTCTAGCAAGAATACTAGCTCCGTCTGGCTCACAGATCATTTATCCTATAGAATATAACAATACATCACGTCAATTCTTTGGATGTGGAATAAGACGTCATTGAGAAGGAACATGAGCTTCTTACCATGTCCAGAGGTGACATATGTCACATATTCACTTACTATTGTGAAGACCTACTCATATGATCACTCAGAACTGCATGGGAACTGGGAAAGCTACTTTTGCCAAATAAATTTCAAGCTATACCTATATTATGGAGTTAAAAAACGAATTGTAGTTAGCTTTTTGTCTTTGATATGGAGGTTGTTCCTATGCAATTGTTCTAAATATTAGAGGGTTTTGTTGTTGTTTTCATTTTTTTTTTGGTCTGTTTATTATTTTGGCTGTTCACTTTTCTGGCCAACTAGGTACATATAAAGCCCCAAAACACAAAGTAACTCATATTGAAAACAATAGGATGAAATAAATCAACAAAAATGAAGTCAGTATATAGGGCTCACCTCACTAAACAGAGGAAAGAATTGAACTCAATATTCTATATTGAATTGCATGAATTTCTGTGAATAAGGCCGGTGAATTTTAGCATATGAGATTAATGTAACATTCACAGTGATGATATACTAAAATATTGTTTATATTTTACTGTATTATAAAGACCCATTATATGTTTGGTACAATGAATAATACTCTATTTCTGAATCTTATAGGAACTTCCAGGAAATGAAATAATGCCTCAAGCAAACATGAAAGGAATTATTTTTTTTTAAAGATTTGTTTATTTATACAAGAACCAGGGTATAGGCCAGAGGCGCGGGAGGGTAAGAGGATTCACCAGAGAGAGAGCAGGGAACAGAACAAGCAGACTGACAAAATACACTGCTGAGGGGAGAAGTGGGCATGACAAGAGAGGTCTGTGCACCATGTGGGACCCTCGCCCACCTGCCGGGATCTAACTGACACTGCAGAAGCTGCAGACAGCTTCACAGCCCTGCACTCAGCGGCCTGCGCCACCAGGGGAGGCCCTGAAATAAATTATCTTGAGAGAGTAATTGCCAAGTTTGGTCTTATATGGTGGCAGCCCTGTATGACTAACTGAAATGGCCTTAAAAATGGAAATGTTTGCTAGTAATCCCTGACCCTCTTTAATCTTTTTCTCCCAGCAGAAATATTCAGTGAGTACAAAGTAGATCATTTTACAATAATAAACACTTTCATTTCACAAACTGAAAGGAAAGTAAGAGGGCTTATTTGCATTTCTGGACCTGGGATTTCTTGCATAGCACTCCAACGATATGCATGACTCTTGCCAGGTCTCCATACCAAAGGCTTCACCTATGGTCCTTGTGCCCTAGAAAAATTGCTGATCTTGGCTCTCTTTTCCTTCTATGATTTTTTTTTTTTATTTTCTGGATTTATTGGACTGGTTTCTATTTAAATTTTCATCTTTCTCAAATCTCTCTCTCTGGTCTATAGGTAGAGTATATGATGATGAGCCTGATGCTGGTTTTCATGGAAAGCCTTGTAGATTATATCTATGGCTCTAGTTTTATGAGTTATCCTTTCAGAATCCTCAGGTTACTGGTCCAGGATGAGGTCCAGATCACAGCACCACTTAATATGTTCCTGTTATGGACCATGCATATGTGGGGATGAACCCAACTTACAGGACAGTGCAGCACATACTTCAGCTTCAGGTGGGGGGAGTTGTCTCTTGGCCCTGTGTTGTGATACTTGGGAGATTCCCATTACACAGTTTGGCATCAAAGAATAAATCGATTAGTAACTTGAGGAGTTTATATTCATATATCTCTATACGTGCACTCCCCTAGAATAAACCTAAAATTTCACTAAGATTTTCATGTGAAAAATTTATTTCAGGGTATTAGGACCTGCAAACATCTTCCTGGCAGATTGAAAGATAAGGGTTGTTTTTAGGAATAAATGGAGGCCCCCCCGGTGGTGCAGTGGGTTGAGCGCCTCACTGTGAAGCTGTTTGCAGACTCTGCAGCATGGGTTTGATTCCAGGCTGGTCAGGGAGAAACCCACATGGCACAGCAGACCTCTCTTGCATTGCTCACTGCTCTCCTCAGCACTGTCTTAGGTCCGGTCCATCTGCCTGTTCTGCTCCCCGCTCTGTCTCTGGTGAATTCTCTCACCCTGCCTATGACCTGTACCCCAGTTCTTGTATAAATAAAATCTAAAATAAATAAATAAAATAAAGGAATAAATGGAAATGTGTAAATCAGAGTATTCTATGTAATTAATTATCATTATATGAAACATATATTATTCATAAATTAAAATGATAGTATTTCATCCTTCTCTATAAATCAAAAGAGATCATTGCTGTCATTTCTTTTTTAATACCCAACAGTTCTTTGTGATGAAAAATGTGGTCATCCCAATACCTAAAGTTCAAATTTAAATTAGGTTACTTGCTTACTTACTATAGAGTCTTGGGCAAATTTTTTTTAAATGTTTTTCTTGTGTTTCTAGCTGTGAAATGCAGGTAATAATAGCAATAGCACCTGACTGTTGAATTAAATGGAGGGAAAATACATGTGTATATGTAAAATTCATAACTACACCCAAAACATTAAAAAAACTTTACATATTACTTTTCATTTCTTGAACTGTTTAGTTAAATCCAGAAGCTACATCAAATTGTACCACATTGTTTAATTACCAAGAATAAAAACTAGTGAATATTTATAAAATAGACATTAACAATATGTAGCAATGACACTGCTCTCTCAATTATTGGAGATCAAGTCAACTTTAAGGAATTCATTGAGAGTAGAACATTAGTAATGGAACTATAAAAATCCACCACTTTTTTCATAATATTCAAAATGTAGTATAATTGCAGGCTCGTATGGGATTTGAGGCAATTAAACACCGGAAAAAGGTGAAGAAAAATTATTTCTTTAAAAAGATTCCCATTTTGTGGATGATAATAAGAATGTGGATATAATTATACTCTATTTTATAGGTTCTAAGATGTCACATATAACTAGTATCTGCTTATTTCTTCCACTTTTTGACATTTAACACTATCAAATTTTGGTTAAAAGTAATTTTTAAGAAAGAAACTTCCATTTAAACATGATTATTCTTCAGTTAAGTAGACATTTCTACCAGCCTCCTCTTGTTTCTCTTCTGAATAAGTAAGAAAGTGCAGGATTATTAGACTTGGAGAACAAAAGCCATTGGAAAGAACAATCAAATATACAGAAGCAAAGGAATTAGAAGAAAGTACAAAAAAGGATCCCCTCTGTGGGATATGGAATAAGTGAACACCAGCAGATTCTCCAAACATGGCCAAAAAACTGTGTAGGGAGCCATTGCCTTGACAGGAGGGATGAAGAACAGAAGCAAATCCCTTCCACGTTGTCAGGGGCCTGAATGAGAACTAGATCAGATTTTTAAATATGAGCCAAGGAACTTTGTGGATTTGCAGCCTGGGATTGAGAGATTAGAGTGACCAATTCCCACTTATTTCCATCAGTGTTTTTGTGCTCATGGCCAGAGGCAAGGAGAAAGATTGAATACTTGATGATGAATATTTTCTGAAATCTATTTTGAAGTTTATATCCTATAGCAGAGGTCAGGGAATGAGCTTGTCAGCCAGATCTCACCTGCCCCTATTTGTGTACGGATGGTCATTTACATTTCAACATGGTGGAATAAGAAATCACAAGAAGAATCTTTTTGTAACATATGAAGATTATAAGAAATTCAGACATCAGTGTCCATAGATACAGGCTCATTGAAACACAGCCATGTCTACTCCTGGCTGCTTTGGCACTGCAACAGCACGTGGAAGCAGTTGCCAAGTTGTCTACAGGCGTGGTACCCTTAAAACTCTATGTGACCCATTACAGAAAAGTTTGTCATCCACCCTCTGTATTGCAAGACAGCCTATTCCATTAGGATATGTACCTTATTAAAAGAATATGTCTACTCATTTTCCATGAGAGGGATTTTGATCAACACTTTTGATAGACAATGAAATCACAGGGTCTGTTTTGGAAATTAGTTGCCAAAAGTCTTTTTTTTTTTTTTAATAGATGTATTTCTTACATCACTGTTAATTTTGGGCCTGTATTTAATTTCTCCCCTCAGGTGTAGTCTCCACCACCACAGCATCCATGATCCATCACCACAGTCCCTAGTGCTCTTCCCTCCTCTGTTTTGATGCCTCTTCCTCTCCTTCTCTGCTGTTTGCCTCCAGATATATGTATGGCCAGCTTGCAAATTTTGTCTTTTTCCTGACCCTGTATCCAGTTTCTCTATTTTCCATATATAAGTGAAATCATCCGATATTAATCTTTTTCCTTCTGACTTATCTAGCTTAGCCTCTTCCCTTCCAGCTCCCCAGTCTAAGCTCTTCCTGCTATTGGAGAAGTCTGATGGATAAGTGCAGACAGAGATGACCCAGAACCAGATATCCAGTTAGATTTTGGCAAGATTTAAGCTTCATTCTTTCTGAATCAAATCATTTAACCAGAACCTGGGGATTTGTATAACTGGCAAGTGTAGAGGGGTCTTGTGGACAAAACAGGAAGGTTTTCTAGGATGTGAAGAGGAGTCACTAAAACAGAATGTTTTCGGTGTGGATGTCCTATGCAATTGTTCATTATTCAATTCGTTTATATTCATTTCTTCGAAATGTAGAAAGTGACTATTCAGTTGGAGCCTTAAAAATAGACATTGAAATTTAACTGAAGAAGAATCTCACGAAAAAGCAAAAGAGTAAACAAAACCATGAAGAAAATTTTTGAAATTAAACTCCCGGTTGCTTTCACCAGTCATTTAAAAGATCTCAAGGGAGTCAGATGATCCCCACTGAGGCAATATTTTCACCAAGTTCTCTTCCAGAGGGCAAGAAGAGGATGAAACAACATATTCAGAAGAGAGATAGCATATACCAGTGACAAATACCATCACCTGCAAGATTCTCCTACAGAGACGAGAGAGTAATGGTCTCCCCATACAAACAAAAACCAGAGAAGGGATTCACTAACACTAAACCTACCCTAAAAGAAATGTTAAAAAGAGATCTTCTGTATAGTTCAAAGAGAAGAAAACTACAAGAAAAGCTGAGCATGGAAATAGACAGAACCAGAAAATTAAAGTCAAAGTGGCTGTAGGCTCACAGCTCAAGGCTGAATGTTAAAATGGGCACTCTAGTTTCCTTGTGTTCAGTGATTGTGCAGTGTCCTGGTAAAAATACTTTCAGGGTCTCCCATGGTGGCGCAGCAGTTGAACGCTGGGCTGTGAAGCTGCCCGCAGCCTCTGTAGCACCAGTTCAATCCCTGGCCGCCGGCGAGGGTCCCACATGGCGTGACAGACCTCTCCTGCCGTGCCCGCTGCTCCCCTCAGCAGTGTATTTCAGTCAGTCTGCCTGTTCTGTTTCCCTGGCCCTGGTAAAAATACCTTCAGATTATCACAAGCTTCCAGGAGAGTCACATTGCATTCTTTCCTCTCGCCCCCCCCCCAGATATTGAATCTACTCCTTACTCTAGCCAGCATTCCCTTCTTCTAGACATGAGTGACATCTAAGGCGATGATGCAGCAGGATAACTCCTCAGTCTGGAAAACAAATGTAGACAAAATAGAAATGAACATATGAAAGGACAGTTGCTTAATGATTGTTGCTGGAAACCTCAAAAAAAAAAAAAAAAACCAAAAACAAAAACAGTATCTGTAAGCTGCATCCTCTAATGATGGTTGGATGTTTCACAACAAAACTGTCCCTCATTGAAACATAGGTAGCAAATTGTGGAGTATGTTTTTCCTGAAATAAGTCTGCAGCTAGCATCACTTCCAGCAATACAGCACACAGATCCCTGCACTTGCCCTCAACACCACATTCAGTAATTATAAATAGTGAGACCACACATCTTAGAAAACAAACCAAAAAAAAAAAAAAAAACCTCACTTCATAATGTAAAATTTTGGTGTTTGACTGGAAGACAAATGAAAACGCATGCATACATACAATGGTCTGGTCACACAGCCAACAAATGTGCAACATGAGACAATAATGGAAACATGAAGGGACATTTGCTATGTACTGTTATTATTAAAGATGTATTAGTGGCACAGATGAAGAAAAGAGGCTGACATCTCTTATGTGGTGGACTGAGCTCTCTCTTAAGACACATCATGAAGAAAAAATGGAACTCAAGGAAAGAAATATAGCTATTGTGTGAAAATTGAAGTTAAAAATTCTAAATAGAAGAAGACAAAGATCTCATGAAATTCATTTATAAAACTGGGCGCAGAGGGCCTCCCCTGGTGGTGCAGGCAGTTGAGCACCACACTGTGAAGCTGTCCGCAGCCTCTGCAGCGAGGGTTTGATCCTAGCCGGCCGGCAAGGGTCCCACATGGTGCAGCAGACCTCGCCTACTTCACCCGCTGCTCCCCTCAAGCAGTGTATTTCGTCAGTCTGCCTGTTCTGTTCCCCGCTCTGTCTCTGGTGAATCCTCTCACCCTCCCACGCATCTGGCCTGTACCCCGGTTCTTCCATAAATAAATAAATAAAATGTAAAAAAAAACTGGGCGCATTTATTGGAGAGAGTTTTTGCAAGTATCCCAAAGTAGACCAAAAAAAAAAAAAAAAGTGTTGTATCTTTCAGGGCAAAAGAAGTTAATAGGAACATAAAAATTATTGTATTTTTTTTCAGATTTTTTTCTGTACTGATTTGTTATTGATCTTTTGAATACATAAAGGAGTTGGTGTATGGATATCATATTGTGTTTCCATGAGTTTCAAACATTTTACATGCATCTGTTTATCCATTATTCTTCTATCAGTACTCACAGAATTATTGTAGATTGCTCCTATAATCACTTGAAAAGCCCATGTCTTACTTTAAAATTTTTAATTTTAATTGAAAGGTATCTGGCATAAATATTGAAATACCTTATTTTTAATGTTCTCATTCCTCTCAATCATATGAAAGATTTCCCTAATATTGACTTTCAGAATCCTTTAGGTTTTGCTGTGTGCTCTGTATTCACTCATGTGTACTCTCTCTTCAGGTGAATTTTTTTCTCTTAAAAGTTCAACATACACAATATATATGTGTGTGTTTGACATCTGAGTTTCATATTTTGTTTTTCCAGAATACTTTCTGGAAATGTGCGCAATGTTACTAAAAATCACTTTTGACTTTTATAAACTAGGAGATATCTAGTCTGTTCTAAAGGAAAATTGATCTATAAATATTAATCATATATATATATATATATTTGCACTACCCATGCCTAGAGAGAAACATTAACCATGGCATTCTTAAAGGAAATAGGAAAAAGTTGCCCCATATTCTTCTAGCCCCTCTTCCATCTCCAAACCCATGTAAATCTTTCTTGGTTTTTTTTTTTTTTTTTTGGAAAGTCTTAGGTTTTACTTTTAGCTCATAATGTTAGTTGAATCATTATTTTTAGTAAAAATTCAGTCTTGAGAGCAAAACATTGTACATTATTTAAAAATTGTTCTATTTCTAAATGTATTGTACTCTAAATTGCTTCACCATTTCTATTATCATTTTGAGCTGTACCAATCTTCAGAAATCTTAAATTTCAGTTAATTTTAAAAATTTCCCTTTTTTCCCTCTTATTTCAGTCTTGAATAGTAACTTGCTTTAGTATAATCAATCTCAATCTTTCCTTCTTCAGTAATCTGCAGAACCTGTCCCTTTCACTTCTGCATCTAATATTTCCAAGAAGGTGTGACTTTATGTATTTCTTTACAAGTCAACAGAATTTTCTGAATAACCTCTGGAAATTTAGAAGGTTTTTTTTTTCTAAACTTTACCAGATTCATCTCTCTATATCTCTACTCTCTGTTGATCAATCTATCTAACAATCCCTCCCTCTATCTATCATCAATCAATCAATCATCTATCTAGTGTTTTCATTTTGCTTTTTGTTTTTCTTGTACAGGCACAACAATAGTTTTTATAATGATTTTCCCTTGGTTATGCTCCCTAATTACAATTTTGTTTTATATCTTTAATTAATTTGTATTTTTGTCCTCAAAACTATATGAGATTTTTCTCAAACAGATTCTCAATGTCTGTAATTCATCTGGATGTTTTAATTGTGTTGTTTTCTCCTCCTGATCATGTTTGTAAATTGTACAGTAGCATACACATCTTAATTCCATTCATAAATAATCTTTGCATCACTTTCGATGACTTATATCACTCCTGTTTCAAAAGAGTACTTTTGGAGAATTTCGGAGTTTACAAATGGGTTGTTTTAGCCTGCAATTTCATTTTGTTTCTGTTGAAAATCATCCATCACATGTTATTCATCTCTATACTGTCTGACATTTCTTGTTTTCCATTTATTTTGCTACTGTACTTGAAAAAGAACTGTGTAAAATTCATCTTGTTGCTGTGTTTTTCTTTCCCTTTGCTGATTTGTGAAGAGATGCAGTTCTCTGTGTGCTTTTAAAAAAAAAAAATTAATTCATTTATTTATGCACACAAGAACTGGGGTGTGGGCCAGAGGTGTGGAGGGGGAAGGGGTGAGAGGATTCACCAGAGGCAGAGTGGGGAACAGAACAGGCAGACTGACTGAAACACACTGTGGAGGGGAGAAGTGGGCAAGTCAGGAGAGGTCTGCTGCGCCATGTGGGTCTCCTCTCTGGCCAGGGATCGAACTTGTGCTTCAGCGGCCACAGATACCTTCACAGGCTGCGTCCCAACCCCTTGAGCCACCAGGGAGGCCCTCTCTATATGCTTAATCTTTAATCAAAAATATTGTGATTAGAATGACATGTATTCTTCTTCCTGCTTAGATGTGTGATTTTTAATTTTTGTTATAGAAATTGCAAATGGGTGATCTCAGGGTTGATATTATGCATATTGTATTTGATTGTTGGAATGATCATTTATGTACTTGCCTAACTTTAAAGAAATTTGCATACGGTTCCCATAAGATCGAAGCATGCTCTATCTAGTTGTGGGGCTCCCTGAAAATGACTTTCTCTTCATTAACACTTTTTTCATGGGATGTATTTTATTACAAGATCTGTGTCCTTGACCAGGGCTGCTTTCTATTCTCTTATAGGCTGTATTTTTCAGATAGAGTGCATATCAACGGAGTTTTATGCGCTATATTTGTTTCTTAAAATCAAACAAAAAGCAATGAGAAATAAATGTTAAGACAAGGTGAAAGCTAATGACCAGTCCTGACTGAATGATTCACTCATATATTCTATCTTCAAGAAGATATGCAACTTTTAGACATTATGAAAATGTTTTCATTCTTTTGTTTTAGAGATATAGTTTCTCTTTAATATAAGTACAGTACAATATGAATCAACTATGTTAAATGTCAGAATAAAAGTTATTTTCTCTAAGTAGTCATGCAATTCAAGGTCAGGGAATAGCTCTCACCTTTCATGACATCTGGGTTTACAAATGATGAAATGTGGAGATCCAGGCACACATCCATCTCTTTTTCATTTGAAATCATTTCAGTAATCCAGCACCTCTCTGTTATATGTATTGATATAGAGAGAAAATGTAAAAGCATTTTCCAGAAAGAAGGTTATTTTCAGAAATTGGAAGTATGTAACCATACTACATTTTCACAATAAAATGAAACTATCCTTTCTCAAAAATTTAAGGTGATGAAAATTACATTGCTTATTATTTTTTTGTTTCTGAAGACAGGAAATGAATAACCATTACAAGTATAAAGTATAAAAGGTTGCTGGATTTTATATGTAACTGCAATATATAAATAGACATATACATTTTGAACCTGGAGTGGCTAAATGTGAACAAATAAGCAAACTAATCTTTGCTAGAGAAGACTGTTCTGAAGAGTAATAAAATAGAGATTAAATTGTCTCTCCCAGGATATATTCTGTGAAAATAATCAAAGTCGTCCACAAAGATGGAATTTACTGCCTGGTCACCTTGAGACCACATTGACTACAGCCCGGGTGTCTCCAGTGTCCTTGCGCCATGGCGCCACCTAGTGGAAAAGGATGTAGCTGCTACAAGTCATTTTTTTTTTTTTTTAATACATTCGTGTCCTTGGAACACAAAACCAAAAAAGCATAAAAACGAGACCACAAAACGGCGCTTTTCTCTGTGATTGCGTGTGACTTTGATTTCCCTTTTAGTATTTATTTCTGTACTTTCCAAACTTCTACACATTTATGAAAAAGTATTTTTCTTTTTCAATCATAAAACGATTTTTAAAGACATTTTCCGACTTTGGCCTTGATCTCATCATTCTTGCTGTTTCCAAGATCTGTGGCTCAAAAACAGTTTACATCAGAACCCTGGGTGCAGGAAGGGGCGCACCGAAAAATTCAGTCTGCGCTTTGAGCGTCCACCCGTCCAGTGACTCTTCGCCTAGGGGACGCTGAAGTTCGCACCACCTCGGATGTAGCAACCAGGCAAACGGGGGAAAACCTTCCTGCAGTAGGAAGGAACAATGGGTTTTAAGATCTGTTCAGGGAGTTCTTTTAATTGGAAAAATTGAAATCTTTCACGCTCATTTTAAAAAAGCTATTCTCTGTCTTGGCCAGAAGATGGCGCAGGTGTTCCATTTACTACTCCCTGTGGCGTTAGAAGAAAATCTTATGGGAAAGAAATTGCTGGGTAGTCAGAAGAGCCTCCACCCCAAACTGGGACTCGCAAGAAGAAACGGGAAATAATTTTTAATAATGAGTGGTGCCAGGTGTCCCGTCCCCATACGAATCTCTCTCTCTAGGGAAAGACAGGCAGATTTCGGGCGGGCCCTTGGACCAGGGCAAGGCTCTGGGGTGGAAACAGCAGCCAGGAAAGGACAGAGGCTCCAGCCCCTGGGCAGGGGGAGACAGACGCTTTAGACCCCCTGAGAGCTCCACCTCTTCCTCGCGGCAGCCCTGGGTCAGGGGAAGATTCAGCTCCTGCTTTCATGGGGAGTAGGAGGGTCAGTGTTCTTGAGCCAGCTTTTTCTCAAGGTCCTTTCATGCACAGAATCAGTGGGCCAAGCGGCATGGGGTGGGGGGCGTATTCTGCTCCCTTGCAGGTAGATGTGTCAGCGGAGGGGTGTAGACTGCAGCCTGCTAGGGTCTTCCCTTCCATATTCCCGTGGACCCTGGCGAGCTGGAGACTTCGGTTCAGAAGGCGCCCTCTTGGACAGGTGTTCGCACCCGGGGGATGTCCCCACAGTGAGTCCGGTCATCACTCTGTAACATGGGAAAGACCGAAAGGGGCGGGGGTTAGGGGGGAGGTACAGAGACTCCTCCGTAGCTCAGGCACGTTGTTCAGGCAGGTTTGTTCCAGGACAGACACACGAGGCGGCGGAGACTCCAACAGCAAGTCCCCTAAACTACTCAGGGGCCTAAGGACCGGTTAGGGGTGTCTCTCCTTCCGCAGCCCCTGGAGGGGGGACTTGCAGAGAGGATTCAGCAGCCGCTGCCCAAAGGCGGGGGCGGTCATTGTAGTGGTCACAGGACTGTGATCCCTCCTCTGCTCTACTCTTCGCCTTCCTCTCTGGCTTCTGCAACTCATGTGATCTTGGCTGGATTCCTTAGTCTTGATTTGTGAGCCTCAAAGGTAATGGGCTGCTGTGTCCCCTGTCGACCTCCTCATCATGATGTGATCTCTGTTCTGCTCTTTGGAATTAGCATGAGCACCTCTCTACTGGGCTCCATGCACACAACCACAGCAGAGCACCAGGCTGACCAAACACAACAGGCAGTTATAACTTTTTGACAATATAATTTGGGCCGTAGCTATTGTCACTGTCCTTTACTGAGCTGTACTGAGGATGAAGACAATGTAAAATGAACTCTTAGATCAAGCTCCGGAAATATTGTAAACACCCTCAAATACTCGTTTTTTTAAATTCTTCTCTATGCTGTTTTGTTTTCTTTCTATTTTTAGTCAGTTTCTTAGATTCTTCCCATCACTTGCTATTAATGCTATCGAGCCCCTCTACTGTATTTGTTCCTTATTTATTTTTATTTATTGATAGTTATTGTCTGACATCATTGTTCATTTTTGTAGACTATTTGACTTCTCCTCTCAGGCATAGTTCCCATAATTGTCCCCCCACCACAGCACACTTGTACTGTCAGTGTAGTCCCTTGTGATTTTCCCTCCCCTAATTTGACCCTCCCCCTCCACTGCTGTATGCCTCAGACCTATGGGTGCCTGCAAGTTCTTTTTTTCTGACCCTTCATTCAGTTTCCCTATAGTCCACCTATAAATGAAACCATCCAATATGGATATATTTCCTTCTGATTTATCTCACTTAGCATCATCCATTCCAGCTCCATCTATGATGTTGAGTGGCATGAGTTTATCTTTTTTGATGGCTGAGTAGTATTCCATTGTGTATGTAGTCCACATTTTGATCCATTCATCTCTTGGCGGGCATTTAGGCTGTTTCCATAACTTGGCTATTGTTAATGGTGCTTCAGTGAATATCGGAGTGCAGGTTTCCTTTCAAATTAGTGTTTCTGTGTCCTAGGAGTGGGATCACTGGGTCATATGGCAGGTCCATCAAATATTATTTATTAATGGACAGAATAAACTGAATACTACATTGCCACTAAAGAAGTCAAGTATTTAGGCCACTTGTCCTTAGGAACCTGGAGCCGCTGCGCATAAGCTGGGGAGCACAGTCACTTGGCCTTGGCCACCCCTGGGGCAGAGTCTGGAGGCTGAGCGCTCCCCATCATTTATTGAGTAATCTATCCGAGTTCTACTTTCTGTTCCAGAAAGGAATGCGTTTTATGTTCTAAATTCTGATTAAGACGCCTGGGTCTATTTCTAGACCATCTGTAACAGAAGCCCGGTGGGGACTGGTCACTGCAGGTTTAAAGATAGTTTCTAGTCAGGAGGCTGTGGCCGGCAGCTCACACACACACGCCCGTTCACGCCCATGTTCACGCCTGTGTGCTTGGTTCGTGCCTTGTTCTGTGGCACCCCCATGCGTGTGCACTGCACCCCACCTAGTGAGGGACACCCCTTCATTTAGACTGGGGGACGGTTGACAACGTTTGGGAATATCTGTGTGTGTCACAAGTAGACGGAGAGTGAGGAGGCCACCACCGTCGGGGGGGGGGGAGACCAGGGACATGGTGAGACCCCAGTCATGCCCAGAAGAGCCCCCTCCCCGCAAACAGCCAGAGCAGTGGTGCAGGGCCTGGCGGTGGCGGCCAGTGCGCGCCGCCCACGGTAAAGCGACTGCAGCTGCTGCGTTTCCCACACAGACCCTCGGCCGCCTGCATCCCGGTGCGGCCGGCGGGCAGCGGAGCCCGGGCCTGCCTGGCCAGAGATGCCGTCTCCGGGCAGCGCCGGGCGGGCAGCAGCGGGGAGCGGCAGGACACGCGGGGCCCCCAGCGGCTGGTTCCCCCAGAAGATCTGAACACAGCCCCATGCCAGGCTCCCCAGCCCAGAGTTGCACAGAGGGGGGCGCCTGTACCCCCTGCCCAGGCCGCGAGGCTGGGGCTGTGCAGAGACGCCCCCGCAGCAGCAGGGGTTGCGGGGGACGCCGGGGGTCCCGGCCACATCCCGGGCACCGCCCCCGCGAGCTGCAGCGCACAGTCGCCCCGAGCCGGGGCAACCTCTGGTGGCATGGGGCCCCGCCTGCGGCTCCGGAGCTGTGGGCGCGGGCGCGGCTCCCGGGCAGGGGGCGCTGGTGTCCCGGACGCTGCCTCCTGGGACCGCAGGGACCGGTCTGCGGGCCAGCGCTGTCCAGGGAGGGCCATGGGAGGCGGCCATGGCAGCCTTTCCCTTGGCTTGTGCTTGGATTTTGCTCCTTTTCCTTCAGCCCCTCCTGCCCCTCCTGCCCCTCCTGCCCCTCCTGCCCCTTTCCCGGGGTTCCTGCCAGATGGGGCCTCAGACTGCTGCAGCTCCCAGGCCTCAGGGGCCCTGTTTGGGCCACCTCTGTCGGGGGATTTACCCACAGGGTAGGGATGACTCTGGGTGTTTTCGTTGGAAAGCAATTTTCATTTTTGCCTAAATTGAAGTTGCTAATTTTTATTTCTTTTATTTTATATATTTTTACATCATTATTATTTTTGTACAGTGTATGCATTTTCATCTTGGTTATAGTCCTCGTAAAATTCTCCCCTCCACCCTCCCTTGTTTTGATTCTACTCCCTTCTCCCCCTCCTGTAGTGTGTCTCTGGTTTATAGTAGCCTATTGATTTTGCTTTTTACTTTATTATAATCAGTCTTTTTCCTGGTCCCATATTTGGGTTTTCTAAATTCCTGCTATGAGTGAGACCATCTGATATTTTTCTTTTTCTTTCTGACTTATTTCACTGAGCATGATCCCTTTCAGCTCCATCCATGTTGCTGTAAATGGCATGAGTTTATCTTTTTTGATTGCTGAGTAATATTCCATTATGTATATATACCACATCTCCTTGATCCAGTCGTCTATTTTGGGTCAATTGGTTTGCTTCCAGGTTTTCCCTATTGTAAATAGTGCTGCAATAACCATAGGGTGCAGGGGTCCTTTTGAATTAACATTTTTGTGTCCTTTGGGTAGGAGTGGAATTGCTGGGTCATATGGAAGCTCCATTTCTAGTAGATTGAGGAACCTCTAGACAGCTTTCCACAGTGGCTGCACCAGTTTGCACTCCCACTAGCAGCTAAGGAGAGTTCCCTTTTCACCACATCTTCACCAACATTTGTTGTTGCTAGTTTTTTTAATATGTGCCATTCTCACTGGTGTGAGATGGTATCTCATTGTAATTTCGATTTGCATTTCCCTGATTACAAGTGATGTTGAACATTTTTATATGCCTGTTGGCTATTTGCATTTCCTCATTGGAGAAGTTTCTTTTTAGCTCTTCTGCCCATTTTTTGACTGGGTTGTTTACTTTGTTTTGTTGAGTCTCATCAGCTCTTTGTAAATTTTTGTGATCAGTCCCTTATCATTAGTGTTGTGTGCAAATATTTTCTCCCAATCAGTGTGGTGTCTCTTTGTTTTGGTTACTGTCTCTTTTGCTGTAAAGAAGCTCTTTAGTTCGATATAGTCCCAGTTGTTTATCCTTTTCTTCACTATCACTGCTTTGGGTGATATGTCTTTAAAGATGTTACTGAGGTGTATGTCATGTATTGGTTCACCTCTATTTCCTTCTATACATTTTATGGTTTCAGGTCATTTCTAGTTCTTTAAGTCCATTTTGAGTTGTTTTTTGTGCATGGTGTGAGGCAGTAGTCAAGCTTCATTCTTTTGCATGTAGCAGCCCAGTTTTTCCAGCACCATTTATTGAACAAACTTTCTTTGCTCCATTGCATATTCTTTGCTCCTTTGTCAAATATCAGTTGACTGTAAATTTATGGGTTTTTTTTTTCCTGGGTTTTCTATTCAATTCCATTGATCTGTGTGTGTGTTCTGGTTTCAATACCATGCAGTTTTGATTATTATAGCTTTCTAGTATACTTTAAAGTCTGGGAGTGTGATACTTCCATTCCTTTTTTTTTTTTTTTTCAGCAGAGCTTTGGCTATTTGGGGGTTTTGGTGGCTCCATATGAATTTCATCAATATTTGTTCTATTTCCTTGAAGAAAGTCATTGAAATTTTATTGGAATAGCATTGAATCTGTAAATTGCTTTTGGTAGGATGGCATTTGGATGTTAATTCTTCCAATCCATGAGGAGGATATGTCTTTCCATTTCTTTGTGTCTTCTATTTCTTTTAACATTGTTTTATAGTTTTCTTTGTATAGGTCCTTTACCTCTTTTGTTAGGTTTATTCCCAAGTATTTGATTTTTTTTTTTTTGTTTCAATAATAAAAGGGATGGTTTTCTTGATTTCTTCTGCTTCAGATTTATTGTTTGTATATAGGAAAGCTACTGATTTTTATGTATTGATTTTGTATCCTGCTAATTTACTAAACTGGTTGATTAGTTTGATTAGTTTTTCTGTGGAGTTTTTGGGGTTCTCTATGTTTATTATCATATCATCTGTGAATAGTGATAGTTTTACTTCTTCCTTCCCTATTTGGATTCCTTGTATGTCTTTCACTTGCCTTATTGTTCTGGCTAGGACTTCCAGTATTGAAAAGCACTGGTGAGAGAGGATATCATTGTCTTGTTCTAGATCTTAAGGAAATGCTTTCAACTTTTCACCATTGAGAATGATATTGGCTATGGGCTTGTCATATATGGCTTTTATCATGTTGAGGTATGTTCCTTGTATCCCGAGAATTTTGAGGGCCTTTATCATAAATGGGAGTTGTACTTTGTCAAAAGCTTTCTCAGCATCTATTTATATTATCATATGGTTTTTATATTTCTTTTTGTTGATGTGTTGGATTACATTGATTGATTTTCAGATGTTGAATCATCCTTGTGTCCCTGGAATAAATCCTACTTGGTTGTGGTGAATTTTCTTGTGGATACATTGGTGGATTATGTTAGCTAAAATTTTATTGAGGACTTTTGCATCAGTGTTCATTACAGAGATTGGCCTGTAGTTTTCTTTTTTTGTGTTGTCCTTGTTCAGTGTTGGTATTAGTGTAATGTTGGCTTCATGGAATGTGTTTGGTATTATCCCTTCCTTCTCAATTTTTTGAAAGAGTTTGTGAAGGACAGCCACCTGTTCCTTTCTGAATGTTTGGTAGAATTCATTTGTAAATCCATCTGGTCCTGGGCTTTTGTTTTGGGGGAGGGTTTTGGTTACCATTTCAATTTCACTGCTTGTAATTGGTCTTTTGGGTGTTTTATTTCTTCTTTATCTAGCTTTGGGTGATTGTAAAGTTGTAGGAAGTTGTGCATCTCTTCTAGATGGTTGAACTTGTTTGCATATAACTGTTCATAGTAGTTTCTGATTGTTTTTATTTCTGCTGTGTCTGTTGTGACGTCTCCTCTTTCATTTGTAATCCTATTTATTTGTGCTTTCTCCCGTTTTTTTTCTTTGTGAGCCTGGCTAGGGTTTGTCTATTTTATTTTTTTTTGAAGAACCAACTTTTGGTTTCATTGACCTTTTAGGTTGTTTATTTAATTTCTATTTTTTCTGCTTTGATTTTTATTATTCCTTTCTTCTACTGGTTTTAGGGTTTTCTGTTGTTCTTTTTCTAGTTCTTTGAGATGTGAGAGTTGAGTTTTTTGAGTTCTTTGAGTTCTTTCTTGTTTCTTGATGTGAGCCTGTATTGCTCTATATTTTCCTCTTATTACTGCTTTTGCTGTGTCCCATACATTCTGGAAATTGGTGTCTCCTTTTCATTCAACTCAAAGTATTTTTTTAATTTCTTCTTTGATCCCCTCGTTAATCCAGTCATCTTCCAGTAGCGTTGGCTTCAATCTCCATGAGGTAGGAGGGTTCCTTGCCTTCTTTTTTTTTTAGGTTTATTTCTAGTTCGATGCCTTCATGTCAGAGAAGATATTTGTATGATTTCAATCTTAGTGTCTCTGTTGATGTTTGTCTTGTGTCCCCATATGTGATCAATCCTGGAGAATGATC
>NW_023603184.1:98149840-98166210 GCF_014898055.3 Talpa occidentalis | reverse complement strand
ATTTGAGGTAGATTTTAAAAATCTTCAATCTAAACAGTGAATTCATTACGCGCCATTCAGATCTCTGGATGCCTATGGACTTCTTGGAATTAGGTGTTAAATAGACAAAAGTGAACCAAACTGCCTTTAAAAGCACAGCATGACCATGTAATTCTTTTTCCAGTTTGTGGTAAAAAATGATGAAACTTCTTTCCAAGTAGCTATCACCCAGATTTAGTGTGAAAAGTAGTGTAATTGTAATTCACGCCATCAGGGTCTATCGCTGATAGACGATCAGCTGTTCTGTAGTGGGGAGAGGCTTTCTTTTCAAATAGGAAAGCTGCCAAGTGCTCTGTGATACCTCCAGCAAGCTTATCGGATTGAGTTCAGAGCCAAAACAGCAGCTGCACACATATGCAAATTGGCAATTAATAGTATAACATTCTGCAAAAAAAAAAAATGTTTAAAAAAATTTTAAAGAAAATAGAAAGAAGCTACCTGAACATTAACCTTAACTGTAACTGGGACTTCTAGAATGAGTGACTAAGGATTAATTACCCTCTGGAGAGGACTTGCTCTTTATTACCTCCTCTCCTGCAGATCAAGCCTTTGTTGTCTTGCTGAGTTTTGTCTGTTTAATGGAACACAACAATGGACTCTACTGGAGGAAGTTTAAAAATAACTGAAAAATTGTGTTTTTGATTCCAGAAAAGGGGGAATTAAGTCCTTCCCAGTGATCCCTCTATATAAACAGAGATCACAAAGCAAGAGCTTTAGCATCCTCATGAAAAAGACATTTTGTTCTGGATGTCATCATCTCCTTCCACTACAGCTTGCAGTAGGAACAAGCTTCACGTCCTGGGGGTGCTGCCTGTCTCTGTCTTGATTTCTGTCTGTCTCTTCCTCCTCTTGACAGGACTGCCGTTTGTGTGCTTCACGCAGCAGTTTGCAGAAATCCAGCAAGATTTGTGGTTTATGTTGCCCAGCATGTATAAAACACAACACTTTCAAATGTTTAAAGAAAAAAAATCATATGAATTTGTTAAAAGTCTTAACATCCTGGTCCCCCAGCCCACCCCAGTTCTCACACACACAAGTGTTCTGTTTTCCCTGCTACAGCCCTACAGTAGTTGGGGCTGGGATCAGATGACAACCTAAGCCCCAAGAAGGCCTGGCATTTTCACAGCAGGCTTTCCCCAATGCTTTGAGTCTCCCTCTCCCGCTCCCTTTCTCTCTCCCTCTAGCACGGGGGTGGGGTGATTAGCAAATGTTTCAGATAATCTGTGAATTCTTAATAGTCATATATCCATGGCTGAAGTCTGCCTATTTCTGGGATGTGGCAAGTTTCAGAAACCTTGGTGTTGGGGGATTTACAGATATTTCCAAGTTCCAGGAGTTTGAAATTTGGGTCAGGATCCTGATTCCCTTCACTGTGTGAGGGTGAAAGAGGCTTTATTTTGCCTTATTTTCCTGGATGTTTTGGGGTGAGATTGTATCAGTCCTGGCTGTAACACGCACCATAAATGCAGAGTTGCAACCATTATTTCTGCCTTTTTCTCCTTTTATCGCCTATACTGCTGGCATTATTGCTTGCTGTTTTATTGAAAATCAACTGTGTCTTTAGTGTAAAAGCACTCCTTTTTTTTTTTTAATACTTTAGGGACAATTATTTTATAATCTAAGATAAGTTTTAGATGATTAAGATTCCAGTTGAAATAATACCACACATACACTTTCATTGTCAATATGGGTTTTGAAGCTTGAATACCAAGCTTTTAATAGGAAATTTACCCATGTATAATTTAAATATATTTGTTTATATCTCTCTGGAAAAAAAAAAAAACTTTTTTGCAACTGACAATTAATCATCCATTCCCACCTAGGGTGCAGAAAATTTCAGAACCCTAATAGGAAAGACAGAAATTCTTTCCTTTAAATAACCAACTCTTGGTTACTAGATTGAACTTTTCTAAGTATGTATGATTAACAGAACTTTTTTGTCTGATTTCAATAGAAGTATGGTATGTTCTGAAGATTCTAAGTTATGGGGGAAAATTGTCAAACTAAATTTTATTCTTAAGTAAGATATTTCTTCTAACTTGTGATCCAACTTCAATTGTTAGACATTTCTATATTCTTGTGAATAAGTAAAAAGTAGTTTAAAATGGTATAACAAGTCAATTGAAAAGTTGCTTTTGAATAAAACAGAAAAATGGGGATGCCAACTTTCCTTCCTTCTCTATAACTTCATTAACATGGTTGTATAGACATTTGCATGTAAAGTGTAGTTAACAAAAATTGCACAGGAGTAAATTTAGTCTTTTAGTGTCTACCTCTCTGGTAAAATCAGACCATTTGGCATAGTTTGAAATCTTCCAAGAAGCCTGGTTTCCACCTGGAAAATAAATTACTAAATTTGAATGTGTTACTTATACTATGGTGAGTTGTCTATCTGTTACATTTTATTTTAGTGCATATACTAGAAGTTGTATTTAGAGTTTTCTAAAATTGTCATCTGTCAAGGTAGAGAATTATAATAATATAATTATACTCAGAAAAAGTGTTCTGTCTTTCAATTATTTTTGGTGCTGTTACAAAGATGATGCATTTTTTAAAATTCAGAATGTTTGTCACAAATTCATATGTTTAATTGTCAAATTGTGAGATTAATTTAGATTAGCTATAACATTTTTTCTTGCCATTATTGATGCCTAGATAATGTTTAAGTACAGACTGCAGTATAATACCAAAACTTTATTGCCTCAATATCTAGCTGTACTTACTTATCCTATCTTTAGATGGAAGTATATCTCAACATTTTCTCAAGTCATTGTGGTATTCTCAATTCAATATATCCTTTTAAATCCTGAATGGCATGTCTTCATTATAAGAACTATTTGACTTATCTAAGGTATTTGTTTTATGATACATAGTATCTGAATGACATGACTGGTGGGATGTCATGGACAATGAAGACAACACTCTGCCACTTATCCAGATAGAAGTATGTTTTATGTTGCTGGAGTACACAGAGGGAGGAGAGGAAGGTGTGGTAAAAAGATCTGTGGTTTATGTTGCCCAGTAAAAACTAATTACCAAAGCCAGGGATAAAGGAAACATTTCCATGTGTCTTATCAAAACCTGTTTGTAGGCTTTACTTCATCTGAAAGGTAGGTGCATTAATCTCGTAAAGAAATATTATTTTTTTCTGAAGTGTACATTTTCCAAGTGTATATTTTCCAATAATCAGAACAGGTATGTTTGTGCAACTCTATACTCTCAAGACCAGAAACTGTAATTCACTACTATATACCCAAATGTGTCCTTGACTTTCATAATAATTGTAATGTTTATGTTTGCTTTTTTTAATTCTAAATGCCTTGTGAATATGGGTGACTATATAATAGATACAACTTTCTGTGGTAATGAGACAGAAGAAAAACTTGATTCATATGTAAAGTGCAATATTTGAGCGATATGATATCAAAATATTTTATCTTACCACAGGGCATTTGTTTTGAAAAATTTATCTGGAGAATTCAGGACACTTTGTCAATAGTAATCTGAATGAGGAGCCTTTACTTAAGGTGACAAAGGGTAATATTTTATAAACTTAAGCCTCCAAGAAATTTACTTGGCTATTGGCTTTATAGTTTAAGAAGTGATGGTGACAGAATAATGATATAGCTTCTTGGTTTTTTTCTCAGTGCTAGACACTCACATATATGGATTCATTCAATTGTAATAACTGTCTTATGGGACCAGCATTATCTTTTTTTTAACTGATGAGGAAAATAAGGCCAAGTTAAAGCCCATATTTAGTAATAGACAAGTGCCTAGGACATGGTACCCAAAAATCCATCCTCTTTATTACATGAGGATTTCCACCCTGGTGTCTGCAGAATAAAGGCTTGAGGAGGTTAGAAAACTCTCTCTCCCTTCTTAAAATTTCATTTTCCCTTTACTAAATCCAAAAGAGTCAATGAAGTAGTCCAAGAATTTAGCAGTGTTGTTGAGGTCCATTTGATTCGGAAGTCTTTAAATGACTAGAAACAGGATTGCTTTGGCACATGCATAAAGACTCAGGCGGTCTACACATCCATCCTCAAATTTAGCAATTCGAAGCAGTTAGCTACAGGGACAGTTTTGTATGCATTGCTAAATGCAGACACAAAAACTGCATTTGCAAAAAGAGGAAACCCAGTTAAACTAGGTTGCAAATTTGGCCCTAATTTAGCGTAGCATTTGTGATACATATAGGTTAGAGTGACATTTATATAATGGTGTGAAATATGAGAAAGTTCCAATGCTAGACACAAAGACTTTTTAAAATTGCTTTTGCCTACTTTGGTTAGTATAAGAAACAGGAGGAAGAATTTGGTTTTTCAAGTGATGGGAAGCCTTTAAGGATATTGGAACACTGTTCAGTCCCCTGGGGTTCTGCCTGCTGTACAATTTTAAATGTCTTTTAGCTAAAAAATTGGCCAACAAGGGAAATATAGTGATAAAATCTCCTCTTCCTTGTCTGCAAAGTGAGAGGCCATAGGTGGCTAACATAATCTAATTGTGACGGCTAAATAAATGGTCAGCTTTTGGGGTCAGAAAGCCGTAATCATTCTTTGTAGCTATTTCTTTTTAGCTGTAGTAACTATCTACATAACTTGGAAATTTTGTCCTTATGTTCAGTTGTAGATGTAGGTTTCAGTTTAAGAAATACAGCCAGAAATGAGACACTATGTTTTATGTAAATGCTGCAATCATGGTACCTGAGACAATTTCCCTTTTCTCCAATGAAGACCACTGGAGGGCAGTGTTTTCTCCTTTGGGAATAGTACCTGGTTTTTCATGGAAAATGCATCTGTGTATTAAAAAGGTGTCTGGGATATGAAAAAGGAGTTGCTCTTCTCATTCAGACTGTGCTTGGAATTTACCCCTCCTGTTTACTTGTTGTGCTATTTTTTGGTATCATCCTGCCTGGCACCTTGGTCATAACCTAAAATCAAATCCTAAAAGATCTTACACCATTACTACTTGGGAGACTTTTTAAAAAGTTTTATATTAATCAGGGGCCTCCCTGGTGGTGCAAGGGGTTAAGTCGCAGCTCTAGGAAGCTATCTGCAGCCACTGCAGCACGAATTTGATCCCTGGCCAGGAAGTGACCCACATGGCAGCAGACCTCTCCTATCTCACCTGTTGCTCCCCTCAGCAGTGCACTTCAGTCATTCTGCCAGTTCTGCTCCCCACTGTCTCTGGTGAATCCTCTCACCCCCGCATCTTTGGCCTGTACCCCAGTTCTATCTGCATAAATAAATAAATCTTTTTTAAAGAAGTTTTATATTAATCAAAGTGAATGTTACTATTATAAGTAGCAAATGAAAGAGGACTCTATGAGCAAGAATGGGTAGTTTAACAGGCTGATTTGCACTTTAATGTTTTGTTGAATTAATATTATTTTCAATATATGTGTACTTATGTTTGTCACCAAATCAATATTTTTTAGTAAGAACAAAGGAAGACTTCCTAAAAGTTGTTAGCCATATTTTATAGTGATTTGTTCCCTAGGGATAGTATATGGGAAAATATTTAGAAATTTTTGATTTGAAAAATCATCTATTGCTGAGTATTAACTTACAAAATTAAACTTATTTGTATTCCTGCTAATTAAGTAACGAAGCTGTATTATACAATGTAATTTGGGGGATAGCCATTTAGTTTTACTTACAGGTATATAATGCTAATTGAATTCTCTTCATTATAATAGTCTTGTGTTTCATTTTAAAAATAAAATCACATTTTTGTTCTGTGCTTTTTCTCTAACAAAAAATTGCCATTCATCCAAAATCAGTATATAATTTTACTTTAATGATTTATTTGATTTACTTTCCAGCAAAGCCCCTAAATACTTAAATGGAGCTTTGCCTAAACAATGCAAAATAAACAGCCACTTGAGTAAAAACAAATTTCAGTAGCTGCATCATAAACATTTGTTTATAATATTTTATTTTTATAAAATCATCTTGATTACAAAACTAATAAGTATTGTGGAACTATGGAAATAATATAAAATAAAAATCATCCATAACCAGTCAGAGATAACTGCTATTAATATTTTAAAGTGTATCCTTACAATATATTGTTATATCCATTAACATGTATAAAAACAATTGGAATACATGACCTCACTCATTTGTGAGCTATACTTTTCACTTGCTATCACAAGCATTTTCCCATGTTATTAAATATTAACATAATTCTTTTGAATGACTATATAGTGCACTGTAGTTTAACTGACAGGTTCTCTAACATTGTATATGGGTGATTTGATTTTCTTATATATAAATAATGCTATGATGAACATCTTTGCAGAAAGTATTTGCATATATCTATAATTTTTTCCTCCAGATAAATTTCCAGAGATTATTTCAAGATCAGAGAAGCTCTGATTCATGGGGCCTCCCTGGTGCCTGGGGGATTAAAATCTCAGTGCTATTAAGCTATCACCAGCCACTGCAGCACAAGTTCCATCTCCAACCAGGGAGCTAACCTGCATGGGCACAGCAGACCTAGCCTGTCTCACCTGCTGCTCTCCTTAGCAGTGTATTTCAGTAGAACCACCTGTTCTGCACCCCACTGTCTGGTGAATCCTCTCACCCCAATCCCTCACCTCTGACCTAGACCCCAGTTCTTGTATGCATAAATAAATAAAATAAATCTTTTTGTTTAAAGCTTTGATTCCTAAAACCAAAGTGTCTTCAAAAATGGAAGTATATAAAAGTCTTCCATTTACCCAGGTCTTCACCAAAACTAAATGCTATCAGGTTTTTAATAGTCTCTATTTCATGTTTGAAAAAAACTTTCTTTTAGTTTTTGTTACTTTGGTTACTTGAAATTTTTAATATTTTTGTATGTTTGTTTTTTATTCTTTGGCTTGCATTTTCTATAGATATCCATATTTTCTATTGATATATTTTTCTTAACTTACAAAAGTGCTTTATATAGTGAGCATAGAAATAAATACTATGCCATATATTTTACAAGTATTTTTCCAAACTAATATATATTTTTAAAATTATTTATTTATTTATGTGAACTCGTGCTGCAGTGGCTGCCAATAGCTTCTTAGAGCTGAGACTTAACCGTTTGCACCACCAGGGAGGCCCCCTAATGTTATACTTTATTAACTTTTTCATCTTCAAATTATCAATAAATATTTTCATTAAAATTTCTACTGTTGCTTATAAATTTATTTTTTAATTTTTTAAAGATTTATTTATTTATTTATGCATACAAGAATGGGGTACAGGCCAGAAGTGGGGGGAGGGTGAGATGATTCACCGGAGACAGAGTGGGGAGTAGAACAGGCAGATGCACTGAAATACACTGCTGAGGGGAGCAGTGGGCAAGGCAGGGGAGATCTGCTGCACTATGTGGGTCACCTCCCTGACCGGCCTGGGAATCAAACTCATGTAGCAGTGACTGGCAATAGCTTGATAACGGCTGTCTTTAACCCCTGTGCCACCAGGGAGGCCCTGTTACTTATAAATTTAGAATGTATTCCTACAAAGATTAAATCCTCACTTATGTTTTCTCCTATATTGTTTTGTTTTTTGTTTTCATTTCATGCATTTAATGCTTTAACCACTTTGCAGTTTATTATCATCATGTGAGATGATAAACCCCCCCCCCCATGACTGTTCTATTAAAAAGAATTCAATTAACATTTTTTCCAACTGGTAAGCAAAAGTGTCCCTGAATATTTATTGAATAAATATACTTTTTTCCTACTGATTTCAAAAGACTTTAAAATCAAGTTGGAAGCTTTTATATTCTAGGGTTCACTCCTAAAATTAATTTCTGTTCCACTAATTTCTCTATTCTTTCACCTTTATTATAATATTTTAATTGTACATTCTTACATCTGGTATTGTGTGTCTTTAGAAGATTTTTCAAAGTTTTCTTTGTCAGTCTGACATGTTTATTTTTTATATATGCATTTATTTTTCATATAATTCTGAGAATATTGTTTAGCTTTATTAAGTTAAAAATTCATTGGAGAACATATGTTTTACTATGGAAAAATGCCCAAGATATATTAAATGAAAAAAGCAACTTGTAGAACAGTATGTATGATATCCCTCCTATAATTAAAAAAAAGTCAGGAAAAAACACAGAAGTGTGTATGTATGCCCATTTATATGTTAATATATACTTTATAGATAATACAAAATTTCTAGAAGATTAAACAAAAAAATTGTTAAGAATTATTACCTTGGTGAGTGGAAATAGATATTGTAGGGAAGAGGAACTTTTGCTTTCTACTAAAATATAGTGTTTTAGGCAGTTTGGATTTTAAATTCACTGAAATTCTCAACAGAATTATATTAAAGTTATAAATGAATTGGGGCATTATTATAATATTGTCATTTTCCCATGTAAGAATACTTATTTTAAATTTAATCTTCAGGGCCTCGCTGGTGGCGCAAGGGGTTAAGCACCACACTATGAAGCAATCTGCAGCCTCTACAGCACAAGTTCGATCCCCGGCTGGCCAGGGAGAAACCCATATGGCACAGCAGACCTCTCCTGTCTCGCCCACTGCTCCCCTCAGCAGTGTACTTCAGTCGATCTGGCTGTGCTGTTCCCCACTCTGTCTCTGGTGAGTCCTCTCACCCCCTGCATCTCTGGCCTGTACCCCGGCTCTTGTATGCATAAATGAATGAATCTTTAAAAAAAAATTTAACTTTCTCAAAAAAAATTAATCTGCATTATTTTTTTTTTTTAGGATTTATTTATTTATGCAAGCAAGAATTGGGGTCTAGGTCAGAGGTAGGGGAGGGGTACGTGAAAGGATTCACCAGAGATGGGGCAGGGAGCAGAACAGGTGGGTCTACTGAAATACACTGCTGAGGGGAGCAGCGGCTGAGACAGGAGAGATCTGCCACTCCATGTGGGTCAGTTCTCTGGCTGGGGATGGAACCTCATGCTGCAGTGGCTGCTGACAGCTTCATAGTGCTGAGACTTAACCCTTTGTGCCACCAGGGATGCCCTCCTCAATAAAGTTTTATGATTTTCTTCATACTGGGCCCTACACAAGATCTGTAGTTTCTGTATTTCTAGATTTTATATATTTGTAAATATATGTAAAGTATACTTTATATTTATGGATTGATATACAGAGATAAAAATATTATAAATAAATATTGCATAACTGCTATTGTTTATAAAACTAATGGTCTCATTGGAAGCTATTTTCTAGTTGTTTTTCCTTTAAATAATTGAAACTTGATTTTTTTTATTTTCATGAATTTATCTTTAAAAATAATCTTAAAATAATTGGTCAGTTCAAGTTTAGGCTAAAATTATTGGCTTATGTAGAAATACTTTAATTTTACTCAATGTAAAATTTGTATTTATTATATGTATTATTTTTTGAATCATGTAAACATGGCTTAAGAAAATAGCAATTATGAGGCATATTCTAAAATATGCTGCAGAATATAAAACCTGTCATTTTCTGAAAAGAAATGCAAAGGAATAATGAACAAAAATAATTATTAGTATAGATAGGATTTCCATGAATAATTTATGAGAACCTAGACAAGGAAGAAACAATAGATATGACCTATTTTGAGTCCCGTAGAGTTTTTTTTCCATATTTGTAGTGGAAGATACTGCTATTTTTAATATTTTTTCTTTTGGAAAAGTAAAGTGTTTTAATGCTATTATTCCTGAATATAAATATGTAATATTCCTATTGTAAAAGACATTCACATATAGAAAAAAGTACTTTCTTATGTGAAGGACAGCTATAATCCTAAATTTCAGAAAAACTATTAATAAACTATTTTGCCTGTTCTTTAAGAGTTAATTCTATTCACATATATTTCATGTATTTATAAAATGAGACCATACTACACATGAGGGTTGTAGCCTTCCTTTTTTATTTTCGTATATAATCATTGCTGTTTCTTAATGTCCATAAATACAGATCTTCGTAATTCTTTTTTTTTTTAAGATTTATTTATTTATACAAGCACTGGGTACAGTCAGACGCGCGGGAGGGTGAGAGAACTCACCAGAGCCAGGCAGGGAGCAGAACAGGCAGAAGGACCGAAGTACACTGCTGAGGGGAGCAGTGGGCATGGCAGGTTACAAGTACTTAATGCTTGGTGTCATTCTTTGAAAGATATTCTCTAGGACAAGATTAATAAGAAAATATCCTTTGTCATACCTAACTATATGTGTTCATATTTTACCCTTATATTTTAAACATATTTAGACATTTTTAAAGACATAAGTTAGAGACTTGATTTTTTTTCCAAATGATTAGTTAATATTCTTCCACCATTTTGAACAATTCATATTATCTCCACTAAACTCTTAGATATATTGTAATCTAGATCCAGATTTTATCTTCTGTTTCATTTAGCTGTATTAATGTGATCTGTACTTGTGAGAATATTAAGTTTTGCTGCAATAGCGCAGTGTAACAAATACTCTCAAATCTCAATGGCTTACACCAACATTTATTCCTCTATCATAGGAATTGTTTCATCAACTCTGACACCGCAGTGCTCTGTGGGACACAAATGGACTTTGCTCCAAAATCCAGGTGAGGTTTATGATGTTCCATGGGCCTCTTTATTTCAGGACTGGAAAACAGTAGCTCCCTAGAACAACACACAGGTCATGTTGAACAGCAGGAGTTCGAGAGGGCTGGTGGAAATCTGACTTCTTAAATCTCAGCTAAACACATTCTGTTTTCCAATCATAATCCATTAGTCTGAGAAAATCAAATGGCCAAGCCCTAAGTGAACAGTGAAGGAAAATATAGTACCTTTACAAGGAAAGTGTATATAAAAGACTTGAAGACAAGGGAAACTTTTAATACTATCTGCACTGAGCTAATTATACTTTTCAAGTCTCGGGTTTCTCACTGTCAAATATGATTATAATAAAAATTCAGTGATACAGATAAGAAATATCAAATACATTGTGCCTGGCATCTAATAATTATATATATTATATATATATATATGCTTTCTCATAATATACTAGTATACTATAATTTTGCAAGATAACTGTAATATGTGGAAAGGCAGTTAGCTGGGATTTTTTTATGCATACAAGAACTGGGACACAGGCCAGAGTTGTAGGTGGTGAGAAGATTCATCAGAGACAATACGGGGAGCGGAACAGGTAGATCTCCTGAAAATACACTGCTGAGGGGAGCAGTGGACGAGACTGGAGAGGTCTGCTGCACCATGTGGGTTAGCTCCCTGGCTGGGAATCGAACTCATGCTGCAGTGGCTTGTGATACCTTGATAGAACTGAGACATTAACTTCTGTACCACCAAGGAGGTCCAGTTAGCTGGGACTTTTACAGGATTCTTCTAACTACTTGTTAGCTTTTTATCACAGGTGAATGATTACACTTTTGACTTTGTCGCATATATTCATCTCATTAATAATTGCTGAAAATATTTTCTCAGTCATACTACTTTTAGAATATTGAGCAAGTTTTTCAAGGTCTTATAAGAAGGGGTTGAGGGATTATTCTTGGGATGCATAATAATAAAGATTTTGTTTTTCAAAAAGTCAAAACTAGGGCCTCCCTGGTGGTGCAAGGGGTTAAGTCTAGCACTATGAAGCTATCTGCCACTGCAGCACATTCAATCTCTGGCCAGGGAAGTAACCCACATGGCGCAGCAGACCTCTCCTGCCTCACCCGCTGCTCCCCATAGTAGTGTATTTCAGTAGGCATACAAGAACTGTTCTGCTCTCCACTCTGTCTCTGGTAAATTCTCTCACTACCCCCACCCCGCTTCTGCACCTCTGTCCTGCACCCCAGCTCAGTATGCATAAATAAATAAATCTTTAAAAAAAACAAGAAGTCAAAACTATACTGCATACATTTTCAAATGATATTATGTGGTTAGTATTCTGAAAACAAAGTTGTATAAAAGATATTCAAAAGATGCAAATACATGGTATGTTCACAAGCAATACAATAGGGTTGATACGAGTATCTAGGAAAAAGAAGAAAAAGACTTTTAAGTTTGTCTAGAAAGTACAAATAGTCAGCAATGTGGGAGAAAATAAAAATTTTTTCATAAAATAAAATAATTTCTAAATAATCTTAAATAAACAAGGGACAGTTTTTCCTCTGTATCCTATATTAATTACTCTTTTGTCTGAAAATTACTTTCTGTTTTGGGTCACCCTTTTAAAGGATGTAGAGAAACTGATGAAAGTTAAAAGAAAGAAATAGCTAGAGGACTAATTTAGGTTCTTGAAGAAAGCTACGGGAATTGGCATTATTTCATTTTAAAAGGCTAAGGTGTGACTTGATTAGTATTCAATCATAAGATTTATTTTCAGAGAAGAGATGCTGAGCAGGCGTCCCTTGTGTCTAAATAAAAACAAAAAAATTATTAAAACAGACAGTTTTATGTGACTTTTATAAGAAAGCATCGATTGTCAGGTCAACTAAACACTAGAAATAAAACCAAGAAAGATTTAACATTTTCTATTCCTGGAAAGAAAAATATACTATTTTATAAATAAAAGAATAGGTAATTACCAATCTGGTTAAAATTGTCATTTGACGGTCAGAGACAGGTCAATGAACACTTTTGAGACTGTGAGCCTATGAATTTACCTCAAGATAAGTTTCCTAGCACCTAAGACTGTCTGTATTATTCACTGATAAATTAACTCAAATATTCATTGTGTATTTTCTTCATAACAACACTTGATATTTATGTATGTTTTGAACTTTGAAATGTTCAATGTATGTATTGAAACAAAAGAACACAGTTATCTAATTTACTTTTATTCTTAGGAAATAGAAATACATGTGCTAGAAATACGTTTTGGGATATTATTCAAAGGGATAAAATAAAATGTTGCCCAAACTATGCTTATTTATTCTTGATTATATCATAAAACTTTAAGGTTTTGTATGTATTTTTTAAGATTTTATTTATTTATTTATACATACAGGAAATGGGATGTAGGCCAGAGTTGGTGGGGGGGGGTGTGGTGTGGTGGTGAGAGGATTCACCAAAGACAGAGTAGGGAACAGAACAGGTGGATCTACTGAAATACCACTGAGCAGTGGGTAAAACAGGAGAGGTCTACTGCACCATGTGGGAATCTCCCTGGCTGTGGATCAAACTCATGCCACAGTGGCTGGTGATAGCTTCATAGCACTGAGAGTTTATCCCCTGCGCCACAAAGAAGGCCCGGTTTTAAGTGTATTTTTGGTCTTTGAGAATTAATTTTAATGCCATGTATTTTAAGTTGTCCTCCAGTAACCCAAGTTTGAAACTAAAATATCATTTTAAATGTTTTTTATTAATTATGAAAACTGAATTTTGAAAGTGGGCCTTTTCGATGCATTTAAAAAGAGGTCTATAGTACAGAAACCAAGAAATTTTTAGTAAAAGGGCAATTGGGGGGAGCTGAAACATCCTTTGCATTCAATCTTATGAAACACTGTTTCTGTGTGTGTGTGTGTGTGTGTGTGTGTGTATGAGATGAAAATTTTTAAAGAGAGAATAAATGGCACTTTTGAAAAATATAACACAGATCTATCAATTAATTTAGATCTAATCATAAGAAATGTGTTTGGGGAGAAAACAAGAATGAAGTGGTTTTGTTATTTAATCATCTGCCAGTGGCTCTGAAAATATTCTCACTCTTCTTTATCTGTCTTTACCTTCATTCATTAAATGGCCTTCACTGCTTGAGAGACTTCAGTCATTTCCACATTTTTTATTGTATCACCCCAACTTTTTTTTTAAAGATTTATTTATTTATGCATACAAGAGCTGAGGTACAGGCCAGAGGTGTGTGTGTGGGGGGGGGTGAGAGGATTCAGCAGAGACAGAGTGGGGAACAGAACAGGCAGATTGACCGAAAGTATACTGCTGAGGGGAGCAGCGGGCGAGTCAGGAGAGGTCTGATGCACCATGTGGGTTGCTCTCTGGCCAGCCAGGGATTGAACTTGTGCTGCAGAGGCTGCGGACAGCTTCATAGGTTGCATCTTAACCCCTTGCGCCACCAGTGAGGACCCCAACTTTTGATAACTTCATACTTGTATAACTGATAGGCTGTAATTGAAGTGCTGATATCTACCTATACAATTAATAGCTTGTAATAGAGTGTTAGTTTGGAATATCCCTTAAACTTTTCTTTGTACTGGAACTAGAGAGAATCATCCATTTGCCGGAGAGTGTGCTCAAAAGTGATAGCCTTGCTTTCGCGGTCATACAGTCACTAATGTATACACATATCTGCATTAGTTGTCCATTTGAAAATCAATTTAATTTTGCATTACTTTGCAGTTTATTCATTCATTTCCTTTTTTGTAAAACAAAAGTTGTATCATAGGCATTTGTTATCAGAACTATGAACTTAAGGGTAAGGATAATTTTACTCTGCCTAGTAACATATTGTCCTGTCACTGAACAGCACCTGAGGCATGGCAATAGGCAACATTTATTTGTCAGTTGGGTAAACTGACAATGTAATACAATAATAATAAAACTGGCCTTTGGCTCTTTGAACTTCTACCTAGCATTGTGCTTTTAAAGTAACAGTTTAAAAGTGTTTGGTTGACATTTTCATTCTTTGTGGTTGATCACTGGGGTTGGGGGAGGAACCTATCCTATAAAGCCTGGGGAAAACACCCCACAGAGATAGGTATACAAGGCTACTGGTTACAACATTGTATTCAATAGAAAATATGCGCTAGAACCCAAATGTTCATTAACAGTTAAATATATTGAGGTACTTCTGTATTTTGAAACACTACACAGCCTTTTTTAAAGAAGTATGTTTATGTATACATAAGTGAAAAGAGCTTCAGGATGTTCTGTTGAGAGTTTAAAAAAAATAACAGTGTGTATTATGTAAATACATAAGAAAGTATTCTGAAATGATAGATACCATACTTTTTTTTTTTTTTTAAAGATTTATTTATTTATTTATACAAGCA
Source organism: Talpa occidentalis (assembly GCF_014898055.3). Classification (NCBI taxonomy): domain Eukaryota; kingdom Metazoa; phylum Chordata; class Mammalia; order Eulipotyphla; family Talpidae; genus Talpa; species Talpa occidentalis. The sequence goes on along the minus strand of NW_023603184.1, from coordinate 98,151,227 downwards.
CTGGGTACAGTCAGAAGCGTGGGAGGGTGAGAGAGTTCACCAGAGCCAGAGCAGGGAGCAGAGCAGGCAGAAGGACTGAAGTACACTGCTGAGGGGAGCAGCGGGCGGCAGGAGAGGTCTGCGCGCCATGCGGGACCCTCCTCCAGTGGCCGGGGAGCAGCCGGGAATCGAACCGGCGCTGCAAGGCTGCGGGCAGCTTCGCAACCCCGCGCTCAACCGCTGCGCCACCAGGGAGGCCCGATAGATACCATACTTTTAATCTTACTTATTTCTGGGATAGGGAGGTATATTGATGATAAAATGATGTGTTTTAAGGTGCTGCTAAGAGCTTTCATGATTTACTCTAATATATGGGTTATTGTTTTTAATTTTATTGTTTTAATTTTAACGATATTGAAAATGAAACAGTTAAATAAAACTGATTTTTTAAGAAGTATTTTTTACATAGAGAAACTTTCTCCTGATAAATAGGTATTAAAATATGTAAAATATTTAAATTATTCCTCTTTTTTGCCATTCCTCTCTTCATACATCCCAGTCATTATAAAGCTACAAAAATAAAAAAGAGAATAAATAAAGGTATACCTAGAAAGTGTCTCATTAAATTATGTCCCTCTCTTTTTTTAGTGACAAAATAACAATTTTCTATTTCACCCAGCAGATACTATCCAATTCTTCAGAGAACCTGAAGAATTGGTTCCTTTTACTAAACTTACGGGGAGATGCAGTTGATCACTTTTTTTTTTTTTAAAATGCTTGCCATCTCTTTTTTTTTTTTCTTTAATATTTATTTATTTATTTATACAAGCACTGGGTACAGTCAGAAGCGCGGGAGGGTGAGAGAATTCACCAGAGCCAGAGCGGGGAGCAGAGCAGGCAGAAGGACCGAAGTACACTGCTGAGGGGAGCAGCGGGCGGCAGGAGAGGTCTGCGCGCCATGTGGGACCCTCCTCTGGTGGCCGGGGAGCAGCCGGGGATCGAACTGGCGCTGCAGAGGCTGCGGGCAGCTTTGGAACCCAGCGCTCAACCGCTGTGCCACTGGGGAGGCCCCAGCTGATCACTTCTAACAAAGGTTAAAGATAGAATAGTTCTTTTGAATATGTAGATAGATGCCATGTTAACAATTATCTCATTGTCTTACATTGAATAATATCTGGCTGGGTTAACATTTTTCTTTCAATATGTCTTCATTGCTATAGCTCCACCTGATATTAATATTTATTAATGTGTGTTATGCTGTGACTATATTATTTCCTATTTATTTGCCTACCTTTAATGTGATATTTGTTGCCGAGACTCTTTTCCATGCCTCTGTAATTCAAATATAAAAACTACAAAAGACATCAATTACCTCTTGTCATTCTATTCTCTACTTTCCATATACTGG
>NW_023603184.1:98133740-98149740 GCF_014898055.3 Talpa occidentalis | reverse complement strand
GCTATTTCTTCCTTGCTTAGGATTCCCACTGCCTGTGCACTTGGGAGTTAATAAATGTTTTCTAAATTGAACAAATCAAAAAGAAAAATGGAAGGCAGGCAGCAGTGCTAGGTCATAAATTTAATTAAGGTGAGAGAAGGAAACTCTAAAATCAATTGGAGAAGAAAATGGAAGGGAGGATGGAGAGAAAAAGCAAGAGGAAAAAAAAGTGAGGAAACATTAAGACGACACAGAAAAGAAAATTGAGTAACACAATTATCGTTCTTTAAGGTACCATAAATGAAATTAAAAAAATAATGTTGTGAGCTCCCTGAGAAGAAGTGTTACATATTGAGTAATTGCTAGTAATTCATAACAACTGAGTTTAAGGTTAATAATAATTTTATATCATACATGTATAATTTATAATATAATTGTAATTATAATTATAATCACTGTTTACACTTATAATATTGACAAAAGATGTTAATTGTTGATAAAAAATTCTTTTAATTATTCATAATACAACATTGATCTGCACAGCAGATAAATGTCATTCATTACACATCTGTGTCCCAGGGATATTTTCATCTAGAAAATTCAGGGTGAGATTCCTGATATTAAGGCCTTTTTTGTTCCCTGTGATTTTTATGGAATAATTTTACCAGGTGGCCAAAAAATCCCCAAAGCTCAGTATTCATGATATCAATATCTTCAAACCCACTGGCATTCACTAAGTGGCTGCTTTCTCCTTTGCTTTGTCCTTTTGCCACAAATACAAAAAAGCAGAGAGGAGTTGAATGCGTCAGTAACAATCAGGTTTGTTATCTACCATCCTTCTCTCCTAACATTTGAAGAGGTAGATTTGTCTTTTGTCCTGGGCAGCAGAGACAATAATAAAGTGATTTGAAAAAGGGAGATCTGGACTGCTGCAGATAGTTCTTTTGGAGTCCATTTAGATAAACATAGGAAAGGGAAGCAGAGTTTCCTGTCTGATTGTTGTTTTATATATCCTGTTTTCAGTCTCCCTTTGGGGCGTACCATCATCTGATACAATGACTGTACTCAGTGCAACATATGGTATTAGAGCAGATCCTAATTAATACATATTAATATTAATGCATATTATTTATTCATTTATTTAATTGAAAACAATTAAAATCTTGTTCTGTTATGATATAACATTCAATGAGTCCATAAATGATACATATTCAATAACTACAGAGAATGGGTCACAATTAAACATCACTTTTAGGAATATGTATGTGCAGATTCTGCCAGGATCTGTACTATCTCTGTGCCAGTGTCTCTGTGACAGGTCTCAAACAGTTTTATACACATACTGAACTGAAGGATTTGACACATTTAACATTATAAACTCTTGAAATGTTAAAAATAATTTCAAAAACACAAGATAAAAACATACCCAGAAAATATAGAAGTCAGTTATTTATTTGCAGTTAATAATGTATTGCATATTGTAAGAGGCTTAAAGAGCAGATCTTAAAATTTTACGGGTCTTGAAAACACTGTGTAACTATGCATTGTCATGAACGTTAGCTAGACTTATTGGGGTGATCACTTTGTAAGGTATACAAATATGACACCATTATGTTGTGTACCTGAAACTAATATGTTATATGTCAATTACACCTCAATAAAACAACAATAATAAAACTACTACCATTTGACAAGCAACTAGATATATGGCACTCTGTATTTAAACTGACAAACTCGAGCCTCCCCAGTGGCACAGCAGTTGAGCACTGAGCTGCAAAGCTGCCCGCAGCCTCTGCAGTGCAAGGTTTGATACCCGGCCGCCGGCAAGGATCCCACATGGAGCGACAGACCTCTCCTGCCGCGCCCGCTACTCCCCTCAGCAGTGTACTTCGGTCCTTCTCCCTGTTCTGCTCCCCACTCTGGCTCTGGTGAATTCTCTCACCCTCCTGTGCTTCTGAATGTACCCAGTGCTTGCATAAATAAACAAACAAACAAACAAATAAATAAATAATAAAATCTTTTAAAAAATTGACAAATTCTCAACAAGGTTATATTGACATGTTTGGTTCACAGTTAATTGACATGAATTTGGGAAGTGCATTACTAGCATATTAACATGAATCTACCCTGGATTTAAAAACCATATCATCTTTTCCATCTCTAATGTTGACCTAAGAAAGATAAGGCTTTTCATTTCTCTTTTTCCACTATAAACCAATGAATTTTTTTTTAAAGATTTATTTATTTATTTATACAAGCACTGGGCCCAGTCAGAAGCGCGGGAGGGTGAGAGAATTCACCAGAGCCAGAGCGGGTTGCAGAGCTGGCAGAAGGACCGAAGTACACTGCTGAGGGGAGCACAGGCAGCAAGAGAGGTCTGCGCGCCATGTGGGACCTTCCTCCGGTGGCCGGGGAGCAGCTGGGTATCGAACCGGCGCTGCAGAGGCTGCGGGCAGCTTCGCAACCCAGCGCTCAACCGCTGCGCCACCGGGGAGGCCTAAACCAATGAATTTTAATGTTTAAAAATTTTAATTGACTTAACACTGGTTTACAGCATTGTATATGATTTAGCAGCACAGGATCACCCCTTTTAGGTGTATGTTACCATACCACTCCCCCCACAAGACACCGGCAGTGTTCCATCATAACCCATTGTGCTCCTTCCCCACTTTGCTCTCCCTCCTCTGCCTCTGGTAGCTTCAGTTCTCTGGGGTGTATGGGTGAGTGGACAGCTGATTTTACGTGCAAACTTCTGCGTGCATTTTTCTGAATCAAGGATTTATACATTCATGAGAAATAGATCTTTCAAATGTTACCAATTCTGGTGATATCTAGAGTGATTAAATACACCATTAAATCAACTGTATAAATATATATCATCCTATCAGCTTCTCATGCGGGGTTTATAACATCAGTCACACCACACTTACTTTAATGTTTTCATTTAGTGCGTTGCGTTCTCAGTATATGTTTGCTTTTGATAATGATGGTAAAATCCAGGTCATGTTCTCATTTTTCAGATTGTGATCCCCCTTTTATTTTCCAAATTCCTCTCTAAGCCAGCAAAGTTTTAATTCTCTCATCATGACAATAAACTTGTCATTGTGATCAGTTCAGGCATAAAATTGTCCAAGGCTAGCAAACAAATTCCTTCCCTGAATGCAAGCTTGCCTCATTCTTATCCTACCCTGGTGACATGAAGGTCATCTTGTATATCATCTGTCCCATTTGTCGACCAAATGGTCTCCAAGAACACAGCATCTAAATTTTGCCAAGTATTTTGCTATCCACTGCCTAGTTCATGATTAAGACAGAGATGACAAGATCTTCTTCTCAACAATAGGAAGAATACACTTTTACTTTCCTTCCAAAACAGAATTTTCAAATGTGAGTCAAAAGAAGAGACATCTAAAGCACTTATAATAGATTTTATCCCAATATACATTCTTTTTTGTAACTCCAAATGTTTCTATTCTTATATCTATGAAAAATAGGTACCTAAAAACACTTAACTTATATCTAGGAATAAATGTACTTCTTCCTTAGAATGAGTTACATTTTAAGAATTCAAATACACATATTTCTAAATACACATTTCATTCATATATGTGAGAAAACAATAAAGTAGGATACTGCTAGTAAACATAATCTGACTGTTCACCTTTTAGATATTATATACCATTATTCTTAGTGTATCAATAGTCAAGCCATACCTCAAGCATACATATGGAAAATGATTTATTATATTATCTGATACTTTTTATAGAAAATTTCAGTGATTTGGATATCTACAGTTTAGCTTTTTATTATATATCATATATTATTTATATCTTTTTCTAATAATTTAAATGCTATAGGGATATAAGTTTACACCAAAAGAAAGTCACCACATCCCACCCTATCAATGATAGACACCATGAACACTTGGTATATTGGTAATATATCAATGTATTATTATTTTAATGAAATGAGATATTCACAGAAACAATTAATTCACTTCATAATATTTACTTGATGTCCTGTATAACAGAACTATCTCATTCTTTCACTGTAGAACAATATCAGATTCCATTATATAGATTTACTATAATTTATTAAATCGTATTGGCAGTAGTATGAAAGATTTTCAATTCTTCACTCATACAACCTATCTATCACTGAATATCCTTTATAGAGGTATGTGACTATTTCTATAGAAAGTTCAGAGATGGAAAATTTAAAAAAATGTGTATTTTAATAAACATTGACAATTAATACTCAAAAACATTATAAAGAATTTATGTTGGGCCTCCCCGGTGGTGCAGTGGTTGAGCGCTGGGTTTGCGAGGCTGCCCGCAGCCTCTGCAGCGCCGGTTCGATACCCGGCTGCTCCCTGGCCACCGGAGGAGGGTCCCACATGGCGCGCAGACCTCTCCTGCTGCCCGCTGCTCCCCTCAGCAGTGTACTTCGGTCCTTCTGCCTGCTCTGCTCCCCGCTCTGGCTCTGGTGAATTCTCTCACCCTCCCGCGCTTCTGACTGTACCCAGTGCTTGTATAAATAAATACAATAAATAAATAAATAAATCTTAAAAAAAAAAAAAAAAAGAATTTATGTTGAGGGCCTCCCTGGTGGTGCATGTGGTTGAATGCCACACTGTGAAGCTGTCCGCAGCCTCTGCAGCATGGGTTTGATCCCGGCTGGCCCAGCAGACCTCTCCTGTCTCACCCACTGCTCCCCTCATCAATGTATTTCATCAGTATGCCTGTTCTGTTCCCTGCTCTGTCTCTGGTGAATCCTCTCACCCTCCCGCACATCTGGCCTGTACCCCGGTTCTTGTATAAATAAATAAATCTTTAAAAAAAAGAATTTATGTTGATCTATTTCTATCTATCTACCTATGAATGACTCTATTCCATGTATTTCTCATTTAACATTTTACAATAACAAATTTTAAATCAGGGATTATAAACTGTGATGACTTCAGAGCCAATTAGATAACAAAATAGCACATTTTGTTAGGTAGATAGGTAAAGTAGCACAGATTAATAAAATGGGAAGCAGTAGGTTCCTTCTACAATATGTAGTATCTGCAACATGTGTTATTATATCAGGAAATTTAATTTTTTTAAAAAAACTGTATTATAGCCAAAAAAACCCAAAAACCGACATCGTCAGTTCTGAGTGCCATTTTTTTAGTCCTTGAGCTAATGGAATACACTCAGTTTTGATACTTCAATTTTAAAACACAGAATGTAATATAGTGTTTGATAATTTCACTATATATCCTAATTTTACATTATTTTCTTCCTTTGCAATTTTTTCAAACTTTACAATTATGAGAACTCATTTTCTCCTAGATTTTGGATTCATTATATGTTATATTGATTTTAACAACATGCATTCTATAGTAGAGCTGTTGAAAACACTAATATATTCTTATATTTTGTCCATTCACAAACAGAATTTTCTAATTCTTGTTAACATAGTATAAATCCTTCAAATTTAAATATAAGTTTGTTTTAATACTTTCATAACTCACATATCAGCAATAGAGAAAAAGAAATGGAAATACCCTACTTGTTCTCCATATAAGCAATATCCTGCTGAGATTTATATTTGACCTAGTAAAATATCCTTGAGAAGAAAAAAAGAAATTCCATTATTTTAGCTTGACAAAAAACATAAGAGGAAAACTCTAGTTTTCTTTTGATAACAGTAGTTATCTTATGGTGTGAGAAAAAGGGTGAAGGCCATGGAGAAAATTGGTTCTGCTCTCATTTTTCTAGTCCCACTGCATCAATAAACCTCAACATGGAGCACACAATGTGTGCACGAGGCAGCTTGGCCTCTTTTAGCACTTTGTCACGCCCTTTTAGCCTTAAGAGATTGTCAAGTAGAGTGGCCTAAGTAACAGATTCCCATTGCTACAGGATACATCAAAAATGGGTTTTGAAGCAGAATAGCTCCTCACTTCATCTGAGATGAGGGTAGTGATGATAAAGAAGAGTTTGGAAATAAATCATCATGTTTGTCGAATTGTATTTTTATAATTTTGACTGTAATTTAGGTCAAATATCTTTCTTTAGAGACCTAAAAAAAAAAAAAAAGCTTAAAATTGCAGTCATTTTTTAACACTCCCAATCTATATCTAACAACAAAAAATAAAGATACAACCTCTTCTAGATGTAAAAGAAATGGTTAGGTGATATTGACAACTGGAAATCTGACCTGTGTTGATGATAATCCCTTAGATGTTCATGTTCAGAATACATCATATTATCCTGTTTTGAAAAATCATTTTCAGAGATAAAGAAATTTTAAAACTAAGTAAGGTATTTTTTAAGTGTTCTTAAATGGATTACATCTGTTTTTATTTTTTATTAATATATGAGTCCATATGAGAAATATCTCATACCATGTATTCCTTTCTTTTGACTCTTAAATGTAATCATGAGTGAGATAAAAATAACACTATTTCAGGAAATGCATGCCTTAGAGTATAAGAGAATTGTCCAAGACTAACATAAAATTTCAGATGCTTATTTTTGGCTTGCTGTTAAAAACCTAAAGAAAAAGCAAAATTAGATTCAAAATTCTGCTTAAAATAAAGGAGAGACACGAAAACAGAGCTATTGTATTTTATAAGAAAAAGAATTCAAAATGGTCTCCTAAATTTATCATATTCATAAAGAATTTTTAAAAACTAATTAGAAAAAGATTCTTTCCCAACATCCGATGCTGGTTTTAGAATATATTTTTAATTTGCCCTGCAAACAACAGCAAAACCTAGCTTGAAACACTTGATTCATTCTGTGTTCATTTATCCTGGTCAAACCACAAAAGATGGCTTTTCTTGTGCAGAATTATACATAACTGTAATTGTAATTTTATTAAAAATAGAAGGCTCATGTACTACAAGATAATCAAACTCATTTGAATGAATTTTTCTCTCTCATTTAGATTTCTGGCCTTGTGTCAGATTAGTGTTAGAACAGTTTGACAGCTATCCCAATGCATGCCTATATATAAAATATGAATTGGACAGTGTCTTGTAAAAGAATTTTTAAAGGACCTTCGAGTTTTGAACTTGTAGAATTGGGATCCACAAACATACTCTATCTTCAAAATTACATTTGTTTTGAATATGTATACTCCCTTTTATAAATCCTCATAGATCTTCTAGTTTATGACAATGTTATATTTTAACTCTCTCTGTGAATCTCTAAGCATGCATCTGCTTAAATCTCATATTCCTCATGATTTAAAAACATTTGCAATCTTGAAAATTATGCTAGTATGGATTTTCTTCTCTACTGCTTTCCATTTTTTCTCTTTCAAATTCCCTCTAACTCATACACTTCAAGTTTAGTAAACATGATAAAAAGATAATTTTCTACCTAAATCTGAATCTTTAATCACTTCACATCTAATTTTACAAACATGAATAGGAGTTTGTTATAACTTTAATTTCATTTAAGTTCAACAGAGTCCCCATGTGCCCAACACTTTGCTATATGTTGATATAAATAATGCATCCTCCTTGCCATCTTGAAGCTTCAGAGAAATGATCTAATAGCATTTTAAATCATACATCCCCACCAGTTAGTTTCTGTATTCATTCCACTATTATATATGTATATATTTGTATTTATATATAATATATGCAATCTACAAATATACTATCTATGAACACTTAATCATAGTACTTAGAAATAATGAACAAACATAAAAACAAATATTAATGTTTCTCTAATGATCCTAGTCATCCGACAACTTATAAGCATTATACCTTTGGAGCTCACTGGTCTAAATGGGAAGATAACATAAAGAGAGGTAATTTGAACCAAGTGGTCAATTACCTGATATATAGTAAATATTCAGTGTTACAACACAGAAAAGAATTTCTGGAAGATTCACTAAATCTAACCCTTTCAGTATAATAGGAATTAGTGAACCACAGAAAAGAAAAGAGATAGTTAAGAGGACATTTCACCCAGATCCAGCGTCTATGTGAAGACACAAAGGTATGAACATTTGGGGTGATTATAGAAGAGCTCAGACCTGATGAAATGGAGAGTTAACGTTGAGCATAGCAAGTGAAAATACGGAAGAAAACAGAAGTCAGGTATTTGAGATAAGTATCTTTCATTTTATCAGTGTATGGGAAGTTTTTGAAGAAATTTAAGAGAGTAAATGAAGGTCATGATCAGCTGTTTATTTTAAGTGGAACCTCAGAGCAGCCATATTGAGAAATGATTTGAAGAGACATAAATGCGATTAGGGAAATCCATGAAGAGGCTGTCACTTTATCCAGGTGAGAAATGAAAAGTAATAGAATTAAAGCAGTGACAGAGATGATGTAGCTCTCAGGAGGGAATGAGAAGTAGTATGAAGAGTAAACTCAGTAGAATTTGGGCATAATATTCTGGATGTGACTAGTGAATAAGAAGGAATAATCTCAGTTACTTCACAATTTTGTGACTTAGCTTACTGGCCACTTTTAATTGAGTTGGTGAATATAATAGCAGAAAAAGATTTGGTGTAGGTGGGAGATAAGGAGATTTTTCAATACTTACATGAAAATCATGAATATTCAGAAATGAAAAAAAAAAACAAATCACTTACCATTCTATGAATGATTTTTTATTTTAAGCACTATAATATTTACATTATAATAAAATATTTGTAAATATTTGTAAATATGTCTCCTTTTATTTATGTCTTTTATTTATATTAATGTGCATTTTATATAGTTAAGACTGGAGGAAAGAAAGAAAGGAAATTGATAGATGTAGATGCTGAAGGGGGTTGCAAAGATTCAAAAGTAGCTGCCACACAATGACCTCAATTTTCTTGTTAAATAGCACTGACAGTGAAGGAGAAAGATTGTCTGGTCTGAGCAGGGTGATAAACTTCTGAAACAGTGACTGACCATAATCAGAGAGAAAGGATTAGTGAATGCTATTGAGGGCCTAACTCAGATTAGAAAACCTTAGTCTGCAGAATGGTCTAATTTGCTCCTGTAGCCCTCATGGCACCTGGGTGTGAGAAAAGAGGGTTCACTCTCACTTGGATTCCATGTTGCATTGGTGGACATGCTGAGAAATGTAGAGGGTAAGCTGCTGGTCTCCAAGCTAATTGCCAAACATGGAAAGATTAAAGTCACATAGAATTCTTTGAAAAAGAAGTAAAAGGCAAAAGGGTTTATTTCATTTGTAAACTAACATGACTCCTTACTTAACCTTATGTTTCTATCATATATTTCCTTTTCTCTATTGCTCTTACTCTCATTATTTTGTAAAAACATGTTTTAGATACAAGTCCAGGTACAGCAAATAAAAGACAATTAAAAAACACAGGTGGACAAACAAAAGTGAGTTTTACTTTAATAAGAGAGGCTGGAATTTAGTGTTTCAGCTGAGTCATTTAAATTGAGAATGAGATGATGTAGGTGCTCAGGAAGTTTTGTGGTTGATATGGACTGGACATTTATTGAGGTTATAGAGGTTAGAGTTTAACCAGAGGTTCTCATGGGTTATTTTGCCCAAAGGGGTCTTTGCGTATTGCCAGAGGACATTTCTGATTTTCATAACTTGGGGTTGGGGTCCTACCTGGCACCTGGGATGATGATGAACATCCTACAGTGCACACAACAGCTCCCACAACAAAGAATTATCTGGATCAAAATGTCAATAGTGCTGAGATTGAGAAACTTGCATAAGATCAATTCTTTGTAAGAATGATGGAAGAACGAGAATGGTATAAAAATCATCAGGAGAACCATTGATAAAGTGGGAGAAGAGGAACACCCAAAGCATGTGCATGCTTGTGATAGGAGATTCAAAGATGTAGATGTGTGTCGTTTGTGAGAAGATGCAAGTCACTATTTGTATTCAAATAACTTATTATCCCCAGTTGCATGGGAAACTGGACTGTGATATAAAACTTGCAATTGATTCCTATAAGGTTTAGCTTTTATAAAGCAAATATAAAAGGGCGGAAGAAAGGAAATTTAAAGGAAAGCATATGGTTTTGCTACTTGCTTTTGAAAAGTCACATTTCAATAAGAGTTACTAGCTGTTTTCTTCAACATTTCCAGATGACTGTAATCATGCTCAATATTGGTTTGTAAGGAATCTATTTCTGGACAGTGACACTTTATGAAAAGTCTTTGTTTTCCTATAACCTTCTACCTGCCTTCTGTATCTCTCATTTTTTTCTTTTCATCTGTTTTTCTTCTTTTTAAAGACTTATTTTTATTTATTTAGGCATACAAGAACTAGGATGTAGGCCAGAGGTGTGGGGGTTGAGGGATTGACTAGAGAAGGAGTGGGGAACAGAACAGGCAGATCTACTGAAATACACTGCTGAGGGGAGCAGCCAGCGAGACATGATAGCTCTGCTATGCCACGTAGGTTAGCTCCCTGACCAGGGATTGAACTCATATCCCAGTGGCCCCTGCACCACCAGGGTGGCCCCCTCTACTGGTTTTCTTAAATAGACAATACCACTTGCCTCTTTTTGACCAACATAATGGACCATCATTTCTCTCTGCAAGGTAACATGTAATAAACATTCTGCTTTGGTTTAATTAAGGTAGAGTCTCTAAACAACCATAACTTTTACATTGTACTTTCTTTTACTACTCCAGTAATGGACAATAAATTACCTTTAGATGATGTACTGTTTATAACGCCTGCCTTTTAGAGATGGACGGAATGGCAATATTTAATGGGTTTTGAGATCTCCTAAGTCAAATCTTATTGTTTATTTGGATAGCGATATATTCTTTCCATTTTGACCTAACTGAAAATTTAAAAAAAAATTGATATATTAACCTTTCAATTCTACTCAGTAAATTCAAGGCTGAATGACTTTTAAGATAATGTTAATGTGTGTGATGTGATGAGTTCATCTGTAGTTTAGATGATTGCCAAAAATGGGCAGGGTCATCTGTAAATGCTGTGACACCTCCAGACTACTGTGCTTAGTAACTGATATTATTCAGGGAAATTCCAACCAAGTGGCCATCAAAAGAAATCTGATGACTCATTTACTGATAATCATAAGTAGATTTATTTTAATTTGCAACTCTCCACATATCTTCTAATACATCAAATACACAAAGGAAGACATAGGTCCTTTCAAAATTAGTGTTCTATATGAATGAAGTGGGGTTTAAATAATTCCCTTTGATCTTCAATCCCAATACTCAATGCTTTCCTAAAATAATAATAAAACTGATAAAACAACAAAAAGAAAATCATACAGAGCCTTGTAGCACCATTTATCTTCTAGAGGTCCTTAGCTAGGCTTATAATTATTCAATTAAAGAAATATTTTCTTCCATATACAGATGTTTTCAGTTTTTTACTCCATTAGGAGGTGAATGGATTAATTCACAAATATATATTTCTTTATTGCAAAATGTCTGAAAATATTTCATGTAGTCTTAGTGAATATATTGTCATTTTAAAAATATTTCTTTGTGGAAAAATACTGAAGACACACACTAGTTACTTTACATACACTAACAACCTTTATCTGAACAAATGATGATTTAGAAAACTTACCAGCAGGTGCTGTATTTCACCCAACTTGTGTTTAGTTGATATTATGTGTGAAAGGTGATATTTACCTTTTGTGTATGAATTATGTAGTACTAGTCATAAAGTCTATTTAAAAATTCCACTCCTCCTTATTCTCTATATTCTTTCCTGTGTTCTTTTTCCCCATTGTACCATCATCATATAAGATAACATTAAGTTTGCAGTTTCTACTTAATCATTAACATTAAGATTGCAGTTTCTACTTAATCAAGGATATTAGTGTATTTTATTCACTGTTATAGTAGGCACTTGATAAAATTTGTTAAACAATTGTGGTTATTACATAAATTAATTTAATCACTGTCTAATGGCACAGTTAAACAACAGGTAACTTCACTGACTTCTCCAAAAGAAGTTCACGTGTTACATTACTGACTTGCTTTAAATTCCTAAGATATCACCTTTTTAAAGTTTTTTTTTTTTTTTTTTTTTTTGTAATAAGCATGGTGTCATACAATTCCATTTCAAACAGAGTCTGGACTCCCACTCCATGGCAAATCTCTTTACTCATCCAGCTACTATTTACATATGGATCCCTTTGAGATTTACAACATCAATCCCTTTCAAATCAATTTCCTTTTATGCTTTTCTAGGTCACTAGGGAAATGATTTAATTCTCTGGTGAGCTTAATAAAGCAGCTGAATACACTGGAATTAAAAAAAATAAAACAAATAAGCAATGCTCACCTTTATTCTTTTATAGGTGTTTACATAACTTTTCTATAGTATAAAATTTGCAGTTGTGGTTAAAAAAAAGACTTTTTTAGAATCTCATGTACTTTCTGGTGTTGTATTTAGAGTCTATACTAAAAGGTCATTTAGGTGTGAGTAGCTCAATTCTCCCACTGGTATAAACTCTCAGTATTCCAGGTTAATGAAAGCCATAATGTGAAAATATAAATAATCACCAAACAACTCCCATTGCAATTTAGAATTCATTACATGCCCTCTTAAATCTAACTTGTTTTTTTAAATGTGTCACTTGCATTAATAATAAAATTAATTTCTGAGTAACATATTGGTTCGGCAATTCCTGAGAACATGAAACATGTCTTATTTATTTTGAAACAACCAAAGCACTTAGCCCACTCTTTTATTTATGCAAGTCCAAAGACATTTGCATGGAGAAGCAATCTGTGGGATGAGGAAGGAAAAGATGCAGACATTGAAGAGATCCTGAGAAGGCCAATCAAATAAGAGATCCTTCATTAATAACTTTTCTTTAAAAAGTATGAATATTTGATATTCATACTGTCCTACAATATAAAGCCAAAAATCATTCACTTTCTCAAGATATTCCATGAGCACAAACCAATTTAATCTACAGTGTAATTCAAAAACCCAAATGAATATTTTACATTAGTTTGTTATAATGAGCTATTTAGTAATGGGAGGTTTTTTTTTTTTTTTTTTTTTTCTCTAAAATACTTAGAGGGCTTCCCTGGTGGTGCAAGGGGTTAAGCACCACACTATGAAGCAATTGCAGCATCTGTAGCATGAGTTCGATCCCTGGCCAGTCAGGGAACTACCCACATGGCGCAGCAGACCTCTCCTGTCTGGCCTGCTGCTCCCGTCAGCAGTTATTTGAGTCAGTCTGCCTGTTCTGTTCCCCATTCTGTCTCTGGTAAATCCTGTCTCACCACACCCCTACTCCCACATCTCTGGTCTGTACCCCAGCTCTTGTATGCATAAATAAATAAATCTTTAAAAATAATAAAATAAAATACTTAGAAAAGATCAGCCAATACCCTTTTGCTCATTCATATTAATTACTCTTTTATTGAGGCCATATTTTCCCAGAAAAACGTAATTTGTTGATTGTACTTAGGAAAGGCAGGGAATAGGATTAAAAGAATTTTAGAATTGCTGATGAGCTATCCTAAACTATCTGAGTATAAGTGTTTCTGTACCTGAAGATACACAAGAAGCTAAAATTTGCTAAATACATGTACATTTCTTAACAAATCAAACGTAAAAATCTATAGGGATGCCTAATGTTTATTTTTATGTTAACAATGCTATTTTAAAAAAGTGAAGGAAACTTTAGTAATCAATGGTTCTTCACTAAAATATCTTTTAACCATTCTCAACTGAGGTAAATAATAAATTTCAGTTTAAGTAAATTTCTAAAAATCTTGACAAGACCTTATTAAAAATATATTGTTTTTAAGAATATTTTTTTCTTATAATCTAATTTCACATTGACAATAATAACTTGGAAAAAGCTATAATTTTATACTAAAATCTGTGAAAGAATAAAAACTGCTAACCTTGAGATCTCATGAATTGCCAATATCTTCTCTCGAAGACTCTACGCCTCTGAAAACATCTTTTCAGTCTGTTGATAGCTCTTTATTTTCTCCTTAAAAAAGAAAAATTTAATACATTACATAAGGTTATATTTTCAAATAGTAAAACTGACAACAAATGTAAAATATATATAATATGAAACAGACATATCAGTAGGAATCTTGGAATACAAATATGACAGTATGTATAAGCAGAAAGATTGCACTGTATATAATTTGTACAAAAAGAGGGCCTTCCTGGTGGTGCAGGGTTAAAATCTCAGTCTATCAAGTTATTGCCAGTCACTGCAACATGAGTTTGATCCTGAGCCAGGGAGCTAACTCACAGATGGAGAAGCAGACCTCTCCTGTCTTTCAGGTTGCTCCCCTCAGCAGTGTTTTTCAGTAGATCTGCCTGTTCTATCCCCACTTTATCTCTGATGAGTCCTTCCTCTCACCCCAAGGCCTGCACCTCTGGCCTATACCCCAGTTCCTATATGCATAAATAAATTAAAATAAATCTTTTCAAAAAATAAACTCAGGGCCTCCCCAGCGGCACAGCGGTTGAGTGCTGGTTGCGAAGCTGCCTGCAGTAGTCTCCCCGGCCACGGGAGGAGGGTCCCACAGGGCACGCAGACCTCTCCTGCCACCCGCTGCTCCCCTCAGCAGTGTACTTCGGTCCTTCTGCCTGCTCTGCTTCCCACTCTGGCTCTGGTGAATTCTCTCACCCTCCTGCGCTTCTGACTGCACCCAGTGCTTGTATAATAAATATAATAATAAATAAATAAATAAATAAATAAATAAATCTTTCTAAATAAATAAATAAATAAACTCGAACCTTTATATATTCAGGTTTTAAGATAGCTAGGCTTTAAGAAAATAATTCAAGTATATCATTCTTTAAAATAATATGCTTTGGGCCTCCCTGGTGGTGCTAGGGGTAAGACACAACCTACAAAGCTATCCACAGCAGGAGTTCGATCCCTGACCAGGGAGCTACCCACATGGTGCAGCAGACCTCTCCTGACTCACTCACTGCTCCCCTCAACAGTGTGTTTCAGTACACCTGCCTGTTCTGTTTCCCACTGACTCTGGTGAATCCTTCATCCCTCCACACCTCTGGCCTGTACCCCAACTCTTGTTGAATGAAAATAAATCTTCAAAAATAAAATAAAATAAATACGCTTTAAGAAAAGTCTTGCTTTTTAAATTACAGTGCCAGAAAATGGTTATGCAATAATTTAAGGAAGTGATGAAATCCTGGCTATAATGACACCTTTATTTTCCCATTTAAAGTGTACAAAATCACTTTTTCTAAGGAATTAAGATGCAGCACTATGAAGCTATCCACAACCACTGCAGCATGAGTTCCATCCCCAGCCAGGGAGGTACCCACATGGCATGGCAGACCTCTCCTAAATCACCTGTGCTCCCCTCGGCAGTGTACTCCAGTCAACCTGCCTGTTTTGTTCCCCAGTCTGTCTCTGGTGAATCCTCTCACCCTCCACACCTCTAGCCTGTACCCCAGTTCTTGTATGCATAAATAAATAAATCCTTAAAAACATATTTCTTGAGAATGCTGGAGAGGCTCTCCTGGGTGGCCTAAGGGTTAAGTATCAGCTCCATTATCACTATGGTGTGAGTTCCATCCCCAGCCAGGGAGCTAATCCACATTTGGCACAGCAGACCTCTCCTGTCTTGCCAGAATACTTCCCTCTCCACTGTATTTCAGTAAATCCACCTACTGTGCTCCCCACTCTATCTCTGGTGAATCCTCTCCACTCCCTGAACCTCTGGCCTATACCCCAGTTATTCTATGCAAAAATAAATAAATAATAAATAAATAAATAATCTTTACAACAAAAACCGGTTCCTTTCAGAATCATAGCATTGGGACTCTTAAGCTGATCACTTCTACATGTCGGGAAGCCTGGTTCATATCAGTTTCAAAGAACTGATATTTCATATCAAAAAGAATATCAATCTATGAACACAAGTGAAGAATGTGAATTGAGTTCAGTGAAATATTTTAATTGTATTTTCAATTGCATCTCAATAGCGCATAATTAATAAACAATAGCGCACAATTAATATGCCGCAGCCAGCAAAAGCGTAAATTCACTCCGAAGCACAAACTTCCTGACA
>NW_023603184.1:98113400-98133640 GCF_014898055.3 Talpa occidentalis | reverse complement strand
AAAAAAAAGAGAATATGAGATTACTTTCTCTTATATTCACATACTATTAAACATGATTTCATTTAGATTTTCTGCTTAGTAATTATGGCAGAATTGATTATCAAGATATTTAAGAGAATAGATATTTAATGATGTGCCATTTTGTTTAGAAATTAATTTAAATAAGTTTTTCATTGTGTTATAACTGATGTATTACATTAATATCGGGTATATAGCATAATGATTTGATATTTATATGTATTATGAAATGGTCACCATAATAAATGTAGTTGACATACATATACACAAAATTTTTTGTGTGTGATAAGAGCACATAAGTTTCAAATAGGTGTGAATTTTTTGTAATGACAGACTGCTTCACAAGCTTAATAGATTGGTAATAGTGACTATTTGGAATTGTTTTATTGGTTAAAAATTGAATTTGCATGGGGTAAATAGAGTGTAACACTGTTAATTCAGTCTATGGACAAGACACCCTGTTGTTCAAGTGAAGTGACCATTCAAGTTGTGTAAGGTGGAAGTGGAAGGCAAAAGAACCTTTGTTCTTTGATGCATATTAGAGAGCTTACACACTTGTTTGCAAAAGAAAATAAATTTTTGAATTCCTTTTTCTGAAAGATCTGGAATCACTATTTTGTTAAATTGCTTTCTGAAAATACGCTTTTGTTGTCCTTAATGGTTGTACCAATTAGTAAAACCATTCTATATTTAAGAATTTAAGTTGAATTGGCAGGTGACAGAAACTCATTGTGAAGTTGTAATAAATCTTTTCTGTGTTTATTTTTTATTGTTATCTTAAAGGTGAACTTAAAAAGAGCACTTTGATTTTCCTAAAATACTGTAAATTTAAACAAATATCATTAATTATCAGGTATGGCAATGTGGTGGCAGTTGGAGATTATGCCTTGCTCTGTTGTTGGACATGTTTTTCGCAGCAAAAGCCCTCATACCTTTCCAAAAGGCACTCAGGTGATTGCTCGAAACCAAGTTCGCCTTGCAGAAGTCTGGATGGATGACTATAAGAAAATATTTTATAGGAGAAACACAGATGCAGCAAAAATTGTTAAACAAGTAAGTTAAAGCTAGGTGATTAATAAAAGTCAACACTAATTTCGCATATCTTTTTACTTATTTGAGTTAACCAAAGTACAAAGCATTGAAAGAAGTTATATTAGGGCCTCTTTGGTAGCCTAGGGTGTTAAGTCTGAGCACTAACAAGCTGTTGTCAGCCACTATGGCCTGAGTTTGATCCCCAGTTTGATCCCTGGGCAGGGAGCTACCCACATGGCACAGCAGATCCCTCCTGTCTCACCCACTGCTCCCCTCAGCAGTGTATATAAGTGGATCTGCCTATTCTGCTCCATCCTCTGTCTCTGGTGAATCCTCTCACACCCTGCCCACCCCCCCACCTCTGGCCTACACCCCAGTTCTTGTATGCGTAAATTTAAAAAAACTATATTTGAAGCTTTTTTTTTTTTACTTTTAAAATAGATAACTTAATAATGTCAGCTTATTCTTTTCTTAGGAAAAATTCAGTAAACATCTTTTTAAAAATTTAGGCATTCTGTATCTTTTTTAATATGAAAGATACCTAGTTTTTGTTACTGCCTTGATTCAATATGGTACTCAAGAAAAATAAGATTAAGTGGAACTTTTGGTTTTAGGTGATGTAATAACACCTAAATCAAAGTACTAATTGGCTTTTTGAGCTGGAGAGAAAAGCAATGTCAGAATGTGGCAGAAGAATGAACCAAGATATCAAGGCCCTTCTTTTCCCCCTTGAGTTCTGGTTCTACTACTCATAGGAATCAGTACTACTCACTGAACTTTGCAACCTGTTCAGTGAATGGCACCCAATGCTTTGTAAGAAATATTGCTGAGTCTCAAGGAGGTGTATAATGGCATTAAAGGGCATCAACATTTTTTTAAAAGATTTATGAACTTTGGTACAGGCTAGAGGTATGTGGGGGGGTGGGGCGGTGAGAGGATTCACCAGAAAGAGTGGGGAACAGAACAGGCAGGTTGACTGAAATACACTGCTGAGGGGAGCAGTGGGCAAGACAGGAGAGGTCTGCTGCGCCATGTGAGTAGCTCCTTGGCCAGGGATAGAACTCGTGCTGCAGAGGCTGTGGATAGCTTCATAGGTTGCGTCTTAACCCCTTGCGCCACCAGGGAGGCCCCGGCATCAACATTTGGACTGTCATAAACGAAGATCTGGTTACCTCTTTCCACCACCTTTTCTTTGATCTCTGCTGTCTCACTAAAACTTGTCAGTAAGATACAAAGGCAGAGAAATACTAAGTTAGATCACTCTTATTTTACCCCTGGCCACCAAGACAAATTGGGCATATCGTGTACTATCCAAGGTACTTGGAGAAGCAGGAAAGTGGCACTAAATACAGCTTATACTTTTTTTCACCCTCAGAGGGTAAAAGGGTGAGTGAGCCAGTAAACCCCTGTTTTTTACCACAGGGAAAATAGATCTATGTGGTAAAATGCATAAGCTGGCCAAAAGTCCTCTAAAGTTTCATACTTTTGCTAAACACCTGGGTTCAAGGCATTAAAGTTGGCATAAGAAAATATTTTCCTTAGTTGAAATGATAAGCTTGAGTATTTACCTTCCATATACTTTGGTATCACATAGCATATATTTCTTTGAAGTGTTGCCTTTAGATCAAGTATATTTTAAGGTTAATAGTGCCTTTTAAAATTAGTTCCTTAAATAAAGGAAAATTGAATGCATTGAATCAAAAATTGCCCTTTTCTACTAATACATTGTTATTGTTAGGATACTCTTTGGGGTAAGTACACTTTAAGTATATTTATTTTACTTAAGTAAAATAAAATACATATTTAAATTAAGTAAGTATACTAAACGAAAAAAATTATTCCCAACTATGTTGTAATTTTGTGGTTTTGAGTAGAGAAGAGAGAGAAATTGCATGATGTGTTGGCACTGTTTCTCTGTACCTGATTTCTCACACCTTGCTTTACAGATCTCTTTGAGGTATAAAATTGGGGTCAATTTTGGATGCTCTCATTATCATTTCTTTCTTCTATGGGGGAGTCTTGTGTAGAAAGGAAGAGTGAAATAGCCCTATGTCAGCACTCCAGTGGTACTTGGTTTGCTTTGAAGCCAGAAATGAACAGGCAGGCATACTTTTTGCCTGAAAGGGTGGTAATGCAGTTAAATTGCATCTTGCACTTTGGTCCTGAATTTTTTTTAATGCTATAATAAATACAAATAGCATTTGAAGTACTTTATAAGTGCTTTTTTGATTAAGCATTCCCCTTACTTCTCATCCTTCTCCAGAAATCATTTGGTGATCTCTCAAAAAGATTTGAAATAAAACACCGCCTTCAATGTAAAAATTTTACATGGTATCTGAACAATATTTATCCAGAAGTGTATGTGCCAGACCTTAATCCTGTTATATCTGGATATGTGAGTATTTTCCTGCTCCTTTTTACTTGGTATACTTGCCACCAACATTTATGTGGTTCATGAAAAATTGTTGAAATACTTTCTGGTTTATTGCTTTTGAGAGTTTACATTATTATTAATACTGCTTCCTGAAATAAAAAATATATGAACCACGTAGATTAAAAGTTTTTTTCTTATAACTTGAAAATTTTCCTTTAGATTAAAAGCATTGGTCAACCTCTATGTCTGGATGTTGGAGAAAATAATCAAGGAGGCAGGCCGTTAATTTTATACACATGTCACGGACTCGGAGGAAACCAGGTGAGCAGAGCATTAAAAATCCTGACTTCTCATTAGCACTTACAAACACACATAAGTTGTTGCATATTTTAGAAAAGTCCTAAAACAGTTTTTTAATTCCGGTAAACTGGTGTGTGGAATGTGTTCAGATTGGTTGGCAATTAATATCAAAGTTGTAACTCTGATTTTTTACTCTGATTCTAAAAACAATTTGAAGTTGCTTACCTATTAAGTAGAAGCAAATGAAAAAAAAAAAAAAAACAGTAGAAGAATGACATTTGGAATTGAAAAAAATAGGATCTTCTATGAAGATCTTTGAAGTTGCATGACTATTGGCATGACAGTTTTAAAACATTATAAGAAAGGCTATATTTAACAGGATTCAGTAGCAATTGCATTAAGTGTCAATACCAAAAAAGCATCATACATTATTTTTGCTATTGTGGGCCAATAGTATTATTTCAGTATGTTCTTAAAAGCTATGTGCTGTCCTTGATTCTCCTTGATCAATCGCATCTCTACATTTTACCACTCTTTTACAAATTGACTCCATATCAAATGTCACTATTTAGCCTACTAAATAGAAGCTGAAAGGATACATTTCTCTATGGTTAAGTTATAAGGTATAATTTTTAAATTGGGTGGACACACATGTATCCCACACATACACATACATACACATATAACTATATGTAGGGTCAGGAATACCACAGTGCAGGTTTTCTGATCCAACAGACCGGTAAAGGAGGAGTCAGAGTCCTCAGTGGCTTTTGCAGGCTTTTATTGGGATTTACCAGGTACACGGCAGGTAAGGGGGCCGGGGGGCTGGGAGGCTTGCCAGCCGGCAAGCCTTCACTTTTTCTGGGCTCTCTGGCCTTCTCTTGCATTCTCTCTGATTTCCTGCTTCTTCTCTCTCTGCTTCTGTTTGTTCTTCGCTTCTGCTGGCGTCCCCACGACGCCGCCCCTATAAACTCAGTCTCTCAGCCCAGGTGTACCCACTTCAGGTGCCCACCATCAGCCATGCATTCAGGACCACAGGGTTCCCTCATCTATCCTAATGGCGGGAGGGCTGAAAAGCTTGATACTTTTTCCTTACCCTACACTATAGCTACATACTATATAACTGTGTAGCTATGAATATGTATACATACATATATGCATGCACATGTTTGCATATATATGCATAATTAAATTTTTTCCTTTCTCTTTATATATTAAGAAAATTATATATTTCCATTCTTTTAGAAATAACACTAGACAGGCTGCCATACTTCCCGGAGCACCTGTACCCGGGGGCTTGAGCCGGCCAGCGGTTGCCGCACGGGTTTCTGGTGGGGACGTGGGGCTGGTGGCCACGGCCTCTGGTCTGGGATGAGCCGCGCGCTCAGTGGAGGCAGGAGAGCTGAGCCGGAGCCATGGCCAGTACAATGGTAGCAGCTGGACTGACCATTGCTGCTGCAGGATTTGTAGGCCGTTATGTTTTGCAAGCCATGAAGCATATGGAGCCTCAAGTAAAACAAGTTTTTCAAAGCCTACCAAAATCTGCTTTCAGTGGTGGCTATTACAGAGGTGGATTTGAACCAAAAATGACAAAACGGGAAGCAGCATTAATATTAGGTGTAAGCCCTACTGACAATAAAGGAAAAATAAGAGATGCTCATCGACAAATTATGCTTTTAAATCACTCAGACAAGGGAGGATCTCCTTATATAGCAGCCAAAATCAATGAAGCTAAAGATTTACTAGAAGGTCAAGCCAAAAAAAATGAAGTAAATGTTATGATGAATTTTAAGTTCTTAGCAGTTTATGTATAAATGCCAACTTTTTAATAAAATGCTTCAAAACTATAAATCTTAAAAATTATTTAGCATAAACTAAAAGCCTTTGGATAAGATTTTTTTTGTTTAAATTGAGCCCTACATGAGGGCTTTAGATCATTGTAAGTAGCTGATGCAAATATAAATCAGACTATTTGTAAATCATAAAATTTGGAGATTAATATTCAGTTATTGATAAACAAATGCGATTTGAATAACAATACTGTTCACTACTCATTAAATTTTGTACCTACTTGAAGGCAAAAAAAAAAAGAAATAACACTAGACAGTGGTAGGGAAACATTACCTCACTCATAAAACTCATCATTAAAGGAAAATATTAATACATTTCTCTCAGATTCCCTCTAACATTATTGTACAAGTTGCTATATTTTATACATTATTTTGTTCTGTTTTTCCTCCGTCATAAATAGACTATAGCTTGTAAGGGCAGGAACGGGCACACACGCATCCACACACACACACGCGCATCCACACACACACACACACACACACACACGCGCATCCACACACACGCGCATCCACACACACACACACACACACGCGCACACGCGCACACGCGCGCGCGAAAGAAGGGCCGAAGTACACTGCTGAGGGGAGCAGCGGGCCACAGGCGAGGTCTGTGCGCCTGGTGGCCGGGGAGCAGCCGGGATCGAACCAGCGCTGCGGAGGCTGCGGGCAGCTTCGCAACCCAGTGCTCAACTGCTGCACCACCGGGGAGGCCCTCCTTCCCTCAGCTTCTATTCGGCTTCTATTCTGCTTCTCTGCTTCTGCAGGCGTCCCCCTGACACCACCCTTATAAGCCCAGTCTTAGCCCAGGTGAATCCCATCTCCCTATGCCCACACCCTACTCCAGGTGCCCGCCATCAGGCATGCATTCAGGACCGCAGGGTTCCGTCATCTATCCTAATGGCGAGAGGGCAGAAAAGCCTGATACTTTTACCTTACCCTACATAGCTGCTTTCAGAAATTTTGTGGAGAAATGATTCAAATATTTTTTCAAGTATTTGTGCAGTGTAACTTATGCTGTTACAGCATTGAAAAAGACAAAGTTTTTGATCCTGGTAGATCTTTTCTTGTAGAAGGAAAGGAAAATATACATATGTAATTTAGGGTATGAATATAAATTAAGCAGGATAGGGGATAATGTGTCTGTGGGAGGTAGTTATTTTTCGGAGTTCAAAAGGACCTCTCTGAGTAGGTGCTGTTAGAGTAGAGGCTTGAAGGAGTTGGCAGGAGGACCATGTGCCAAGAGGAAAGCATCCAGGCAGAGGAGTGGCAAAGCTAGAGCCCCAGGGGCAGGACCTTGGAGCAAGCAGAGAGCCAGTGTGACTGGAACAGAGTGGTCCAAGAAAAAAGGGATAGGGAATGAGCACAAACCTGGCCATGGAAGGCTTTTCAGGCTTCATTAATGAACTTGCACTGAATTTTGAGAATGACAGAAGCCATTAGAGGGTTTTGAGAAGAATCGTGTTTTCAGAAGATAACTGCCTTCTCTCTTCCAGCACACAGCTCTTGGTTTTATTTTGGTTTATTTCCTTTAAATTTTATTTCAGTCAAGCATTGAATTTAAACTAGTTTGCAAAATTATTTCCTTGAGTGCTCAATATTTCTGATATATCATATAACTTGATCTTTTTCCCATGCTTCTTTCTATTATTTTGACTACATAATGAAACTCTTATAACATGAAACTCCATTGTCACAGGATTTGTATATGCCATGTAAAAAAAAGTATTTTGATGATGTGACTAAATTGACTAAGGAACTACTGGTACAGTGTATTTTAAGGCACTATCACTTTATAACTCTTAACTGCTTTGCTTCTTTTACTTTCTCTTCGAGGGCATTTGTCCTAGTTCTAAATTATATATCTCCAATGTTCTCAGCTAACTAATATTCTTCTTAGTCAACTAAGTACCTTCAACTATTTTCTGTACTTTATAACTTCCCTTTTAATCATTTTTTAAAAATGGAGATGAAGTAAAATTCTAGATACCCTTTCTTACCATATTCAAAGGTTCACTTTTCTTAGAGATGTATAGCTTGAGAGAAGTTTTCACGATCTAAACCCGTTTTCTTCCAGTGTCTCCCTCTGAAGGACTGTCAGTTATAAAAATGGCAGGTATTTTATTTGTTGAAGGAAATAATGAAGGGTGAGACTAAAACCAGAGGTCATAATACATGATTCTGTTAATTGAATTGTTTGTGACGTGCCTACTTTTATACTCATAAAGGCTTAGAACAGTTCCTGCCTAGCATATTAACAAGGACTCACTAAATATCTTTGAAACATCAACACCGTGAAGTATTTTATTTGTAATGGATGTTATTACTAGATACTTTACCCAATTGTGGTCTGTGGGGAAGACAGCTAGCTACATACACAATTCCAGCAGGATGCTAGAAAAGGCAGAGAAGGATCAGGATATTCTCAACAGAGCACAGTGACTCAAAGTCTTAGAGTAATGAATATGCTTGTTCTACCTTGGTAGAATTGTATGAAAGGAGGAAAGTAAATAATTGAGGCAATGGTTAATGTGAAATTGAATATGGAAGATTTCATGCACCAATTAGGAGGGTGGACTTCATCTTAGCAAAAATCATGACTCACTTAGGCAGGGGAGGTAGAGGAATCAAATCAGTGTTATGAAAGTCTGTCAGCAGAATGGATTGGATTATAAAAACAGAAACTGGAGGTTACTGGAGTTGTTACAGTAGAGATTCTGAGGCCTGAGCATGAGGAGTTCTGAGAACACAAAAGTCAGGGTGAGTGGGATGGTAGCATTTGAGAGGAAAATCCAGTAGTACTAAAGGACTAAAAAAAATGGATGCAGGAGGAGGAAGTAGTGTCAATAATAGCAACAATGGCCAAAATATATTGAATGCTTCCAATGTCAGTTATTGTTCTAAGTATTTTACTCATATCAACCCATTTGTAGTCATAACCCTATGGGGTAGGAGACACTAAATTACCCATTTTATAGGTGAACAGACTGAGGCATGAAGAGTACCCCATTTAAATGTTCCTGGTTTAAAGAAACTATGAGATGAATAAGAGAGAAAGAATACTTGTAGAGAGGAAGAGGGAATTAAGGTGCTTACTAGAAGTTTCCAATACTGGAGTAGATGTCATAGTCTCCATCTACCTGATAACTTACAATTTCTGATATGGGGAGAAAGACAATACATTCTTAATTAACTACCTGCCTGTTGGTGAATAGCTGGAGAGGTATTTCTATGGTACAAATTCAGTTTATGATTCTGGTACCTATTTTTAAAATATATCATTTTGTTGAAATAGGCCTGACATATCATTCAGTAAGTTGCTGCTTTTTTTTTTTTTAAGATTTATTTATGCATACAAGAACTGGGGTACAGGCCAGAGGTGTGGGGGGGTGGGAGGATCCACCAGAGACAGAGTGGGGAACAGAACAGGCAGATTGACTGAAGTACACTGCTGAGGGGAGCAGTGGGCAAGTTAGGAGAGGTCTGCTGCGCCATGTGGGTTGCTCCCTGGCTGGGGATCGAACTCGTGCTGCAGTGGCTGCGGATTGCTTCATAGGTTGCATCTTAACACCTTGTGCCACCAGGGAGGCCCAAGTTGCTGCTTTTTTTTTAAATTTATTTTTATTTATGCATACAAGAGCTGGGGTACAGGCCAGAGGTGCGGGGGCAGGGGTGGTGTGTGTGTGAGAGGATTCACCAGAGACAGAGTGGGGAGCAGAACAGGCAGATGGACTGAAATACACTGCCGAGGAAAAGTAGCTTGCGAGATAGGAGAGGTCTGCTGCACCATGTGGGTCAGCTCCCTGGCAGCTCCCTGAACTCAGGCTGCAGTGGCTGGCAATAGCTGGATAGCGCTGTGACTTTAACTCCTGTGCCACCAGGGAGGCTCGAGTTGCTGCTTTTAAAAAGAATTGTACCGCTGTCAGCCAATGTTGTCTCAATTTAAAAAATATAAAGATTGATTTGTCAGAAAACAAATAATTTATCAATAAATATGTAAGAAATAAAAATAAAAAATAAAAGAATTGTACGATTATATTACAACCAAGCATAGGCGGTGCTTCTGTCAGTAATCACATTCTTCCTTTTGTAGTACTTTGAATATTCTGTTCAACGTGAAATTCGGCATAACATCCAGAAGGAACTATGTCTTCATGCTGTTCAGGGTCCCGTTCAGCTGAAGACATGTTCCTACAAAGGTCACAAGACAGTTGCCACTGGAGAACAGATATGGGAGATCCAGAAGGTACCTAGTATAGTTAATTCATGCCTTTATGTAATTATTTTGATTAGCTCTAAATCCTTACTGCGGAAAATGTATGAAACAATATAGTAATGTTAGAATTTCTCTTTTTTTTTTAACTTTGTATGTCTCCCAAGTGATAAAAAAGAATACATTATGAATTAAATACTCTTAAGAGCAAAATCATTATAAAGTTGCTTAAAGCATGGGTTTATGCAGATCATCACATCTATGAATTATTAATAACAGTTGCCCATATTTGTCTTTTTAGAAGTTTCTTGTAATGCTTCTTGTCACAGCCACATATATATTTTTTCCTGTCAGAAAGAAAAAATCATTTTTTTCTCACGTTAAGTGACTAATTCTTCTGCTGTTTTAGTAATTTTTCTTGAAACTTAGAGTAAGAAAATACACGAAAGGTCCTTTCTGTTTTTAAACATATGTTTTAAGGATTAGTTTGAACATAGCATTTCTTACCTAAAAATGTTTTTTATAATACCATAAGCCTTACTTTTATGATTTATGATTTTTTAAGAGTTTGTCACTTACGGGTGTATGAGTTGAAGATTTCTAGTCTGAAAGAACCAGATCTTGTCTGAAAGATTCAGACCTCATTCTACATACCTCATTCATTTATGTAACACTATCTACAAATTGAACAGTATAGGTATAACTGGTGCTGTTTACACCAAAAACCCATAAGATTTAATGACATATAATTGATCTTTGAAAGATTAAAGGTTAAAAATTGTGTCTCTATAGTATGCAAGTCTCTCTTTAGCTTCACTGAGACCACGAAGTTTTTTTTGTGTTTGAGTTAATTGTGAGTCTTGAAACTTAATGTCTGTTTTGTTTTCTTTTATTCTAGGACAAACTTCTATACAATCCATTCCTTAAAATGTGCCTTTCAGCAAATGGAGAGCATCCAAGTTTAGTGTCATGCAATCCATCAGATCCACTTCAAAAATGGGTTTTTAGCCAAAATGATTAAGTGTTCCTTAAAATTAAGGAGTTGAAAGAGGAGATATTCTTTCTCATAAAACTGTGACTAGGCATATACACTGTAGTTTTTGAAATTATGCAAAAGCAGCTAATTGTAACTTATTCCAAGTGCATTTTTCTTATTTATATCTTTAAATGCCTACATAGCACTACTATAGAAATCCTTTAAGGTTCCGTTTCAAAGCACAATGACTAGTAATACCAAAGACTATTTTGAAATGTCCAGATGTAGGGAAAGAGATGTTTACAATATGATGAAAATAACTTTCCAAGTAAAGTGAAGTGTGTGTGTTTTGTACACTTGAGATATGCATAGCTATATTCACATACAATTGAAAATATTTCTAGTTTTGTGAGGGGAGGGAAAAATATTTGATACTGTATTTTTTTAACTACATTGAAATAGATCAATGAAAGTCAAACATTGGTCTTTGTGTACAAACCAGGAATTTTTTATAGCTCTAGAATTTATTATATAAAAATGCAGGTAAACATTTTTTGCCTTTTGTTTACTTATCTGTTAAATGTTTTCTTAAACATGAAATAAAATGAATAAGAATATTTTTAACCACTTCAATATTTTCAATATCTTGGCAAATTTTTAGATGTTTTTTAATCTGAAGCCCACTTGAATTGAAGCACTTGTCTTCCTTAAATTACCTTCCCTAAATAACTATATTGTGTATTCCCAAAGCAATTAAAAAAAAAACCTATCAATTACTATCTGTTGAAAAGGTGTCTTTCCTTTATGCTAGTCTTTTTTTCATATCAAAGTTCACTAATCTTGAATGTTTATAAAATTGAATTTCAGATGTAGAATACTTGACTTATTTAAAGCTACATTTTGTTACTGATTCAATTATAGATTGTTTTGTAATGATTTTTTTTCTCATCAGAAAACCCCATTTCTATCTATGTGGATACCACAATAAAAATCTTATCACTATTGTAATTATTTGGCTTAGTTTTTTCTCTTTTGTATAAAATATATAATTAATAGTGGGTGAAGGCAGCATGAATATTGTATACTGAATTTCTAAGCACCAATTGTAGAGCCACTGGATACTTCTTTAAAAAAACCCTCAAATATTTGATAGTAATTATATCATAAAAAATTGGAAATGGAGAAGATTCTGTGTTATATATTTAGAAAATTTTATACTAATTTCTGATAACTTTCCTCAACCATCTCATAAACTAATTTTTTAAATGTAGTCTTCCTTAGATTTAATAGTTTTTGTTTCCTTTTAATCATTTTATATATAGATCTCTTATATCCTTATTTAATGATATTAGCTTCATATTTTAAACATGGCAGAATTTCAATTGTTTAAAAGAATGTGTTGGGGGGACATCATCTAATTGTTTGTAACATTGAACTTGCTTTTAAAACCTGCATTTAAAAATGTCTATGCCAACTTTTATTTCAATTCAGCCAGCATATATTGTGTGTCTTACTTTGTGCCAGCAGTTAAGGTACTAAGAGTGACATTTAAAGTGCCTTTGACCTCCCCGTGGCACAGCGGTTGAGTGCTGGGTTGCGAAGCTGCCCGCGCCTCTGCGGCGCTGGTTCGATCCCCGGCTGCTCCCCGGCCACTAGAGGAGGGTCCCACATGGCGTGCAGACCTCTTCTGCCGCTCGCTGCTCCCCTCAGCAGTGTACTTTGGTCCTTCTGCCTGCTCTGCTCCCCGCTCTGGCTCTGGTGAATTCTCTCACCCTCCCGCGCTTCTAACTGTACCCAGTGCATGTAAAAACAAAACAAACAAACAAACAAACAAACAAATAAATAAATAAAACATTCCTCTATTAAAAAAAAATAATAAAGTGTCTTTGAGCAGAAAGACAGACAAATGCTTTGGAGAAAGCATAGTTAATGATGGCCTGATATTATATTTTATGATGCAGATTACAATTCACTCTTTACATTATTTAATATGTGAAGACATGTATTATTATAGCTAATACTAATATGTATTGTGAAATGTATACCAATGCTCACTTACATGTACAAATTCAGGTTTTTTTCCAAAGATTTATTTATTTATACATACAAGAACTGGGGTACAGGCCAGAGTTATGGGGGTGAGAGTATTCACCAGGGACAAAGTAGGGAACAGACTGAAACGCACTGCTGAGGGGAGCAGTAGACGAAGCAGGAGAGGTCTGCTGCACCATGTAGACAGCAGACCTGGCCAGAGACCAAACACGTGCTGCAGTGGCTGCCTTGAGCTTCATAGGGTGCATCTTAACCCCTTGTACCACCAGGGAGGCCCACAATTTCAGTTTTTCAATTTGTTACTCTAGAGTGAATATCCAGGAGCAAATATTCCTGTTAGAACTTGTTATATCTTAAACAATTCTAAAATCCTCAAGCATATTTTATAAATGAACTTGACATAAAACATATCTAAAACAAACAAATCTGAGTGACCTCCTTGTATTAGTCACATGTTGCCTTGTCAAGATCCATCCAAAATCTATTATTGTGATTAAATTAAATGTATTCAAAAGGGCTGTCCTTTTTATCTGATTTGGGACCTCAGGCTGTTGCTCAAGTGTCATATTGGTCATTTAATTTGGGATTTGCCTTTTGGGGTGGGTTGTGTCTTTTAAAAGTCTGAGTTTTGCAACAATGCTAGCAGAAAGTTATTTTTAGAGCCTGACTGCTATCACCCTGAGTGATTTTGAATGCATTCAAGTGGGAAAATGTGGAACTCTTGTTCAAGTTGAAGCTACAGTGACAAGGGATCTAGTTGTTACAGAAGATCTGCCACGTTGCCTTCATTCCAAAGCACTAAGTGACAAGAACTCTAGAGGGAAAACTCACTGTCAAACGTGCTAGTGTCAAAATGGTGGGTGGACTCACTGAAAACAGGGACCACTCAATTTACAACAGTTAAAAATAAGCAGCCTACTGAAATTGCCTGTTACTACAATGATGATGATGAACTGTTAAGTCCCTTTATCACCAGAGGATTTGCCTTACTGTTTTTGTTTTTTATTTTAAAGATTTATTTATTTATGCATGTAAGAGCTGGGGTGCAGGCCAGAGATGTGGGGGGGTGAGAGGATTCACCAGAGACAGAGTAGGGAGCAGAACAAGCAGATCAACTGAAATGCACTGCTGAGGGGAGGAGTGGGCGAGACAGGAGAGGTCTGTTGGGTCAGCCATGTGGGTCAGCTCCCTGGCCAGGGATCCAGCTCATGCTGCAGTGTCTGTGGATAGCTTCATAGTGCTGACACTTAACCCTTTGCACCACCAGGGAGGCCCCTGCCTTACTGTTTTTAGACAATTCAATTAAATACTATGTAAACTACCAAAATGTAAGTGCAAAAAGGTGGGGAACTAGCATTTCTGAGTGAGTTTGATTGAATGCTTTGGGAAAACTAGAAAAAAGGTCAAGTAACTTGCATATGCTGAGAATATTTTACATTTTCCTTTCATAATCTATTTTTTTAAATATTTATTTTTGCATAGAACTGGGGTATAGGCCAGACATGAGGGGGGTAGGTAAGAGGATTCACCAGAGACAGTGGGGAGCAGAACAGGCAGACTGACTGAAATACACTGCTGAGGGGGGAGCAGTAGGTGAGACAGGAGAGGTCTGCTGCACCATATATGGGCTAGCTACCTGGCAGGGGGTTGAACTTAGGCCCTACTGGTGACAGTGCTGAGACTTAACCCGTAGGCCAACAGGTAGGCCTTCATAATCTATTTTTATAAGATTCCTTAAAGCATCTTAAATCTGTTTACTTTGGAGATAATAGTTAAGAATAGATAAATAACAGATAAGAATATCTTGTGTTGGGCCTCCCTGGTGGTGCAAGGGGTTGACGCAACCTTTAAAGCTATCTGCAGCCACTGCAGCGCGAGTTTGATCCCTGGCCAGGGAGCTACCCACATGGCGCAGCAGACCTCTCCTAACTTGCCTGCTGCTCCCCTCAGCAGTATATTTCAGTACATCTGCCTGTTCTGTTCCCCACTCTGTCTCTGGTGAATGCTCTCATCCCCCTACACCTCTGGTCTGTACCCCAGATCTTGTATGCATAAATAATCTTTAAAAAATAATAATTAAAAAAATAATGTCTTGTGTTAGTGCTTATTTCATGAGTTGTAATTTTTCTTATATACTTCTATGCTTAACCTACTTTTGACTAGTAACCCACTATTGTGGAAAAGCATTATGTCTGGGAGGATACATAAGGCAATGTAACTTGGTTAATTCTGGATGGTCTGATAGTCTTGATATCTTGTATTAACTTTATAGCTTCGATTAAAAAGCAATGGTGTTTATCATCAAAGAAAGCTAGACTTAGATTATTAATACATTAAAGGCACTAGCATTCTGTCAGTTTGAAAATACTGGATCTGACTTGAATTCTGTCTACATCCCCATGTCCTTGCCAGCAGCAAATCCTGTCAAACTTAGTTGCAAAGTACATTTGAAATCTGACCATTTGTCACCCAGTTTCTACTCTGATCCAAACCACCAACAAAAAAGCAACAAAAACAAAATGTAAGAGCATTTTGAATACTTTGTCCACTTGCTCTTCACCTCCTAATTATAAAAATTTGAAAAAGTCTAGATGCATTCTAAAAGGTAGAAGGAGATGACTATTTTTATTTACTATGATGCATTCATTTGGTTTCTGGCACAAAAAAAGGTGAAGAATATTTTTTGTAACACTGTTAGCTCATGCACATCACTGTTGAAAGGTCTCCTTTCCTGTACAAATGACAAGTAACTGAAATATCTGCAGGAGATGTGACTCACTAGAAGACAAGAAGAGATACCCAAAATTCCTCATGAACTCAGGGTGAGCAAGACTACATTTTCTGCCTTATGCTTTTTAAATCTTGGTATTTAAATTCAATGATGATTGTACACATAAGTTAAGCAATCATCAGGAGAGGTTATTAAAATGAGCAGGATGCCATCTATTCCCTCAGGGGCTTCCAGTTGAATGAGGAAGTGAGACAATGAACAGACGTTTGAAGTTGGGATTAGAGTTGGGGATAGAGGTTAACACCAAGTGCATAGGGAATTATAGGGATGACCCTGCCCACAGTGGTTGTGTGGGTGTCTGGAAAGTTTTACTGGAATACAGGAATGTGTCTAAGAAAAGTTAGAGCTAGCCGGGTTGCCCGCCCTTCAGTTTCCCATCAGTAATCTGATGTTTATTCTCTGCATATGGTAAAAGAGGGTAATCTTTCATCTGGTTTTGAGGGCAGGAAGTGGGCCATGGTGCACTTAGAAGCAGAGAATGCAGTCTCCTGATTCCATTGCTACCAGACTCCAGCTCCCACTCATACCTAGCAACCCTACACATGGCAGTCCTACTCCCGGGTCTAGTTCCCTCTGCCTCCCTATTAATGCTTTATGTCAACTCCCAGGGCAACTGAAGTCATACTATGGTGAATAGCCTCTGTCAGCTTACTATCTTCTAGGAAATTTCCTCTATCCGTGACAATAATGAATGGTTTTTTTTCTTACACAGATTTGTGATAGCTGCTGAGTTTTTGAAAACTAAATGTTACTTTAGCAAAGATAAATCATAGACTCTAAAACAGTGATTACAGGAAAGAAAACGGCTAGGGGAGGATGGGTAAATCTGATAAAGGGGGTTAATTGTATGGTGGTGCATGGAAACTGACTTTGACTGTGAACACAATGTAGTATATAAAGATGTTGACTTATAAGACTGTACACCTGAAACCTATGTTATAACCAATAGTCAAAAAATTGGAATACTAAAAATTAGCAAAATTTTAAATTAACACAAGTCTGATTAACACAAAAGTTGGGACTGTAGTTACCTCATAATATGGAGGGTCAGGAATGTGATTGGGAGGGGGCACACAAGAACTGCCTAAGGTATATTCTACTACTTAAGGTGTGTATAAGGTGTTTATTATTCTTGAAGAGTTATACTCTATGCAGTCTTCTCTATAAATAAATCACTTCATAATTACATCTGAAGAGGCGTGAACCTGTTCTCCTACATCACATCATTATAAATGATGTTACATTCACAACAACAACAATAACAACAAGAAGTTAGGTGAAATAGAGTAAGGATGATAAAAAAGGAACAGGTGGTAGCAAAAGTGGGCAAAGGCTTTACAAAGATGTTTGCTTTCCTTAACATATTTTCTCAAATGGCCCCGTTGTCAATAATTTGTCACAAAACATTAACGATAAATAATTATTTGTGTAAGAGGCTTTGTTAAGAAAATGCTTTATGAATTAGATGTGGAACTTACAATACTTCACAAGAACCTACCGGATGTGAAGGCTGCATAGCACCGAGCAAATGCAGCATAAAAGGACTTGCGTTATGGGCCAACCAGAGAGCAGGTGCATTTAATGGAGTTGTAAGGGAGCCGTGGGAATTGTGTGTTTTACAAAATAAAATCAAGGAAATTGCCGCTGTTTCAGTTAGGAAAGCCTTTGTGGAAGCAGGATTGCTTGGAACATTTTGATAAAAGCAGGGGAGTTTGAAGTAGAGGGAGGAAAATATTTCAGGCTTTGAATTATTTGTGGTCCTGTTGCTATTTTGACTATTACAGAGCAGAAGCGAGCTGCATGGTGCTCTCCCAGGCCTGCGGTCGGTTGTCCAGGAATGCTCCACTGTGGCTTCCACCTCCTTTCTGGTAGTTCTTCCTCAAACCACAAAATCCAAATAAATGTGCTTTTCTTGTAAATGGGCATGACTTTGAATATGAAACCAAAATTTTTGGTTTGAGAAGAGTCAACATTTTGATGGCATTTATATTTCTGGCCTTTCTTTTCAAATCTAGCAATCCTCCTTCGACTGTGCTGACATCTTCCTGTAGTTAGCCAAAACATGTGCAGCCTGGTGCACATCATGTTTCTCACCCATCTTTGTCTGCTTGTCACTGACTTTCAGATCTGTTTCTCTCAACAATGGAAGTGTACCGGCCCCTTCGCATTCAAATTGACTTTGCAACAGGAGAAAAAAATTTACCATAGGCTTGATGAGTCGGTGTTCAGGAAGTATGATTTCAGCATCCTCTCTTGCTTCCTGCTGCCTTTTTTTAATGTTCTTGTTCCCTTTCTTTGGTTTTTCTCCTCCCCCCACACCTAAAGTTCCTCTAGTTTTTTACCCTCACTCTAGCAAAAGCCTCCATATTTGGAAAGGCAATAACAAGTTCCTCCCAGAGAAGATGTGAAAAGATAGAGAGCTCTCCTGCCCTATTGTCATAAGAGGAAAATTTTTGCCTGCACCTTCTAGAGGATGAGGACATATTTATGAAGTTTAGAGCATTGCTTAAAAATTGGCCTAATGGGGCCTCCCTGGTGGCGCAAGGGGTTAAGACACAAACTATGAAGCTCACAGCAGCCACTGCAGAATGAGTTCAATTCTCAGGCAGGGAGCTAACCCACATGGCGTGGCAGAGCTCTCCTGACTCACCCGCTGCTCCCCTCAGCAGTGTATTTCAGTCGATTTGCCTATTCTGTTCCTGCTCTGTCTCTGGTGAATCCTCTCACCCCCCACCACTCTGGTCTGTACCCAGTTCTTGTATGTATATAATAAATCTTTTTTAAAAATTGGCCTAATGAGTCTATTTTTTTTAAAAATAAAGTAAATAGTATTCATAAAAGTAAATAGTATACATCACAATATAACAAAATACAATAGAACACAAATAAGTCCAGGCAGGGCACCAACCTAGTGGCAAAAGACAAGATTACTGGCCTCCCCTGGTGGCGCAGCGGTTGAGCACTGGGCTGCAAAGCTGCCTGCAGCCTCTGCAGCAGACCCACATGACACGCAGACCTCTCCTGCCACACTTGCTGCTCCCCTCAGCAGTATATTTCATCAGTCTGCCTGTTCTGTTCTCCGCTCTGGCTCTGGTGAATTCTCTCACTCTCCGTGCTTCTGACTGTACTCAGTGCTTATATAAATAAATAAATCTTTAAAAAAGAAAAAAAAAAGACAAGATTATTGGCACCAGCAGATGATCCACCACTTCTGCTGCCGAAGGCACTGCTCATACAAGGGAGGGGAACCACTCAGGCATCTGCCTTCACATGCCAGGAGCCGTCAGGCTTCTTGGCCTTATCCTGCTATGGCCTCAGCCACAAGCCACACACAGCATCCACCCCCAGGATGCACTCAATCTTAGACTGGCGATTCTGTACTCTTTGGGGTAATCGCCCACTCCTCAGGGTTCTGTCTGTGGTCACTCCAACACTCGCTTTCACAGCCACCAATGCGGCAGCCACCCCTTGCACAAGCACATGGGTCGGGGATCCGTGGACACAAGATCCACATGTGGCCTCTCTTGGGTCCCCTCTTCGGCTGTGGACTCCACCACCAGCCACGTTCCCCATCTGTCCCCCAAGGACGGGTTCCTCAACTCCTCACTCTCACTCAACTGTGAGCAGGGCATCACCCACAGGTGATTTTAAGAGACTCACTGGCTCTTTAGCTTACTTAGTGCTTAACGGGCCACTCAGGGCTTCCCAATCTCAGCACCAGGTTTTGCCTTTCTAAGTTGGCTTTTCTCGGCCTGGCTGCAGAGAACTTGGCGAGGGCTTCCTCCCTCAGCCAGTCGTGGTTTCTTCTACCAAGGCTCACAAGCCATGCCTTGATTTTTATCTCCTGGGGTTTACAAATGATACCAGGGTCCCAAAAACATAACATTAACTTACCAAAGTGCCTCTGCTTTCTGGCGGGATTGTCAGTCCAGGTCCATTGGTCCAAGTCCATTGTTTCCTTTTGTCAGCTCTGGGCGCGCTCCAAATCATGGTCCTTCCTTCCCCAATGATTCTGCTGCCTCAGGGGTCATTGACTGGTCCTCCCAGGCTGTTTCCTCCTCCGGGCGAAGTCTCGTCCCGCACCTCCAGACCTTGCCCACCTCCTGTGCCTCCATGACACCTCCAGCGTTGTCACAGGCTCAGTCTGCTACTCCTCAGTCCTCCTGAGGTCGGCTTCAAATCATTCTACCAATTTATGCCAATTGTATATGGGCAGGAAGGGACAATGCAGGATCACTATGATCCGAGCAGACGGGTAAGGGAGGCGTCCTAGAGCCTTCGGTGGATTTTGCAGGCTCTATTGGGATTTACAGGTACATGGCAGGCAGGGGTACCAGGGGCCGGTGAGTCGGCAGGCCTCCAGCCCCCAGCAAGTCTTCACTCTTTCTGGCTCTCCGGCCTTCTCTTGTGGCCTCTGCTTCTCTTTCGCTCTGCTGTTCCTCTAGCGTCCCCGTGATGCTGCCCATATAAGCCCAATCTCTCAGGCCAGATGTACCCACTTACGCATGCCCACAGCCTACTCCAGGTGTCCGCCATCAGGCAGGTGCATTCAGGACTGCAGTATTCATCATCTATCCTAATGGTGTGAGGGCAGAAAAGCCTGATACTTTTTACCTTACCCTACACCATGCTGCAGT